>NC_139005.1:46676991-47276991 GCF_964374135.1 Grampus griseus | reverse complement strand
GGCTTGCTTGATGCATGGTTGCCACAAATCTTCAATTTGAAAAAAAATGCAATATCTGGGAATCTCAATAAAGTACAATGCAGTAAAACAAAGTATGCCTGTAGTAAGAATCAGAGCCAGAATGTCAACTCATACTCAGGATCCATAGTCTGTGCTCTTAACTAATAAGGAATAGGCAAGGACAAGTCTGTTCCCTTAGTAAACCACGTATCCAAAAGGAACCATATGACATATTACAACCTACTTCAACAGTTATATGCTTAGCATGGGACAAAAAAATGAACACACCACAGAGGCAAATCTCCCCGTGACTGACTTCAGTCACCCTGGCATAAACCACTCTACTCTCAAGCTTCGTCACCTAATCTCACAGTGTCAGGCTGTATTAGCTTCTTATCGCAGCTGTAATAAACTACCACAAATGTACTGGCTTAAAACAATGCAAATTTATTATCTCATAGCTCTGGAGGTCAGAAATCTCACTGGGCTAAAATCAGGGTGTTAGTGGGAGGCCAAGGGAACAATCTGTTTCCTTGCCTTTTCTAGTTCCTAAAAGCCACCCACATCCCTTGACTCTGGCTGCATTCCTCCATCTTCAAACCACCAACACTGGGCTGAATCCTTTTCATGCCATTTCTCTCATTTCTCAGGTCTCTGGTGATTACATTGGGCCCATACATACAATCAAGGATAATCACAAGGTCATCTGAATAGCAGCCTTACTTCTCCCTTGCCATGCAACATAACATTCACAGGGTGAAGGCATTAGGATGTGGGGAGCCACTATTCTGCCTACCACCTGGACATACGAAGATGTGTTCATGAACATGAGAATGAAGGCAGAATATAACCATACAGTTGGTCTAGGAACTGTTCTTGACAAACAGGTGATACAACTTCGTAAATTTATCACAATACTCATAATATAAAGTATGTAGCAATCCAAATGCAAAAAGGAAATTCGGCCAATTAAATATAGTTTTTGAAAAGAGCATAGACTGGTTATTAAGAACATCTGACTTCAAATTCTCTCTGTTACTAGTTATACAGTCTTGAACAAGACACTGGCAGTGCTGAGGGTCAGTTTTCTCATCTGCACAGTGGGGATAATAATCCCTGACCTCCTTTACACCAGGATTGTTTTGAGGGTCAAGTTAGATTAAATCTTTGTAAGTAATAAAGAGTATGTATCAATACAAATAAAATATGAATACGAGAACTCCCAACATAAACATTTTTGTTCAAAATATAGTTATTTTTTAAAGGGTGCAAATGACAAAGATAATAATAAAAGTATATACCTAAAGCCTCCACATTTACTTTAAAACCTGCATTCATATTAGTAATAATAACATAATATAATTATTATTATTGAAATTTACTACTTTTATAATATCCTTCCAGTGAAGGAAGTCCGTATATTTAGCTCTATTTTATATACAGAGAAACTGAAGCTTAATCTCTTGACCAAGATCACACAGAATATAGACTCATAGAAGGACTAAAAGCTAAAAGTGCCAACTTTGAAATCCGTTCTAGTTTTGAAAATGGATTTAAACACCAGCCAAGCTAACATTCCCGTTCACATTAAGATCCACCAGTTCCACAGCAGCATGACTTAGAATGACTCAGACAGAAGAAAACGTTATTATACGCTGAGGGTACTCACAAAGCAGCTCTATTGGCACAGAGTCCTAGAGTCCTTTGGTTTCCAAGATTCCTGTGTCTAAGGTTTCACAGGAAAGCATCACATCTTAAGAGTGACTCCTAAAAGAATGAAAGAATAATCACCCAAATATCGAGATGCATGATAAAAAGAAAAATGAAAAAGGTATCCAACTCCATCTCTGAAAGAGTTGATAGCATGTAGCTTTCTCTTGCACTGGCTGAAATTGCTCTTTGCCTTTTCTAAATCTCCAAGGTTTTATTTCAAGGCCCTCTTTAGATATGGACAGACTGTTTAGTTAAATTACTTCATATCACCACTAACCCATCATAACTATGGTGACTGCCTTTATTTGTGCCTGCCTTTATATTTTCTGTCCTAAGTCATATTTCCCAAAGTGTAGAGGAATTCCTGTGGAAACATCAAAGAGATTCACTTCAGCCCAAAGTATCAGGGACTTCAAAACAAACAATAACTTGTCTTTAACTTTTGCGAGGCTTTTCTTTCCACTTTTGGTAGGATGATAAATAAATGTGTGTGTATGTGTATGTTTATAAATCAATAACTTGAAATTTTTACATAAATTCATTAAGGCTATTTACATTAAATATATTAATTTGGAAACTGAAGAGAATTTCAGTAAGATTATTAATATTGATATTAATATTGACGATATTGAAAACGATCGTCAAAATTTGACCATCAATTCTTTGTATGTTCTTTGATTATATAGACCTTAAGACAAGTTTTTGACTTCTCTGTCCAATCCCCTTACCTGGAAAAAAAAGGGGATGTAGTAGTACTTAACTCAGAATCATGACTACTAAATTAAGTCAGTTAATATTTTGTAAAATACTAGCATAGTGTTTGGCAACAAAATAAGAAGAAGAAAAAGAAGAATATAATAAGAACTATTATTATTATCAATAGTTGGTACTTGAAACAATGAAAAATATTAGTTTATATAGATGAATAAATATTAGATCCTTGCTTATTCCTGACTTGAAAAATATGAGATTTATTTACGTACATAAGTCCTATTTGTCTTATTATTAACCAATATAATTAATCAACTTTTAGATATGATCCAGAGAAATCAGATTGTTTTACAGAGTATGGTATAGTGCAAAGATTATTGAAATATATTTCACAGGAGCAAAGACTAAGAGGAGAGAACAGAGATAATACAATGTCACTGAGATAGCACTTGCAATGTTACCTGGTTTGACCGGAGAACTTTGTCATTGTAGTCTAAAACGGAAGGAATTTCAGACTGGCAGTCAATCTGCTTACTGTGGAAGTTCCAAGACTATAAAAAGCAGACTATGCACATATAACTGTCTCATTTAGTAAATATCTCATGAAAATTTGTCAGTTCTATATTATATGTGAAGAACTTCCTTGTAGTGACAATTAAATTTATTTGAATTTAGAATCAATATTAAAATATATTTTACAAAATTACTGGTATTATTACACCACAATAAGTAAAATTTATATAATATAGTTAACATGTTTAAGGACATAACATCTTACTACACTTAATTTTTTGCTTCAGTGACTACCACTGAAATACATAATTTTGAATTCATTTCATGTGTAGATACAATGATATATTGGTATTATTTGAGTAATTCACTATTTACCCCATGCCCCAAAAGCAACGTCTCTCATATTTTGATTCTCATGTGAGATAAAATAATGTTACTAACATTTGAGAATAATGAGATAAGGAAGTTTTCTTTCTTTCTTTTGTATCTTAACTGTAAACTTATTTTAACAGTTTGAGTTTAGAAATTCCCTGATTTGAATCTAGAACATCAGAGTACCAGAATTATCTTAATTTACAGTATTTTGTTGTGAAAAATAGGGCAGCACAAGTTTTCTCATTTGCTTTACTGTGTACTTTTACTATTATTTTTTTTTAAACAGAAACAGGCCACAGACTTAAAAGGTACGTGCTTGTGAGCTGATATGTTTAAAAAAAAAAGAAAGGACTAATTTGACAGTCATGTGATCATATCCATTAAATAAACACTTTTTTTTTTTTAAAGAGATGTAGTTAAAATGAAATAAAATGCTTTCTATTTGTTTTGGCATGCCTTTTGACCTGAGTAAACTTCACCTTGTACAAAAGTTAGTATATGTGACCTTCTGAAACATGAATGGCTAAATCACAGAGAAGTTTGACAAAGGCTTTTACTTATTGAAAAAAACAATTTGTGTTATAGGTCCCTTACTATAAAACCAATACCCAAAACTTAGCGCACTTCTAGAAAAGTCCAGAAGCTAAAAGAAATTCCTTGATCCATTATAGTGAAAATCAATACAAACAAGAGAAGGAAGTAAAAAAAAACCCAGGAATCTCTCAGCCCCTGGAAGGTTATATTAATTTCCAATCTCTTATCCAATTATCAGGTAGAAAAAATATAATTTTTTAATTCTGTAATTTCAGAGGCCATTATTTAGGTGATTTAAATGGCCATACTTTTTAGAAAGAACAGCAGCTAATTCAGTATTTTAATACTTCATGGTGTCAGGAAGTTCTATGTCTGGTGTACAGTCATCTCATAATTAATTAACTTAGGAATTTTTGTTGCAACCAAAATACATTACCCAGGGTTCATGATCTTATTTTTATAAAGGTTCTTATTAAAGGGGCTAAGAAGTGTGATGTAGAGGAGGAAAATATATCATTCATGTTTACACATGGTTGGTTACTTCCGAGTGATAAAAATTAAAAATTACATTAGTTAAAATAGGTAAATTTATTGATATATTTGACAGAATGGACAAAAAGCCCTCCAAAAATAAGAAGCTATTTTAGAAAACATAGTAGAGCTAAAAAGAATATTTAGTACTATGCAAATCCACATTCAAATTTTCAGAAGAAACAGCAGATAAACCTACTCTTCTAGGAGAGAGTTTTCCCCTTTAACTTAATAGCATCATCCAATCATATTTGGAAATATTCAGTGTTCATTAGGGCTTAAGAAAAAGTCCCTTGAATGAATTATTCACGAATACTTCAATCATAATTCCAAACTTTATGATAGTAGTTAGCATTAGCAATAAAGCAAAAAATAACTGAGAACGCACCTACTATTTTCTTTTAATTCTCTTTCTCCCTTCCTTTCCTCACAAGCACAGAAAGCATGTTTGTTTTGGAAGCAAATAGCAAACAGTACAAAAGGAGAACTTAAAGTGAGTGATTAATGATCAAAGCAAAAATGTAGAATCACATCAGCTGACAAGGGGCTGACTGACCCAAGGTTGTAGAATGTGAAGGCATTAGGACAAAGCTAAAGAGTAAGTCCTTCTTATTCAAAGGGTGAGCTTTGAAAGTCACAGGAGGCAGATTCTCCAAAGCCTTGTAATATACAACTACAGAAACACTATCTACAGCTACTGTAAGTAGCCATTTTCATGGCCGACTTCAAGAAATTCTATTGCACTCCTTAATAAGTAGTATAACCTAAAATCTGTAAACAAGTACAACAAAATTACATAATTCAAGGAAATGACTTAAACCATCTTAGAGTAAACATAAAGTGAGAAGACAGAAGAACAGAAATTTGTGATTGCAGAACTTTAGCAAAAATATTGATGCACAATTCTTGCTCACGTATCTTTGTTATGGAGATGTAAATCACCAGCCTGATAACTGAGAAGTCAAAAATGAAAGAAAGTTGATCAGTATTGAAAACAAATATAATTTCTTTAAGTATTGTATTGAAAATTAACCATGAAGAAGGCTGAAGCCAAACCACATTGCAAAAGCATGTCTTAATCAGTTTGTCTTGTTGGTGTCACCATACTTTTATGATGCATGTGGAGGTGGCTATGAGGGGGCTGGCATGGGGAAATGTGAAGAAAGCAAAATGTATAGGAGCTCCTATTAGCTGCTGTCTTCCCTACAGCCAAATTTACATTTATCTTTTCTTCTGTGAAACAAAGTGTACACCAGACCCTTTAGCAATATTATTTTTACATATGATTAGGGTGGACACATATGATGTGGTGTCCTGAACAAGGTGCTTCCAAGACCTCCAGCTAGATGCAGTGTAAGTGACCAAGGGCACAATCTGCTGAGCTCTGAAACCCTTTGCTGGATTTGCACAGAATCCACACTTCCCACAGGCTGCTCCCAGCCTGCACCTGAGCACAGCAGGGCCATGAAAGCAGATGGTTCCTGGGATATACATGACTCCTCTGATGACTGATTTTGCCTGGGGGGGCTTCCACATAGCATTGCCTGATGTATGTTGGGTGTTCAATACTTATCTTTGGGGAAAATAAACCATTGTTATTATTGAGTTGTCAAAGCCCTGATTGCTGCATAAACATCAAAAATTAAACTCTGTGTGAAACTTAGTGTTAAGATGATTTTTCAGCTTCCTAATGCAATTCCAGGAAGTTGAAGTACAGCAAATATGTTAGAAAACTAGAGAGAGACAGAGTTTTGTTCCATGTAAATATAACCTCTGATAGCTAGAGGTGTCTAAAAGTTAAATGGGCTGCTGCAATCCTCTCAATTACTCTTTGATAATACTAGCATTCCCATTTTATAGAACAGGGAACACTAGGCTTGGAGAAGCCAAGTTTTCAGGGTTACACAATTTTAGGGGCAGGAGCCAACATTCCAACCTCAATTTTGCTCACTCTTTCCACAACTACCATACAGTTAGAAGATATATCTTTCATAAAAAGACCCTGAGACGAAGTGAGAGAGTGGCATGGACATGTATACACTACCAAATGTAAAATAGATAGCTAGTGGGAAGCAGCTGTACAGCACAGGGAGATCAGCACGGTGCTTTGTGACCACCTAGAGGGGTGGGATAGGGAGGGTGGGAGGGAGATGCAAGAGGGAGGAGATATGGGGAATATATGTATATGTATAGCTGATTCACTTTGTTATACAGGAGAAATTAGCACTCCATTGTAAAACAATTATACTCCATTAAAGATGTTAAAAAAAAAAAAAGACCTTGAATGCTTGCATTGATGAGTGGATGCACTATGTGATGTGTAAAAACACTTCCAGTGCTAAAATCTGATGAATTTTTGGAGAAAATCCACTTGATGATGTTGTATCTACTTTATTTTCTATAAGCCACCTTTCTTTTCCATACATTTTGGAAAAAGTAAATCTACAGACCCCATTTATATTTCTTAATTTGTGTTACAGTTACTCAAGTGCTTAGGTAAGACTACGTTGTTTTTAAATATAGCAATAGAAATTAATATCATTAAGTAGGAACCTGTCCTAATAATCAAAAGATGATGATATACAATCCTAAACACTAAATATTAATGCAGTGTGATGCTTTGAATAAGTGAAATATTAGAAAAATATGCCTAAGTAATATGTACTAATATCAATATTAGATTTTTTAAGTAAAATATTATTAAGCAGGTGACAGAACCAGAAGCATAAATCCAGTTATTTTTAATCCAGATCTTATATTGAACGACCGACCAGCAAGGAACCTCCATCAGCTCAACACCTACAGAACTTTGGACAGCGCCACACTCAGCTCAAATATTAATGCGGCTGAAGTCAAATCATGGCACTATTTGGAATCAAAATAGATAAACACCTTTAAACCAAAGCTCCATTTACAAATTTGAAGCCATCAAATTCCACTGATGCCTCTGTCTCTCATACTCTCAGGTCCTAAATTAACTGTTTCTTCTAATCACTAATCCTCTTTCTCAGTCTCATACTCACACAACTACACCATTTTTTCCTATTGGTTCATACTCTCCACCCTACTCCACCCCTCTTGATGTCCTTCCCAATATTTTTCACTGTATCCTCTAGAGCTCCCATTTTTTTCAAATAAATTTCCTTATTCCTAACCTAGACACTGCATTCTCTCCATGATCTTTTCTCCTTGAAGACCTGACTTATATTGAGTCCTCCTGAATACATGCTAATTCCATATCATTAGGTCCAGAACAGAGGCTCACCATAATCCTAGTTCCACTCTCCATCTTATTGTCATTACTTTTTCAACTCATACAAAGAAATCTTTCTTCATTTAAGTTCATTTCATCAAGTTATATCATCCTGAAAACTAGGACTTATCATCCTTCAGATCATTTCTTCAAAATCCATTTCTCTTCACTCCAAAGTCTCACCATAATCAATACTGATCAATAATCATGCACTGTGATCAATAACCTAGCCAGAGAATCCACAACCTCCACTTCTACTCTCCTTTCAGTAACTCACTTCCAACTTGAAGCTAATGGGCACTCTGAATGCTTCTATTACTGGAGTCTTAAGCATTGACATTCCGATTCCCAATTAGCTTCCCATCTTTTATACAACACTAAAAACCTTATTTCCACCAATTCTGTCCTGGAATTTCCCTGAAATTTTCCACTGTTTTGACACTTACATCTTCTCCCAAACTATTAGCGCTTTTTAACCTCAATTTTTTTTCTACTCAGCTGCAATGCTGATCTTCATTCAAATCCTAGTTCTGCTTCTCATTGGTGAAATACCTTGGGAAAATTACTTAACAGGATTCTCAGTTTGTTTTTTAAAATGGGAATAATACTTATACTTCATAGGAAAGAGGGGAATAGATGTGGCAATGTCCATAATGTACTAAGCACAATTCCTAGCACAATAAGCACTCAATAAATATTAATATCATCTATAATCATCAATGTTCTCAAGTCAACTTTGTCTTCTGGTAACAAGGAACCTGAAAATTCCAAAGTCAAAAATGGGCCCTACAATTAGAGTACTAAGTAGAGCTCTAAAAATATAAATTAAGTGCACAGACGGATGCCAATACACATTCATAGATTTCAGTTTTAGCAGGACTCTCAGTGCCTCTCCCAGTAAGCTGTTTTCACACCTCTTGGTACCTTCCTCTCCTTTCTAATACAGTTCTAAACAGCTTCCTCTCTCCTCAAGTTTCCTAACCACTCTGTCATCACCCGTGGTTAACCAGGCTTCTTATTTGCAAAGAAAATGAAAACCATCTGACCAGGCATGAAATCTCACAAATGTGTTCTTATCTGTGCACATTTCTGTATCTCTATTAATCCTTCATTCATTCCCTCCTGCCCTGGTAGTAGAGGTAAGCCCCTTCCTGGTCACCAAATAGGCCCTCACCTAATATACGATAAGTTCTTCTTGATCTTGGATGGTTTTGCCATCTGTTTTGACCCCTTCCCCCATCGTTCTCCTCTACTGTCACTTCTTGCCTTGCACTATATGTTCTAACAACACTGAATTAATTCAGTTTTCAGCTTAACCCATGCTGTTTCATACCTTCATGTTTTTACCGCCTTGGTAGAAGTCAGTGCCTATCAAGGAATCCTTTTCTCACTTTTCTGTTAGCAAAGCTCCTATTTATTCCTCAAGACCCAACTTAACAATTCCTCTTTTGTGAGAGGAGGAAAGAAAGACAAGGGAGAGCATACTGAGAAGTACTGACAGGATAAGGAACTCTCAGGAAAGGTGATAATAGGGAAGACTTAGAATACCTAGAGTTGATAGACAACAATGAGTTTCAATTATGATATCGGATTTCTTGCTTAACTTCTATCTTTAGCATACATTTCCACTTAATTCATGAAAAGCATTTCAATGGCTCCCTGACAGCTAATAAATAGTCTCAAGGCTTTCACATTTACAGATAATTACAAAAGTTCCTCCAACTGTCAGGAAATTACCAGATTTCCATCGGTTTATGAACAGATTTTGAACGGAGAAGGCAGAAAGAAAAGTCAAACTACAACACACATTTGTTGGTGAGAAAAAAAACAACAGAGATCACTGACTTTGCTTTTTCTGCAATTTTCACAAATTCCTTAAGTGCCAGTTACTTATAACATCATTATAACACAGGCCTAAGGTAACTTCTGAAATTGAAATTTAGGCTGTCATACCCTTTGAACTACAATAAAGGCAGGACCTATGTTGCTATTAACACCTGGTTAAGTTTCACATTGTTTTGCCTTGCTTTGTTTGCCTTTTAAAAATGTTTTTGGTTGGTTGTTTTAGTTTGGCCATTCAGCTTTAGTAGGTCTTAAATGATATAAATTCTCCTGTTCTACTGCTGTTTAGATTTTATGCCAAATGTTAGCAATACATGAAG
This sequence comes from Grampus griseus, assembly GCF_964374135.1. Lineage (NCBI taxonomy): Eukaryota > Metazoa > Chordata > Mammalia > Artiodactyla > Delphinidae > Grampus > Grampus griseus. The sequence goes on along the minus strand of NC_139005.1, from coordinate 47,267,199 downwards.
CCAAACTTATCGAATACTCTCTCAATATGTCTAGTTCAAAATCTCCCACGTACTCAGAGTTGCAGCAGGATAGATACTGCTCTCTAAAGGGCAGTGCAATAATCATCTTCATGGATATTTATTATCTTTTGTGAACAGATGTAGGTCATTGTAGAGATAGTTCCAAAGTCACCTTCCAAAGCTGAAATACAGACATGACATTTGGTAAAGTTTCAAAACCTGTCAGGACCATTTTCTTCAATTCACCAAAATTCCCTTTGTACTGTCGAAAGGCTGCTGGAAGAGCAATGTTTTCAAACTGTTCGGCTTGATTACACTGGTGTGGTACCACTTATCTAGAGCTATTTTAAGCATCTTCTTGAGTTACAGTAAGCTATATTGTAAATCTAATTACCTTTGCCCACAGGAAAGTAAGTACATGTGAACCCTGCTCTGTAATCTACTTAACAAAAGGCACTGTATTTTTCTTCATAGAATTTATCAAGATTGTTATTACATAGTTATTTATATTTCTAAATGCCTTTCTCTTCCACTATAAATTCCAAAAGAGCATGCAAATGTGTTTTATATGCAGTACCTTGCTCAGTGCCTAGAGAGACAATGAATGTTTGATGAATGAATAAATGAATGAATGAGTGACCACGTAAAAGATAACTAAATTATATACACTTATGCTTGACACTTTAAGCTCATGCTGAAAATGTATACGTACTTCAGGGACTCACTGGCGTATATTACAGTGTAGTGTAATGAGGCACAAACTTTCAATTCAAATGGAATGGATTTAATGCCAGATCTGGTATTTAATGAATTGTGTGATCAAAGACAAGTGGAATGAACTCTCTAACCCTCTGTTTTCTCATCTGTAAAATGTGAACAATTGCACTGGATTAAGTATTAAAGATAATGCATACAAAAGTATGCAGCACAGTCCATGACATGGAGCAAGGGCTTAATGTGGTGGGTAATGTCACTTATTAATATTTTATATAGATTTTAAGTGAATTATATTAATCTAAATTATCCAAGGGCTTTTAAAAATTGACAACATAAGTCTATTTTGAGCATATGCTAGCAGTGATAATTCATCAATAATTTACAGCATTAAAATGAATTTTCCTACACCTTCGTGTCTATTTTCCCAATTATTATAAAGTTTCAACAAGTTATTTTCAATTAAATTTCATCATTCTTTACTCGGTACACTCCTTGCAAATTCTTCATAATCATTCAAGAATCCTTCTCAATTGGTCCCCATAACCATAATCTGAGTTCATTGTCAGTTCAATTTTCTGGCCTAAATTGCATGCTCTTCCCTAATCAACTTTCATTTCATTATTGCCCCTATATTTCATAACTTCAGCGATTATCATAATGGAAAAAGTAATCATTGTTGAATTGTATTCTCCCTTCTGGACTATACCTTCTTTGAGGCTCTATCCTCTGCACAAAGAATTGGATCCAATCTTAATCCTTAATTTTTATTCATCCATTTATGGACATATACTGAGCATGATCTATGCTCTGTTCTGAATGTCTGTGTCTCCCAAAATTCTGTGTTGAAGATCTAACACCTAAGATGATGGTATTAGGAGGTAGGGCCTTTGGAAGGTTATTAGAAATGGGATTAGGACCCTTATGAAAGAGCCTCCAGAAAGCTAGCTCACTTCCCCCACCATATGAGGATACAAGAAATCAGCGACCTGAAAGAGGGCCCTCACCTGACCATGTTGCACCCTGATCTCAGACTTCCAGCCTCCAGAACTATAAAAGATAAATTTCTGTTGTTTATAAGCTGCCCAGTCTGTGGTATTATGTTATAGCCACCTGAAAAGTCTCCGACAATCTATGTGCCAGACACTGTGTTGGGTTAGATTGTTACAAACCAGAGCACGATAAAGTCTCTAGGATCAAAGAGCTCACAGACTAATTAGGGGATGCAAAGCTAGAAATAAATAATTATGAAAAATGTGATAAAGGAAATAACTATGCTCATGGCTTTATGAAAACACTGAGAAATAACGATGTGCATGGCTTTATGATAATTAACCAGCCTCAGGTAAGTAAGGACAGGGACAGAATCCTAGAAAAAGCAATGTTTCTTAAAAGATAGAAAGGAACCAGTGAACTAAAAGGAAAAGGGGAAGGACATTCCAGGCCCAAGGGTCAGTATGAAGCAAAGAAACAAATGACAGTGTATTCATACGGGAAACGCTAAGACAGCAACTTTTGCAACTCTTGTCACATCAGTTCATAAAGTATTACTCCAGCACAAAAATGGGTAGGAAAGGTTTTATATTAGACTGTGTTTAAGTTAAAATAAATTAAGGTTACAATCTTAAAAATCTGTAAATTCAGGGCTTCCCTGGTGGCTCAGTGGTTAAGAATCTGCCGGCCAATGCAGGGGACACGGGTTCGAGCCCTGGTCTGGGAAGATCCCACATGCTGCGGAGCAACTAAGCCCGTGAGCCACAACTACTCAGCCTGTGCTCTAGAGCCCACGAGCCACAACTATTAAACCTGCGCTCTACAGCCCGCGAGCCACAACTACTGAGCCCCCGCACCACAACTGCTGAAGCCCACGCACCTACAGCCCATGCTCTGCAACAAGAGAAGCCACTGCAATGAGAAGCCCGCACACTGCAACGAAGAGTAGCCCCCGCCTGCTGCAACTAGAGAAAGCCCGCATGCAGCAACAAAGACCCAACTCAGCCAAAAATAAAATAAATAAATTTAATTTAAAAAGGAAACTGTAAATTCAAACATTTTTTTCTTAAAACACCATTTAAAGCAACATTAGGAAACGTCTGTTTTGTTAGACTTTTATTCAGTGTTTCAGGTTACTTGGATAGAATACCGATATTCCAAAATGGTGGACTATTAACATTACTGCACATCTTCCCACCAGACAAACTCTAAACTGCCTTCTTAGTAACATGTAGGAAAAGGCCAGAAAGGCTCTCTATAAAGAGAAACTGACACACATTGGAAAGCACAATTGATAATGGTTTATTAAGCCCTAGGCTGTAGAAAAGCCTTGGAATTGGCTCCCTCTTTTCACAAATGGAGAAAGTAAGAAACAATGATAACCGATAATGTTTACCCATGCTAAAGTGACTCCCTGGAATAAAGGCAGAAAAGTTATAAAGGGAACATTAAAAAAAAAAGAGACTAGCTTTATTTCTATTCTGACACATATATAATAAGAGCCCTAGAAACTATTGCACGGTTATAGAATAAATCTGGAACTATCAAAAAAATTTACTTTTTAATACAAAGAGTTTTGTGTCCCATAAGGGCAGGGTCTTCATTTTTGTTCGTCACATTTTCCCCATCTCAAGACAAGTACTAAGAATTATTTTTGAATGAATGAATAGTGCATGAGTGCATGTTATGTATAAGACTAGACTCAGGAGAATCTGGCAGAAAATCAACACACAATGTACTCTGCCCTAGTAGGGGATACAAACGGACAAATTAAAAGGATTGCTTTGTATGAGGTAAATTTTTTTAAAGTATCATAGGAATAAGGGGTTGGGGGAAATGGTCCTTTTAGCTAATGTGATTAGGGAAGGCCTCTGAGATGGAAGAGGTGGGTGCAGGATACAGATTTACCTAAGCAAATACTTTGTGTGTGCTATTTTACTACAACGTATCCTGGCAGCTACCACAGCTCCAATATAAAGGCAGAGAAAAAGCTTAAAGAGTTTATACACGATTGTTTCAAGTAATACGTGTATGTATATACAATCCACCTTTAAACAATGCAGAGGGGCTAGGTGCGCTGAGCTTCCATGCAGTTGAAAATCCCAGTATACCTTATAGTCGGCCCTCCGTACCCGCAGTTCCTCTGTATCTGAGGTTCCGTATCCACAGATTCAACCAACCACAGATTGTGTAGTGCCCTAGTATGTATTTATTGAAAAAAATCCCTGTAGAAGTGGACCAGCGCAGTTCAAATCCCTGTTGTTCAAGGGTCAACTGTAAAAATAAACAAACAAACAAACATATACTAAAAAATTGTTCTATACAAATGTTGCCCTCAGTGTTTTGTTCAACTAGAAACCTTTGTAGACTTCTCAATTTGCCCATGTAAGTCATTTTTCATACATGCAGCTCCTCTCAAAAAACCCGTACAACAGAAGTTTAAAGGTTTCTGAGGAGACTTTGCCTAAGCACCAAAATATTCTTTTTAAAATTTTCTTTTATTTTTTTTTTTCTTTTTGAGAAGACATTTAGAATACCAGGCTCTCTATTAGGTTGCCAAGATGAAAGGGGTATTTTCAGTTGCTAATACACAGCAGCACTTGTTTTTGATAGGGGCTGCCAATGACTTTCATTACATCTGTCAGTCAAATAGTAAAAAAGAAAAAAAAATCATTGAAATAAATCCTACACAATTGCAAACATTTGGCATGATAAATGGCTTTAGTAGCCAACGGTGGCATCGATCCTTGTGCTATTTGGGTAGATGGAATGCAACAGTATTTTAGAGAAAGCACTACATTATTTTCGGAATCTCAGTCATTTAATTTCTTGTAGAAAATGAAAAGAACAATCTCAATGTTTGGAAAAATGAAATTCTAAGGTGTTTTTTTCTGTCAGAGTGCAGAGTTCAAGTTAACATATTATTTCCAATGACAAAAAAGGGACCAAAAGTCACCAAAATTTAAATAGAATGTATAAGTTGCAATCATGAAATCTACCCTCCCCCAAAAGTCAAATATTAAAAACAAAGAGTAAATCACAAATTTCCTTTCGGTCTGCTTACAAATTGCATAAGTCTAATGCCTCCTTCGTTTCTAGCAGTATTTCTGAGTTTCCTTACAAGCATTTAAATTTGGCACAAGGCTGAAACATGGGTTAGCATCTGCTGATGTTGCTTTTAGTAGAAATGTGAATTTTAAGCCCACGATGAGAATGAGCCAGTGACAATGGCTGCCATTCTTTGTTGGCAACACTGTCTTTTCCTACATCACTTTGGTCATACAGCATGGTTTCAACTCCCTCACTATCACAAAGAGTTTGGGTTGTAGTTTTGGGTTGTTTTTGTGTTTGTTTTATTGCATATAAACAGTAATATCTGTAAGAACATTATAAGAGGAGGGATAAGACAGGAGCACAACAATACCCTGTAGCAAACAAAAACTAACAAACTAAAGACTAATTTCCAGGATAGGGAATGATAAAATCAAAGAAAGATGGTAAGAACTGCAAGAGCATTATGAAAAATTAGCTTTCAAATCCTGGACCAAGTCTTGGAGTTGCTAAGAATCTCTGGAAAACAAAACCAACATATTTTTTAAAGGCTTCAAGGTCAGAGCCCTTGAGCCTAAAGGATTATAAAATTTGGTCAGGTGTGTATTACTGAGTTGATACTTCCCAATGATAGATAAAAACTGGACTGGATTGCAAACTACCAAATCAGTATTTGAAGCTGAAAACAGAACTATGCTAATTCAGATCATGTCAACAACCAAGGTATTATGCAACTCATGTATTAATAGATAAGGTACAGAAATATGAACACAGGAAAATACTTTTGCTTTTCTTATAATCTGATATTCATACAAGTACTTAATACTATGTTTCCTATGTTAATTATAAGCAAACACAGTTATCAGAGATTCTAGTCCACTTTTTTAGAAACATATAAACATTTTTTTTAAAAGATTATCATGGAAGAGGTTTTAATATTTATACTTGATGTACTGAGAAACTATTTAAGTAATGCTTAATTCTAAGACATCCAAGAATTACTTGCAGAGTATTTAAAAATTAAGAGTCAGGATCTGTCTTTTCTTGGGCCAACCACTAACAAGCTATGTGAATTTGGAAAATTTAGTTAACCTTCTGAAAGTCAAAGTTTCTTCCTTTCCAAAACAGAAATACTTCATAGGTCATTGAAATAATAAAATGATATACTACTTGCAGACAGCTTAGCACTTGATAACGCACAGCACTATCAATTATATTTCTTTCAGAAAAAGTTATTAACCCACTGAAATGCAACAGAAAAGGAAGTACTATTAAAAACTTTCTTTTTAAAATTCTTCCTCCATCCAGAATTGTAGTTCCTATAAAACAAGAATCACAAGATTGGAAAATAATGGCAACTTAAAAAATAAAAGGCAATGACCACGATAACAGAATACACTCCTATTTTTAGGGGAATGCCAAGACAGAAAGAAGAAGGAGGAAACGGAGAAATAGAATGATAAAAGAGCAGGGAGGCAAAGAGGTGGAAGTGACTAGTCACTATAAAATATCAGATTATTGTTGTATTAAAAGTATTTGGGGAAAAAATTCTCTTGTCGCCAAATGCATTCTGTTAGTGTCCTTTGAGCCTGAGACATTTATGTGGGTATTACAGATTACAGATTCACATTTAGTGGTATCCTAAGTTTATGCACTTTTAACAGTTTTTAATATTTGTGACACGTTTCTTCCTTTGTCTTCCAATGTGCACCCAAAGAGATCAGGATGGGAGCTGCTTCGATTACTAAGGGCAATCTGAGGTTGAAACAAAGATAACCTTTCTACTAAACCAGAAAAGACCACGTTTACAATTAAGCGGTGTGACCTGGTGATAGTTTCTTCTTTAATACTCAAAAGGTAGAAGCTGACTATTCTTAACCATGGTCTCCATTTTCTATATAAAGAAATGAGCAAAGAGGTCAGTGGTACTTGACTAGCACAGATCCATTTTGGAAATAGGAACAAAATTTTCTAAGTTTTCAAAATCAGGAATTATTTTCTCACAATCTACATATTATCTGAAAAATAATGTCAGGTCTATGCGCTCAGAGAGTAACATTTGGATTAACACAGTGTGTTTGATGCTACGTGAAAGCTGAAATCTCTCTTAAATCCATGCAATCAAATTCATAATATAATACATATCCAAAGTGTGTACTTCTTGTTAAATTAATTAAACAGGAAGGCCGTTAGACTGTGCTGGCTGTAATGCTGCGGAGGTCTATGTAAGCAAACAAAATCTATGCTTGTGAGTGCCTCACGGTTATGAAATCAAAACACTAAAGACAACCAATCACAAGCAGCCAGCTAGGCCGTAAGCCGTAGCCAGCCAACAGCTTCCTTACTTTGCTTCTGCTTTTTCTCTATAAAAGTGTCTCCTAGGCTCCTGTTGGCGGAGCACTCCTAACCTCTTCTGGTTTGGTGCTAATTCCAATAGCTTTTTGCTCAAATGCTTAAGAATTTTAATATGCCTCAGTTTATCTTTTTTTTTTAACATCTTTATTGGAGTATAATTGCTTTACAATGGTGTGTTAGTTTCTGCTTGATAACAAAGTGAATCAGTTATACATATACATATATCCCCATATCTCCTCCCTCTTGTGTCTCCCTCCCTCCCACCCTCCCTATCCCACCCCTCTAGGTGGTCACAAAGCACCAAGCTGATCTCCCTGTGCTATGCGGCTGCTTCCCACTAGCTATCTATTTTACGTTTGGTAGTGTATATATGTCCATGCCACTCTCTCGCTTTGTCACAGCTTACCCTTCCCCCTCCCCATATCCTCAAGTCCATTCTCTAGTAGGTCTGTGTCTTTATTCCCATCTTACCTCTAGGTTCTTCATGACCTTTTTTTTTTTTCTTAGATTCCATATATATGTGTTAGCATACGGTATTTGTTTTTCTCTTTCTGACTTACTTCACTCAAATGCAAATCAAAACTACAATGAGATATCATCTCACACCGGTCAGAATGGCCATCATCAAAAAATCTAGAAACAACAAATGCTCGAGAGGGTGTGGAGAAAAGGGAACACTCTTGCACTGTTGGTGGGAATGTAAATTGATACAGCCACTATGGAGAACAGTATGGAGGTTCCTTAAAAAACTACAAATAGAGCTACCATACGACCCAGCAATCCCACTACTGGGCATATACCCTGAGCAAACCATAATTCAAAAAGAGTCATGTACCAGAATGTTCATTGCAGCTCTATTTACAATAGCCAGGACATGGAAGCAACCTAAGTGTCCATCAACAGATGAATGGATAAAGAAGATGTGGCACATATATACAATGGAATATTACTCAGCCATAGAAAGAAACGAAATTGAGTTATTTGTAGTGAGGTGGATGGACCTAGAGTCTGTCATACAGAGTGAAGTTTATCTTTTAATATACCTATTGTCTCTTCAGCTGAATTTGCCCAGCACCCCTCTAATTCTGAAAGTAACAACATCCAATAATAAATTCCTATTTTGTACACATATTTTGTCACCAAATACAAGAGAAGCACATAGTCTAAATGTTCTGTAGAATAACTTAATCCGAAAAGGCCTGGGAAAATTTTGTTCCATCCTCTTCCAAAAAGAGGATGATTATTTAACCCCAAACTTCAATAATGAAGATTTTTCTAAGTTAAAATTTGTCCTATTTTCTTGATATTAATGCTAGGGAAAATAAGTTCATTTGAGGAAAAAGGAAGTGTTTGTGTTTAATTTCTTGGAAATATCATAATTCTACATAGATCTTAATTTAGAAATTATACAGTTTTGATCATTTTACCTCATGGCCTCATGAAGCTTGAGCTTCATTTATTTGAAAACTGTTTAATCAATTTTTCATAGAAAAAATAAATTAAAACCCAAGGAGAACAAAACTCACATTCAGCATACCCTACACAATTATTTCAAAGTAAGTGCTTTTTGATTGAAATTTGAGAAGTAACTGTTTAAATATTTAAATATCTACTGAAGACAAAAATACTTCTAAGTATGCACTTAAGATGAATCTTTCTGAGTAACACTGATTTCTAGTATGTCATTATTAACATATGTAAAGAACCTAGAACAGAAATGTTTGAGTGTTTAAGAGTTTTTAAGTATGGTATATAGGCTTCCTACTTCAAAAAAAGGATATAATGATACACCATCGGAAAATGCACCAGCTTAAATATACGGGAAATCTAAAGGATTCTCTCAGGGAAATATTTTTCCTGATGGACAGATGAATCAAGTCACAAACGTTCCCTTTGCCACCTCTGGATTACACAAGAGTCTTTAGTTTCCATATCCATAAAATTAGAAACCATTTGAAGTGTAGGTAGGTTTCAGGAAATTATAACACAACTCCTCACAAAGTCTTCATGAAATTTCCTATTGCATACTTGACAGCTGGATTTTTAACTGTAAAATGAGTTTCAAACTGATGAAAAATGCATGAATTTATTTCTAAATTATTAAGTGAAAAAATGGTGTGCAAGTAATTAATTAGTAAAGGACATTTTAATATTCTCTAATGGTAAAAGTATTAGACTGTGCTCTCTTTTATTGCATTGCATGATTTGTAATGTGTTCTACCACAAGCTCACTTTGTATATAAAACTGAGGAATTTGTTTCAGCCGGATTGCCAATGGAAAGAGAATTGAGGAAATAAGTCACAAAGGCAATGTTAATAAGGGGCAGAAATTCAAGCTCTGATAGTACATTTTGTACCTGGATATAGCAGAGAACTTTCCAATTAGAGCCAACAAGTAGAAAGCTGATATCTCCAAGCTGAGATTTATAGGGAGAGGTCGGCAGCATGTAATGAGAATTTGGAGCGCATACATCCACCTGTTAACACCTTTAGTATAAGTATAGCTTCTAATGGCAAAAGCTAATGGCTCCATGACAATAATAAATAATAGTGAGAGAATATTCTGGCCTCAGGCCTCAGAAAAAGAATGGGTGGCATTATACGATTTTCACTAACACTACCTGAAGGAGGACTTCTAAAGGGGCAGTTTCATTCTCCTAAGAGCATTAGCTGCACTAGAATATGGGAAATAACAACAGGCAAGAAACAACCTTTTGGTTGAATTCCATCCTTTCCTCAATGGAATTTACATCCAGGCATGTCCTTGCTGGAAAGAAAGGAGGGAGGAAGGAAGGAAGGAAGGAAGGAAGGGAGGGAGGGAGGGGGGAGGGAGAAAGGAAGGAAGGGGGGAAGGGGGGGAGGGGGGAAGGGAGAAAGGAAGGAAGGAGGGAGGGAAAGAAATCCCTGCCCAGGTTCCCATCACTCACTGTATACCATGCAATAAAAATGTAAAAATAAATAACACTTAAAAGCATTAGAATTCACTTCTTTGTGTGTGCACCTGCCAGGACAGTCTTGGAGCACTCACAATGTGTACAGTGTGTAGGCGGACACCTGGAGTCGTGCCCTGCACAACCTACAAGGTCATTTACAGGCAGCCCTGAAGCAATATTTAAGAACATGCACTCAGGAGTTGGCAGATCTGGAATCAAGTGATCCTAACCGTATGACTGGGGGCAAGTTAATGAAACTGGTTAAGTTTAGTTTCCATATCCATAAAATGGAGATAATAATATTAGCCACCACCAAAGGTTACTGGAACAATAAATGCAAATAAAACACATAGGACACTGCCTGGTAGATGTTAGCGAGCTATAAAACTCAACTGTTGTTGTTATTATCACATACCAACTTTTGTGGTTAAGTGCCACAAAAATATATAGAGCTATGTGCTGTTGACACATTATTGAATGTGAGACACCTGGAATTTCAGGCTTTAAACTCTATTGCTAAACATTAATTAACCATATCACTTGTATTTAACCCCTACCATGAAAATACACACAATATTACGTGTCTTTGTGATCTCATAGTAACTGATACGGTTAGTAGACCACTAGGGTCTGATGTGTCTGTAATCTTGGCAACCACACTGCACAAACTGCACAATACCAAGGCCACAGCTCCCCCAGAGCCCAAGAAAACAGAATAGAGTAGAATTGATAACAGCAAATATAAGCACAGTGACGTATTAACCAAGAAGACAGCCTAATTCTGTAAAAAGAAAATAAAGCACAAGCGTGCTGTAGACTTTTTGGAGCATTTGTATGAGCACCAGGAAAACATACTTGGAAGTCTTGTTATATCGACCCCAAGACTGACAGCAGAATTATTCTTCTTCAGTGCAGCCAAGGCCTAGAAGTCAGGTATATTATTAACAGCAGAATGGATCCTTCACCTTCAGGTAACTTTCATAGAAACCCTTGTCTCTTCCTAATGCCAATGCCTATCAGCCCATTAATCACAGCAGCTTCTTTCCACAGCTCTCTCTTCAAATCTTACTCCCCAAGTGTGTCTCAGCCCAAACTGTACCTGTATTTAGTTGCTACCTTTCAGTTGAATTCCATCACACTGCTGGCTGCTCCTCTTGGCATTTTACAAATGAAAAAGAAATCTGCTGAGTTATTCCAGTTAGACTGCAGTGTTTCTTAACCTGGAAGGTTTTTGGAAACTTATTTGGCTGTCACAACTGGGAGGGTGCTACTGGCTTCTGGTGGATGGAGGCAGTGCCAGGACTGTGGCAGGCATGGGAGGTGCCTGGGGCTTAAAATTTAAGGAGGCACTCACTCACCCTTAGGGTCACCCAGACACAAGATTAAAGCTCATAGGGCCCTGGGAGTGAGTGCCTCCTTAAAACCATGGCTTACCTTCCTCCCTTGCCTCCCTCTAGTCCCAGTCCTGGGTTGAGGGCAGGGTTGCCTCTAAACATCCTTATAAAAGGAATTATCCAATCCAAGATATCAATAATACTGAGGCTGAGAAACCCAGACTGGTTTAAAGAATCTAAAGAAGATCAGGGTTGGAAACATGATTCCCTCCCTTTTCCACTTTAAGTTACAAATTTTAAATCACACTCTGTTAAATCTAACGTCTCTAATAGTGAAATAATACCAAATTCTACCAGGTAGCCTTAATCCATTTTACTCCCATCCACATAGCCTACAATGAAGTTCAATTAACTCGACCCATTTCCTTCCTGGCCTTTGTACTTAGGCCCCAGCCTTCCCTCTGCTTGTGCATCTCTCACTCACCCTATTTACCTCTAAGGGGCGGATGCAAGGGTACCTTCCCATCAAAATGTGACTCCTCCCTTCTCAGATCTCTTTCTCTCTCTTGTGTATCTTTCTCTGTATCTTATATTACACTCTAGTCATTTATTTGCCTTTTTAATTCTCCCTATCCCTGACCTACCCTGCCCCACCCACACATATGAACATGCACACAAATACACACACACTGACTTAACCTCCCTACAGTCATGAATCAGGTTTGCTTTATATTTACTTTCCCGAGAACCTCTATGTACAACAGTGCTTTGAACATGTAGAGAACTCAATATATGTTTTAACTGGATCAACGAGGCAGTTATATACAGTAATACATGATAGCATGAACCATAATATTTCCTGTTGGCTATCTGAATCTAAATATAACACTGTGTTACTAGGCCTTGTCGAATCCAGTACCAATTTTCTTCTCCTGGCAGATGTGTCCATCTATTTCAAGTTTGAGATCCCAGAATTCTTGAGGTTTGTGTTCAGTAGGTAACTGACTTGACATTTTGCTATAAACAAAAGCACAGAATGAAATGTATTTTCTTCCCAGAGACCTGTTCTAGCAGCAGAAGAGCTTATGTCTTTGCCTGAGCTATGAGCCTAAACTCAGGAAGAAAATAAATCCAATTCCTAATAAAAGCTGAAGAAATAGCCTTGTAGTATGTCAACCTCTTCAGGAAGCCAAACTGATGCAGCATGAAAACACATTTCCATCACCCTCTACCTCACCCTCAACCTTAAAACTAGTCTGAATTCGAAATTTCTAATTTTGAATTTTAACCAAAAATAAACTGACTACCTAAGTAATTAATACATAGCTATAAATATCTTCTATTGAAAAAGAATACAATACATATACAATCAAATTTCTCAGCTATTTGTCCTCGAAACAAATATCTTATATATTTAGTTTCTAAATATGTGATTTGACAAAAAGGAAATTGAAGCCTTTCCCTAATGGATACCAAAAAACCACTGATTTTAATCATTTAATCCTCTTATCAGAGAATTAGCTTAATGTTTAACTAGCACCTGGAAAGATACAATTCTAATCTTACAAGTTTATTACGAAACAGTTATTGTGAAAAAATCATTGAAGATTAAATGCATGTATATTCCATGAACATAACTTTCAAAACTCGAGGTAACAAAACTACTATGTTAAGTTCTCATAGTGCTAGCTGATTCTATGCTAAGTGAGAATCATTTTCACTGTTTAGTCCATAGCCATTAGTTGGGAGAAAGGAGCTGACTTATTTGGAGCACCCAGTAAAAGCCAAGTAACCTCCATGTGTGTTTCATTCAATAGCTGCAACAACCCTGCTAAGAGAGGTTTCACCACCTGCCTTTTACAAATAAGGAAACAGCTCCAAAGATGTTTAGCAAGGTGCCAATTTTCATGACACTGGTAAACAGTGCTTCTTAAGTATTATCTTCCAACTATGTCAAAATACTGCTATCTGAAGACTGTTCTGTATTACATTTTAACCTATGAAAGGCAGAAAATCTCCTCATATTTTGAGTGTTCCACTAGTGAACCAATATATGCCACTTGATGTTAAGCGTAATAACATTCAAGGTAAAGCAAGGACTAGGAGCTTCCCAAAGAGGAAGTGCACCCCATCAAGGAAATAGACCGCAACAGGGAGCCATCATTCTGCTGGAGTATCAGTGGTGTATACAAAGAGAAGGATGGGGCTTCCCTGGTGGCGCAGTGGTTGAGAGTCCGCCTGCCGATGCAGGGGACACGGGTTCGCGCCCCGGTCCGGGAAGATCCCACATGCCGCGGAGCGGCTGGGCCCGTGAGCCATGGCCGCTGAGCCTGCGCTCTGCAACGGGAGAGGCCACAACAGTGAGAGGCCCGCGTACCACTAAAAAAAAAAAAAAAAGAGAGAAGGATGGGAGAGCCATGAGGTATCACAATTCCCACAAAGTTAATCCAGTTCTCACTCCTTTGTTCCTTGTTTCAACAACTGATGATCTGGGCCTACGGTGTATGATACTTTAGTGACTACTGCATAGCATAGAAAGATGTAAACATGTTTTTCTTCAGAAAGTTTACATGCAATGCATAAAAAGTTGAAAAGTAAGATAATATATGAGTTCCAAAAACATTATTCAATCAGGGAATGCTATGAAAATTCAAAAGGGAAAACAGATTATTCTAGCTGGGGTCATCAGGATAGGCAGTATTGAAAAGGGTGGAATTTGAACTTCCCTTGAAGGACAGGCTAAATATTAGTAGATACAGACTGCAAAAGAAAATAGACTAAATTCAGAGATCAAAAGTTTGGATGCAGAAAGGCATATAAGCATATTTGGGAAATGACAATAAAATTTGAAGTTGAAGAAATTCTACACAGGCACACATTCTTAAATGCTTTGTAGCAGAAGGTTTTTATAGCAACAACTTATAAATACCATCTACTACTTTCATTTTAAAGTTGCACATAAAAATGAATTTATTTCCTTTCATTTTATTACTTATGAGTAGATAATTTCTGTAGTTTAATATGTAATAAGTACACTGGTCATAATATAATATTTTAAACAAGTATGAGAAGAGCATATCATTTTATTTTTTTTTACACATCTTTATAGATTTTATATGATATTTATATAATCACATATGCATATATTATATATGTACTTGTATTTTGTTTTTGTTTTTTTTGTTTTTATTTTTACTTCTTTATTGGAATATAATTGCTTTACAATGGTGTGTTAGTTTCTGCTTCATAACAAAGTGAATCAGTTATACATATACATATGTTCCCATATCTCTTCCCTCTTGCATCTCCCTCCCTCCCACCCTCCCTATCCCACCCCTCCAGGTGGTCACAAAGCACTGAGCTGATCTCCCTGTGCTAGAGCATATCATTTTAATAGTTAGGCATATAGCTTCTGGATAGAAAATTTGATTATCATTTGAGAAATATGAGTTCTCCAAGTATTGTTCTATCACCGTATAATGCTGAAATGGAGACAGATAGATACAGTTAGATGAAAAATGTTATGGAGTGAATGTCTCTGTTCCCCCCAAATTCCCAATGTGAGGATATTGGGAGGTAGAACCACTGGGAAGCAATTAGGGTTAGATGAGGTCCTGGGTGGGGTGGTCCTCAGGATGGGATTAGTGCCCCTGTAAGAAGAGACCAGAAAACCGTATCTATCTGTTCCCTCTCCCTTTCCCTGTTCCCGGTCCCAATCTCAGTCACACGTGTGCATGCATCATAGGAGGCCACAGCGAGACAATGGCCATCTGCAAGCCAGGAACAGGGCTCTTGCCAGAAATCAAATTAGCCAGCACCTTGATCTTGGACTTCCCAGCTTCCAGATTTGTGAGAAATAATTGTGTGTTGTTTAAGCCACCAGTTTATGGCATTTTATTATAACAGCCTGAGCTAAGACAGATAAATAACTAAGTAGACCAACTAACAAACAAATTGTTATATAAATGAAGATAGAGACGAGTCTTTTGAGAATCAATGTAGTCTTAAAAAGTTATTTATATCTCTAACCTAAGTATGGGAAAATTTAATCTGAATGCTGGGTGGGACATTAATTAATTGATTCATTTATTTATTCAGTTATTATTTACTGAGGACATCCCATATGGTAGGCCCTAAGCTAGGTGCTGGGTTAAAATACACACACACACACAAAGAAATGATGTGTTTTTTTCCTCACTACATAGTGGAGGAGATAGACATATAAGCATATAATTATAGTCAAATGTGATAAAAGCTACAGCAGGGGTAGATTAAGGTCCTATGAAAGCAATAAATGCTTCCTATACGACTCTGGCATGATTTCATAGAGGAAATGAGAATTGAACAGAGTCATGAAAGACATTCAGTTAGAGAAGAAGAATAAGTCATTTCAGATATAAAGAGCAGAATGTTCAAAGGTATGACTCCTGATGTAGCAAACGATGGCCCTGAATCATTGGAGGCCTGATCAGAAAGGGCAGGAATCGAGACTGAAAACATACGATGGTGCTTGACAGCAAAAGCAAGGCTACGGATCACAACAGTAAAGGGAGGTCTATATAGGCTTTTAAGCCTGAGAAAGATATGATTAGATTTACTTTTCAGTAAAATTGCTTTGAGGGCAATGGGGAGAATTACGAAGTGCAGGGAAGAACTGCGGAGTAGTTCAGGTAGAAGATGGTAAAGATACCGACAAAAGCAGTGGCAACAAGAATGGGAAGAAATGTTGGATTCAAGGTTATAGCTTGAGTCGTAAGGGTTTGATGATAATGTGGTTGTACTAGATGGTAAGAAATGTCAAGAACGACCTTGTGTTCCCAGTGTGGAAGACTGGGTGGATATTAATGGATTTGCAATACTGGCACAGGATGAATGAAGAACATCATACAGGCAATGGCCATGCAGGACTGCAGCAAGAGATCAGTCAGGGTAAGGGCTGTAGACTCAGAAACCACCAGCTTAGAGGGTGGAGCTGAAACTCTGAAGACAGGCATGTCACTGAAATTATGAGCAAGGAAAGAGCAGAGGTTTTGGAAATAAACAGTGTTAGGTGATAGAAAAAGCAAAGTCTGGGGAAAAGACCAAGGCGGGGAGGAAGATTGCCTAAATGCACAAAAATGTAAAAAAAAGAGCAGGGACTGAGTAAAGACAAATTTATCCAGAGAAAGTCCCCATATTTAACCTTACTTTCTCTGAAGCTTTGTGAGCAAAAATATTTCATTACTTCAAGGTAGGAAGTTTTTCCTCAGGAAGCTACAGTTTCTCTCTAGGAAAATTAATGACAAACATCAGACACTAAGATAAATAAATAAAAATCAAAAGATTGGCACTCACATATATAGAACACTGCATGATACCATGGTTTACATAAGAAATGGATTTGCACTTTACACAGTGCAAGAACTCTAAACAGGGGCCTACCAAATTTTATGAACTTCTGAAGGAATTTATTTAAATTTTTCTAATGAAACAAAAAAAGAATGGATTTTGTTTCCACGGTTGATGTTGTGACATAATGCCACAGGAAATTACTTCTGGTTTAAATCACGAACTGTGCATAAATTCTCTTGGGTTCCAGGTCAATGTACGAAGCACAGCATGGTGTAAGTGATATGAGACCTATGGGGAATTGCAAGATTGGCTTCCTTTCTAATGAGGGAAAAGTTTTATTTACAAGATAACTCAGCTGAAGTAATAACATGAATTAATTTACACCCTCTGCATTTAAAGGTCAAGTACTTCTCTCCATGTTCTTGAGACTAGAAGAAACCAATATTAAATAACATTTATAAATGTTATAAGAACAAAGTCTCTTGTTGGTACACATTGAGCTCCCATATAACATGTATTCAGATGGAAAGTTTAAACATGTTTTACTCAGTGTCAAAGGAGTTACAACTGTCCTTGTTCCAATTTATATCCCTTTTGCTTTTACCAGACTTGCTTTCCCTGTTTTTCAATCTGAACAAGTTGTCATCAGCTGAATCCAGAGGCAACATTCTGAGCTCAGGCGCATCCTCTAATACACTGACAGCAGTATATGCATTTCTGTGACAGGACTGGTTGCTGGCAAGCAGCAGGAACTCCTATGTTTGAGTCAGGCTCTTTCTCCTGAGTATCTGTTATGTGACTGTGAGTCACTTAAAGTCCCTCAGTTGTATTCATCCGTAAAATGGAGAGAATTATCACGTTGATCCACCTCACTGAATTAACGAGATGAATCAACGAAAACACTGGGTTGATCGGAAAACACTGTACAAATGAAATCATGGTTAGTTTTTTAAATTCATTTTTAAGTTACCAAGGGCCTGGAAATAACCCAGAACATAACTGCATGTACTAATTTGTAGGGAATTAGGTTGAGTCCAGACCTTCACTTTTATGTTACATGCTCTTCTCTTAAGAAACTAACAAAGCAATAAAAAAAAAAAAAAGCCAAAAAACAAAAAAACCTGAGGAACTTAAAAGGACAGAGAAAATGAGTCCTTGAAATGTTTAAGGCTTTCCTAGAAATATTTAGGCAAAGAATGACACTTTCTTCTGTAAAATGCTCATGATTCTACTCCTATAATCTGTAATTACACCTACTAACATATTCTGCTTTTACCTCCTTTTTGCTCCTCCCATATAATACAGTGTTTCATACACAACAGACTGTCAATAAGTATATGATTAATTGCAACAGGAAAATTTTCAGGTGTAAAATGTTACATAATATAGCTCAGTCAATGTAATTTTTTAAAAACATCTGTCCCTCTACAAATGCCCCAATTTCTTTCCTTTTAATGGCTGAGTAATATTCCATTGTATACATGACTAGAGACTGTCATACAGAGTGAGGTAAGTCAGAAAGAGAAAAACAAATATCGTATATTAATGCATATATGTGGAATCTAGAAAGATTGTACAGATGAACCTATTTGCAACGCAGAAATAAAGACACAGAGGTAGAAAACAAACGTACAGACACCAAGGGGAGAAGGGGGGTGGGATGAATTGGGAGATTGGCATTGACGTATATACAACTACTATGTATAAAATAGATAACTAATGAGAACCTACTGTATAGCACAGGGAACTATACTCAGTGCTCTGTGGTGATCTAAATGGGAAGGAAATCCAAAAAAGAGGGGATATATGTATACATAGAGCTGATTCACTTTGCTGTACAGCAGAAACTAACACAACACTGTAAAACAACTATACACCAATTAAAAAACAAACTCTCTCTTTAGGTAACAATTCTACCATTGAAGTATATTTTTTATATAAAGCAAATTATATTAAAAAATGTTTTTTCTAAACTGACAAATTGTTTTGTTTCTATTTCACCAATCTATATTAGGCACATTTGCTACTGCCTTCCTTTCTTTCAGTCTGCTTCTCAATGATGATAAAGGAACATACCTAGGTAGACCTGCTAGGTAGAACATACCGAGGTACCACATGATCCTAATCCCAGGCCATAGCCAATTAGACCAGGGCTTACATCGAGTGAGAAGGAGAAAGAAATAACTAATACTTATTGAGTAGCCACTATATCCAAGGCTCTTGCTTTTTACTCTTCACATGCAGTCACTCATTTAACCCTCATTACAACTGTGAGGTAGTGAATATTATTATCATCCCCATTTACAGATGAAGAAATTGAGTCACAGAAAGTTTCCCAAGATTACAAGGCTAGCAAGATTTGGAGCTGAGCTTCAAATCCAGCCAGTCTAGCTGCAGAACCCAAGCTCTAACCATTGTGGCATGTTGTCCTTAGATAGTATACCACCATACTACCATCTATAGGTGAGGCAAAGACAATTTTATCTTCTATCTCAAGAATTTGAGGTGATACATGGAGAGACTGAGTCAGTTGGATGCTGTTGGACACTAGAAGTGTGAGGTCATTTAGCACTGCAACAGAAAGGAAAATCGGTAGGCCATGGGGGAAGGTCAGGGCTGCGTTACTCTTCCAGCCAGATCTAACTATACTTCCTGAATTAGGCTCCAAGAAAATCCCCTGTGTTTCCAACTTGAGTTAATTTGTGCAAGTCTCTGTCCTTTATAGTATAAAAATCCCTCCATTGAAAGCAACTAAAAAATTGTACATAAAACAGGAAAACTAGAAGAAAGTAAGAAACATCCAGAAAACGAAACTAACTGAAAGTGGAAACCAAGTGGTTAAGAAGAGTACTTTATTCAGGTTTCCTCTTGGGACATTTGATCAACGAAGTAGACTTGGACTTGGGGTTTCACAGCCCAAAGAGCTGCAACAGATCACAAGGCCCAAGTTCAGCCAGAGATGGAAAGTCTAAAAGGTGATACTCCCTCCTGTGACCCAATAAAACTGTACCGTCATTGTACCAGAAATAAGTTTGCAAGTTTGCAATGCTACACACACACAGACACACACACTACACACTGCTGGCAACTGCAAAGAAACCAGTCTGCCTCTAAATTTGGCACTGGTGACAGGGAACAAAAAATATCACCTGAGGATTCATAACCAACAGTAATCCCTCATGTGACTTTGCCCTCCAGTTTCGTACTGTCAAGGTGGTTCAAACATCTAAAAACAGTTTAGAGTATCGGGTAATATCCCAGGCCCTGGAAAAAGGAAACACAAATTCTCTCAACTAGAAATCCAGCTTAGTCCAAGCTTCAAATAATTCTTGCATGATGGAGATCCAAGTAATACTCATTTGAAAGGCATTATTAAGCAAGAACCAGGAGAAACTACAGATAGTAGAATCTGGTCCACAAATACATTAGATAACAAAATTATCAACCAGAAAATATAAATTGAGCATGCTTTAAACAGGATTAAAATATAATTAAACAGTATGAGACCACGAATAATTGTACAAGAACTAAACATTAAAAAAAAAAAGACTTTTGCCCAAATATAACTTACTAAAACCGAACAAAAGAAAAGGAGAGCAAATGAATAATAAATACAAAATTTCCAATAGTGGTTAGCTCTGGGAAGGGGTGGGGGGATGGGTAGATAAGGATCAAAGAATGAGACCAGGGAGATGCACACAGGTAAGTTTACATTTTTGTTAATATTCGAATTCTTGAACTGGTTGGTGGGTTCATTAATTTTCATTATGTTAACAAATAATTAAACACAGCTATGAATGATGAGAGCATGTCACAACCTAAAGATTATGATTAGTCTTTAATTCAATTCTGAATACCAGAGGGCCAAAATACAAATAATAAGTAAGTAAATATTTTAAAACCAATTACTATAATTCACCACAATAAAGGAAAAATTTTAAAATCATCTCAAAATTCTACCAAACTAAATATCGAAGAAAAGTTCCTCAATCTGCTATCTATAAAAACAACAAAAAACTAAACAAAAATCTGTAACATCATACTTAATGTTACCCGTTTGAGAGATTAGAATATGTGGTTTTAAAAAGGCAACATAGTATCTTCAACATATAGTTCTTCCTTTAAAATATAACAAAATATACCAAATCCTTTATAGATTAAAAACAAATGGAGCCCGTGAAAGAAGACCTGAATGAATAGAGATAAATCACGCTCATGAATTGAAAGTTTCAATATCATAAAAATGCCAAGTAGATGTATTGATTCAAATGCAATGAAAAATGCCTTTTTTTTTTTTTTACTTGAAAACCTGAGTGTAAAATGTATTGAGGGCTTCCCTGGTGGCGCAGTGGTTGAGAGTCCGCCTGCCGATGCAGGGGACACAGGTTCATGCCCTGGTCCGGGAAGATCCCATATTGCCGCGGAGCGGCTGGGCCCGTGAGCCACGGCCGCTGAGCCTGCGCGTCCGGAGCCTGTGCTCCGCAATGGGAGAGGCCACAACAGTGAGAGGCCCGCGTGCAGCAAAAAATAAAATAAAATAAAATAAAACGTATTGAAAGATCAAAGGCCTAGAATGGCAAAGTCGTTTCTGAAATAGAACCAAAGGACTGGGATGAGCATGACTAAATATCAAGGCTTATTATAAAGCTTTGGTGCCTGACAGTGAGAGGCACCGGTACCAGGGTAGATGAATTCATCAAGGAACACAACAGAAAGCCAGGAAACACACACACACACACACACACACACACACACATAATTTATTTTTATTTCAAAACTGGTATTATCAGTTAGTAGGAAAAAAACTGTTGTTCTAGGCCAACTGGTCATCCATATGGGAAAATATGACCCTAGGTTTTCCCCTCACACCCTGCAGAAAAATGAACATAAGGTGAATCACCCTTCATGATAAAACAAAGCCACAGCTCATCTAGCCAATACAATAGCCAATAGCCACATGGGGCTATTTAAATTTATACGTAAATTAATTGAAATTAAATTTTAAAATTTAGCTCCTCAGTCACATTGTTCACATTTCAAGTACTCAAAAGTAACATGCGGTTAGTGGCTACCATACTGGGCAGTGCCAGGTATAAAATATTTCCATCAGTGCAGAAAGGTCTATTGGACAGTACTGAGGGACATTTACAATAGTATCATTATGACCTTGGGGTCAGGAAGGGATGTATTAAGCAAGGAGTAATAAATTAAACAAACAAGCAGAAAAGGATGAAAATAACTGATAAATTCAGCTATTAAAATTCAGAACCATTTGTCAAAAGACACTACAGAAAATGAAAAAGAAAGCCTTAATTTGAAGGAAGGTATCTGTAATATTTATATATATATATATATATATATATATATATATATATATATAGAATACATGGGATATATAAAGACTCTAAGCAACAAAAAGATAATCACATAGAAAAATGGATAAAAGACTTAGGTACTTCATTCTCTTTGATGACCAAAAAAATAATTATAGCCTGATTTATCTTATCCATATATGGAGTAGGTTAGATTGAAATGTTTGACAAATTTCTGTGTTCTATTTTAAATCACCAAGAGTAAGAGGGCAACAACAACATACTTTTCAGCCTGGAAGGAAGATTATACTGGTTTGGACACCATCCCAGCAACATATAAGTAGGTTGATCATTATGTTTGAACATGTAATTAAATAGATACTTCTAATGTTAGCTTATCCTTAATTAAAAGATAGTTCTCTAGCTTACTTAACAATTTATCTTTACCTTATTTGAGCACTCATACGTGGGAGGCACATAGTACATTTATACCACCTTCTCGCTCTGAGTGTAGAATGTGGTGACTAAGGCATTAATTTCACATTTACTTCAATCAGAAGAGTCAGAGAACACAAAGACGTGTGTGATTGGAGGATGGAATGGTAAAGGAAATAAAGTTACAAACATATGAGGAAATACTGAAAATATAACTCAAATGCAATTTCCTCAAAGCAAAGATAAATTTTCATCCCTGAATTAACATGAATAGGTATTTCTCTGTGTACCATCCACTTCCTTACCCTCCCCCAAATGGACAGGATAAAAAAAAAAAAAATCATACTTTCTTAGCTTCTATATAGAAAAAAAGTTTTCATGTTTTAATAAAACAAATTTGTAAAACTGATGTTTATGTACCTTAAACACTGAAACAAAACTGCACTCACACCACATACCCAAACGGTCTAATTTGCACTGTCTTAGTTTTAACCAAATTGTAAGAGAAGCATTTAAAGGAATGTTGACCTTTTATTCTGGCATATGGTAAAACAATAACAATACTAAACAACTTCAAAAAAAGTTTAAACTAGCTATCATTTAGTACCACAAAATACCAAACAGTAACATGTGATAGTTTGCTCACACCCAGACAAGTGTAAGGGCCAATGATTCTAGAAGTTGACTCAGTCTGTCAGAAAGAAATAAACAATGGGGAACACTCTGTATGTGGATCTCAAGAAACTATGACGTGATTTCACCTCTCAAGGTCTTTGTAATCTAAGACTGAGAGGAAAACCATTAGTAGGTTGGCAATTCTGGTACACGGTGAATCGTGTTAGACATCTGCAAGAGAATGGGACATTCAAGTCATATTAAATATTAGAGGATACAATTGTCAGTAATGGAGCACCCCATTCCAGCTTAGCCTCACCACTTCCTAGAATCCTGGGCAGAGACTAATTACATATTCTGCCTCTATTCAGATTGGCCTGCAAAACCAGAATATGTTTGGGCTGGGTTTGTAAATACAATCAGTGGGCCACCTGCATAGCTAAGGAAAGCCAACGAAAGGCCATAAACTCAGACATTGGTGTGAAGGGTAATTTTTTTAAAGTAATATTATGACTACAACAAAATATTATATTTCTCCCAGTTTGGAAGGGGTGGACTTTTGTACATAATTTTATGTTCTGATCAATAATCCAATGTGATTCCCTTCTGAGATGTATTCTTATTGTACACTTGATTTCTCTTCCTCACAAATGTTTGCCTCCTACTTTCTCCTCTGCTACACGTGCTCTGATTCATTTTCTCTTGCCAATTTCCTGTTTTCTGTGCCTTCCAAAGAGGACACACATGTCTAATTCAATATTGTTTTTATAGTGGTAAAATAACAGATATTTTTGCAAAACAGAGAGCAGGAAGTGATTAGAAGGGCTTTGGACATCAACGTTCCTGACTAATGAAAAAGCCAAGAGAAATGTTATAACTTCTTGAGCACTACATAGCGAAAACTGTTCTCAATCCATAAGTAAGACCACTTGGTTGATGTCTGCGTCCTTAATATTAATTCCAATGCAGACCACATTGTGCTGCTTTCATGTGCAAATTTTTCATAAACACCCCTCATTATAAATTCAGTAGTTACCTGGACCTTTTCAGAAAAAAGGGTTTTTATATGAAGCAGTAAATGATTTCCAAGTTGATGTGTTCTGCTTTGCATCTAGAATCCCAGCAATGAATCTACAACACTCAAGAGTTCTTTATGCGGGCAAAACCTAGAATAACATGAATAATCCAATCCATTTCATGGGCAGGGATCTATGGCGGCAAGGAATCAAAATTCACTCAGTGTAGCTTAAGGAAAAGGGGAGAAAGAAAAAAAAAACATTATCAACACAGAACTCAACTGTAGAGTTGTTAGGCAGCTGCCTCCTCTGTCTCTTTAGGGCCCTGAACGGGTTCAGATGCTGAGTATAATCTAAGTGATAAAATGTGGAATCTGAGGTTAGAGTGTCTAGTCTCAAACATTATCTCTATTATTTACTAACTTTGTGAACTGTGGTGAGTCACTGAATGTCTCAGTGCCTCGGTTCCTTTTTTTGTAAAAAAGTAGTAACAGTACTTTTCTTATAGGATTAAACAAGATAACGCATGTAAAAGGCTTAGGACAGTGCCTGAGACAGTATGCACTCAATAAACGAAAGTCATTATGATAACATAATTGTAACTGCTTCTTTTGAGCATATGCTCTGTCTTCTCTCTGCCTGGCAGCTTCCTCTATTTGCATACGTGCCAACATAGCCACTAGATCAGAGTTACTGATTTCTCACAACTCCAGTGCCCATCATTTCTGATTTACTCAGCCCACGTCATGTGATGTACACATGGTTATCCTCACTAGGGCTGTGGAAAGGGACAGATTCCCTCAGGATCTGTCAGCAGGGAGCCAAAGATCTGCCTTTCTGGTGTGAACGTTTCCAATTCATAGATTAATAAAATTCACAGGCACTTTCCCTCTCAGGTTAATATTAATATAAACTTACCAACAAACAAAGCTGGCTAAGAAACATATGAGCTGCTTGTAAGATGGTGAGTAACTATATGCCTGCAAAGCAGTCAACTGAAGCTAGATAATCACTTTCAATGGATTCAGTAGGATTAATACATGGGGTGAAATAATGTGCTTAAATAACTCTAAGTTTGTTTGAGTAAATGATTCAGTTTACACAGACTGACTGTGTAAAATTGGAAGTCTTCGATACAAGTCTGCAATTTAAATTTGCCTTTGTTTGAATCCTAGAAATCTGAAAAGGAAAAGGGTTTAGCTCACAAATCAGATTAGGTAAAGGTTAAATGCCCACTTCAATAGAAAGTATCTGGTAAAATCTTCATGTTTAAGTAAGAAGTCACTCAGTGACTTGAAATGCTCAGTTTAGATACATCTAACATGCAGAGTTTTCAGGGTAGTTGAAAAATTAAAAAAAATATATAAAATAAAATTTCCATGAAAATTTTCTTTATAACCAGGTGTTGTAAATGGGAATATATAGGAACAGGTAAAAATATATATAAATCACAAAATTATATCAGCATAAAATTCTACATAGAAAACACAGCCAACTTCCAAGTAAAACAGCATTTCTACTATCAAAGATATCACTTATTATACCAAAATTTCATTGTAGATAGGTGACTCCCACAAAACCAAGAAAAAAGTGAGTTATGGGTAGGAAGATGGGGATGATGGTGTCAGTGGTCAAGAGTCAACCATTTCTCTTTGGAAGTTCCCGACCTTAGTATCTATGTGTACGTTATTACCAGAGGCACTATTAAGAAAGGAAGATCACACCCAATAAGGATGTGATTACTGAACAATTAGTACTGTTAACTGTCATGCATTTTAGACTTGGAGGGGAATGTTCTACTTTCAAAGAATTAGTTTTTGCATAATCTTTATTTTCACCCTTCCTTGAAGGGTACAGGAAATGTGGAAGGAAAGTCCAGTGTGCTGTTTTCATAGACTGGCAAACATTAGTCAGAATTTAGGAAGCCTTGTTCTTGGGCTTGAATGCAGGTGACTTTTATTCATCTTTTAACCCCATTATTGAGTACAACAATATTTTTCATTTCATTGGTCTCAGTCATGCTAGAAAAGATGGAATAAGCTTACATGGAAACACAATTAGCAAAAACATACTAAGCACCTGTATTTTAAAATCTATTGTATAAAATAACATAGCAATCTATGTTGGTTAGCCATGTGGTTTAACAAATGTTTGAGTATGTAATATATGGAATAAAGCTTTAGAATATGGTGAGAAAAATGATCTAGGGATGCTGAGTCGTGTGTTTAAGGAAATCTATGAAGTCTATTTAGCAGATGAGCATATAAATGGTATTGATAATTAAGCAACTCAGTGACATGGCCACAAGCTATAATGCTATAACTGTAAAATGAAAGATAAAATGGGTTACAGATGTCAGGGAATGGTTCCAATTTTTTTTTCATAATATTTCTGTAATACACAGTAAATGTCTTTGCTTCCTGTGAAGCAAAAAAAGAAAAAAAACCCCACAAAACCCTCAAGGATTGCACAAAATTTGGTCAGTTACTTAACGATAGTAAAATAAAGCTATATTTCATTTAAGAGCTTTTAGCAAAGGCGTTCAAAATTTTAGAATGCCTCTGTGTATGATGTGGCAATCCATAGAAATAAGGGAACCAGATGTTAGTAAAATAAATGTTTTTCTAATGATTAAAACCTCAAGGTTTGGGAAGGCAGAGTGATTCTATGAATAATAAACAAAGTAACCATAGTGACCTCACATGAGAAGTGTTCATTTAGCTCCCTAATAATGAAGTTATATTTAAATTATTTTGAGTAGATTAGGCCAGACCCCGGGTTTCAACAATTAATTCCCCACCTCAATAATTCCATACATTATTTTGTTTTTATTATTGTTATATTAATATAAAAATTTTAGTAACCCATATGATTTTTTTAAAAATAAATTTATTTAATTAATTTATTTATTTTTGGCTGCATTGGGTCTTCATTGCTGTGCAGGCTTTCTCTAGTTGCGGAGAGCGGGGGCTTCTCTTCGTTGCGGTGCGCCAGCTTCTCATTGCGGTGGCCTCTCTTGTTGCGGAGCACGGACTCTAGGCATGCGGGCTTCAGTAGTTGTGGCTCACAGGCGCTAGAGCACAGGCTCAGTAGTTGTGGCACATGGGCATTGCTGCTCCGCGACATGTGGGATCTTCCTGGACCAGGGCTTGAACCCGTGTCCCCTGCATTGGCAGGTGGATTCTTAACCACTGCACCGCCAGGGAAGCCCAACCCATGTGATTTTGATGTTGGTAGTGTTATTATGAAAACAGGGACAGTGGGCTACCTACTTTGATATGCACTGTAAAACACCTGAGAATATATCACATGTTTGAATTATGAAAATGAAATCCAAATTCAGTTACTCTTCAGGCACAGGCATGACTTTATGAATAATACTTTCAAAATTCTATTTTGGGGCTTCCCTGGTGGCACAGTGGTTGAGAGTCCGCCTGCCGATGCAGGGGACACGGGTTCGTGCCCCGGTCCAGGAAGATCCCGCGTGCCGCAGAGCGGCTGGGCCCGTGAGCCATGGCTGCTGAGTCTGCGTGTCTGGAGCCTGTGCTCCGCAACGGGAGAGGCCACAACAGTGAGACGTCCACGTACCGCAAAAAAAAAAAAAAAAAAAAATTCTATTTTGTTTAAACACATAGGTCTTTTCCTCAAGGCAATATTTTCTCAGTGGTGTTCCATTAAATTCCAACGCTTTGAAATTCTGTTCAAAAATGGCATCTGTAAATAAGTTTGGAAAATTCTGAATTTAGGCATTCCCTGAACTGACTATAGTTCGGAGGCTAGTGCCTGTCCAAAGCCAAGTAGCATTTTATAGTACATTAATAATGATGGATGAGAAGTGTATATATATTGAATAAGAATAAACCATTTTATAAATCTTATGAATGTGCGCTAATTTAGGTGATACATTCACATGACTAAAGACTTTTAGAATAGAGCAAGAACATATGCAGATTAAATTTTTTATTTCATTCTTTACGGAGAAGAGGGCCTACTAATAATCCTAAAAAAAAAAAAAACTGATTTCATTCACCCTACTTATTAACTCAAAATTCTATGCAGTAGAAAAAAAAATCAAATTAATTATTTAATAAAGTTAGCCAGCCACCTCTCCAAAGAATACATTTATGCCAAAACATATAACAATTAAAATCTCACTGATTTTAGGTAAATTCCCAGGCAGAATATAACTTTTAACTGGGTAATGATGCTAGAAAATATGCTATTAAGGGTAATAATAGAAATGAGTTCTAGTTACCTTTTAAATAATGAACGTTACAGGAATATGGAAATACATTACAGGTAGCTTAGCTCTCCTCATGTAATGGGCTTATTCTGTAAATGCTGAAATTCCTTTAATTTCTATGGACTATACTTTTCTCCAGAATAAAAGTGACCCAGTTCCCCTTCCTCAGTCTACTGAACATTATTTTTACCCTTATTAACAGTTGACTTGAGACGACTTAAGTAACTAAAGAACAGAATCAAGCAGAGCCTTAAGAAGATAACGGTAATTTTTACACAATAAAAGGCAAATAAGGTAACTTTAAAATCAACTCACAATATTTCTTTTTTGTATTTATGAAAAAATATCTGGAATTTTTTTCATTAAAAAACTAAAATATCTATCAACATTTAAAATAAACTCAGGGAAAACTAAGAGCTTACTTATAGAGGATAAGTACAAATTCGACACTTTTAGGGGTCTACCCAGAATATCTGAATTGCATGACAAATGATTATTGTTGCCATCTAATTTTTTTAGTTTTGTTCAAAGTAAATGATCAAATGGTTTGGTCAGAAGCAAACAAGAGAATTCCCATAAAAAGATGTTATTTAGGAACTATCAGAGTGCTTCCCACCTTCAGTAAATACTTTAGTAAGTGCTTCCGACTGTTCTCTGACAAGTAAAATGCTGTACAATGAAATCCCTACTCTATGTATTTATAGCTAAAGGTTACAGGCCCAGGGTGGTAAAACTAAAAGCCAGTTACTTTAGGCATCATGCTGTTGCATGGTCCTTATGGTTTTCTTTGTCAGTCTGGCTTCTGGCAACTGTTAGGTTCCCACGACTATTATTTGTAGTTTCCCCTTCCAGTAAAACCAAAGGGCGTTTCAGGGCACAGTCACTAGGTGCTGGCCAGGGTCAATGCCAAGATCCAACAAAGTCAAGTCACGAGGCAGGAGCGAGGCCTGGGTCCAGGATGAGGCAACAAGCAGGCTCCAAGAGGCGCATCTTTTTAGACTCTCCAGCGCTTTAAAGTTCACAGAAAAATCCACATCTTATGTGTTCAGAAAACACAAATGTCAGCGGCACAAGTGTCTTTATGTTGCTTAGGACACTGTTTCAGCAACATGCCAAAGGCAGATTTCTGGGGCAATGGCAACAGCATCCATGACACTCTGAGAACAGGAACAGTCACTAAAGATAAGAATGCCTGGTCACTTTGCTGGTATTATTATCGGCGCAATTACGTGACTATACGGTGCACCCGTTTCACAGAGGCAACAAATGCAGCATCTGAATTCTTGCCAGTCTTGGCACACACTTCTCTCCACATACCTCTTTTCAATCCTATCAGGAAACTACTGCTAGAGGAGATTGTGGGGGGGGGGAGGGGAATAAAAAAAGATAAAACTCAATGTCAAGCGAAGGAAAAGAAAGTTTTTATTAGTGATCACTGACATATTGGAAACAAAAATCACATTGTCAAATTGAGAAATTATGAGGTTGTGTATGTTTTTATTTTCAGACTTCTAGGAATTTGAGAGAATTCCCAGAAATGTAGAAAGGAGATGTCTGAATAGGCAAATAATATACAATTTTATTTTGAATTTTATTTTATTTATTTTTTTATACAGCAGGTTCTTATTAGTCATCCATTTTATACACATCAGTGTATACATGTCAATCACAATCTCCCAATTCATCACACCACCACCCCCCCACCTGCCGCTGCTTTCCCCGCTTGGTGTCCATACGTTTGTTCTCTGCATCTGTGTCTCAATTTCTGGCCTGCAAACCGGTTCATCTGTACCATTTTTCTAGGTTCCACATATATGCATTAATATGCGATATTTGTTTTTCTCTTTCTGACTTACTTCACTCTGTATGACAGTCTCTAGATTCATCCACATCTCTACAAACGACCCAATTTTGTTCCTTTTTATGGCTAACTAATATTCCACTGTATATATGTACCACAACTTCTTTATCCATTCATCTGTCGATGGGCATTTAGGTTGCTTCCATGACCTGCCTATTGTAAATAGTGCCGCAATGAACAATGGGGTGCATGTGCCTTTTTGAATTACTGTTTTCTCTGGGTATATGCCCAGTAGTGGCATTGCTGGGTCATATGGTAATTCTATTTTTAGTTTTTTAAGGAACCTCCATATTGTTCTCCGTAGTGGCTGTATCAATTGACATTCCCACCAACAGTTCAAGAGGGTTCCCTTTTCTCCACATCCTCTCCAGCATTTGTTGTTTGTAGATTTTCGGATGATGCCCATTCTAACTGGTATGAGGTGATACCTTATTGTAGTTTTGATTTGCATTTCTCTAATAATTAGTGATGTTGAGCAGCTTTTCATGTGCTTCTTGGCCATCTGTATGTCTTCTTTGGAGAAATGTCTATTTAGGTCTTCTGCCCATTTTTGGATTGGGTTGTTTTTTTAATATTGAGCTGCGTGAGCTCTTTATATATTTTGGAGATTAATCCTTTGTCCATTGATTCGTTTGCAAATATTTTCTCCCATTCTGAGAGTTGTCTTTTCGTCTTGTGTCTAGTTTCCTTTGCTGTGCAAAAGCTTTTAAGTTTCATTAGGTCCCATTTGTTTATTTTTGTTTTTATTTCCATTACTCTAGGAGGTGATCAAAAAAGATCTTGCTGTGATTTATGTCAAAGAGTGTTCTTCCTATGTTTTCCTCTAAGAGTTTTATAGTGCCTGGTCTTATATTTAGGTCTCTAATCCATTTTGAGTTTATTTTTGTGTATGGTGTTAGGGAGTGTTCTAATTTCCTTCTTTTACATGTAGCTATCCAGTTTTCCCAGCACCACTTATCGAAGAGACTGTCTTTTCTCCATTGTATATCCTTGCCTCCTCTGTCATAGTTTAGTTGACCATACGTGCATAGGTTTATCTCTGGGCTTTCTATCCTGTTCCACTGATCTATATTTCTGTTTTTGTGCCAGTACCATGTTGTCTTGATTACTGTAGCTTTGTAGTAGAGTCTGAAGTCAGGAAGTCTGATTCCTCAAGCTCCGTTTTTTTTCCCTCAAGACTGCTTTGGCTATTTGGGGTCTTTTGTGTCTCTATGCAAATTTTAAGATTTTTTGTCCTAGTTCTGTAAAAAATGCCATTGCTAATTTGATAGGGATTGCACTGAATCTGTAGATTGCTTTGGGTGGTATTGTCATTTTCACAATATTGATTCTTCCAATCCAAGAATGTGGTATATCTCTCCATCTGTTGGTATCATCTTTAATTTCTTTCAACAGTGTCTTACAGTTTTCTGCATACAGGTCTTTTGTCTCCTTAGGTAGGTTTATTCCTAGGTATTTTATTCTTTTTGTTGCAGTGGTAAATGGGAGTGTTTCCTTAATTTCTCTTTCAGGTTTTTCATCATTAGTGTATAGGAATGCAAGAGATTTCTGTGCATTAATTTTGTATCCTGCAACTTTACCAAATTCACTGATTAGCTCTAGCAGTTTTCTGGTGGCATCTTTAGGATTATCTATGTACAGTATCATGTCATTTGCAAATAGTGACACTTTTACTTTTTTTCCAATTTGGAATACTTTTATTTCTATTTCTTCTCTGATTACCATGGGTAGGACTCCAAAACTATGTTGAATAATAGTGGCAAGAGTGGACATCCTTGTCCTGTTCCTAATCTCAGAGGAAATGCTTTCAGTTTTTCACCATTGAGAATGATGTTTGCTGTGGGTTTGTCATATGTGGCCTTTATTATATTGAGGTAGGTTCCCTCTATGCCCACTTTCTGGAGAGTTTTTATCATAAATGGGTGTTGAATTTTGTCAAAAGCTTTTTCTGCATCTATTGAGATGATCATATGGTTTTTATTCAATTTGTTAATATGGTGTATCACATTGATTGATTTGAATATATTGAAGAATCCTTGCATCCCTGGGATAAATCCCACTTGATCATAGTGTATGATCCTTTTAATGTGTTGTTGGATCCTGTTTGCTAGTATTTTGTTGAGGATTTTTGCATCTATATTCATCAGTGATATTGGTCTGTAATTTTCTGTTTTTGTAGTATCTCTGTCTGGTTTTGGTATCAGGGTGATGGTGGCCTCATAGAATGAGTTTGGGAGAGTTCCTTCCTCTGCAATTTATGGGAAGAGTTTGAGAAGGATGGGTGTTAGTTCTTCTCTAGATGTTTCATAGAATTTACCTGTGAAGCCATCTGGTCCTGGACTTTTGTTTGTTGGAAGATTTTTAATCACAGTTTCAATTCCATTACTTGTGATTGGTCTGTTCATATTTTCTATTTCTTCCTGGTTTAGTCTCGGAAGGTTATACCTTTCTAAGAATTTGTCCATTTCTTCCAGGTTGTCCATTTTATTGGCATAGAGTTGCTTGTAGTGGTCTCTTAGGATGCTTTGTATTTCTGCAGTGTCTGTTGTAACTTCTCCTTTTTCATTTCTAATTTTATTGATTTGAGTCCTCTCCCTCTTTTTCTTGATGAGTCTGGCTAATGGTTTATCAATTTTGTTTATCTTCTCGAAGAACCAGCTTTTACTTTTATTGATCTTTGCTATTGTTTTCTTTGTTTCTATTTCATTTATTTCTGCTCTGATCTTTATGATTTCTTTCCTTGTGCTAACTTTGGGTTTCGTTTGTTCTTCCTTCTCTAGTTCCTTTAGGTGTAGGGTTAGATTGTTCATTTGAGATTTTTCTTGTTTCTTGAGGTAGGCTTGTATAGCTATAAACTTCCCTCTTAGAATTGCTTTAGCTGCTTCCTATAGGCTTTGGATCGTCGTGTTTTCATCATCATTTGTCTCTAGGTATTTTTTAATTTCCTCTTGGATTTCTTCAGTGATATCTTGGTTATTTAGTAAGGTACTGTTTACACTCTATGTTTTTGTGTTTTTTATGTTTTTTTCCCTGTAATTGATTTCTAATCTCATAGCATTGTGGTCAGAAAAGATGCTTGATAAGATTTCAATTTTCTTAAATTTACTGAGGCTTGACTTGTGACCCAAGATATGATCTATCCTGGAGAATGTTCCATGCGCACTTGAGAAGAAAGTGTAATCTGCTGTTTTTGGATGGAATGTCCTATAAATATCAATTAAATCTACTTGGTCTATTGTGTCATTTTGGCTTGTGTTTCCTTATTAATTTTCTGTTTGGATGATCTGTTCATTGGTGTAAGTGAGGTGTTAAAGTCCCCCAATATTATTGTGTTACTGTTGATTTCCTATTTTATAGCTGTTAGCAGTTGCTGTATGTATTGGGGTGCTCCTATGTTGGGTGCATATATATTTATAATTGTTATATCTTCTTCTTGGATTGATCCCTTAATCATTATGTAGTGTCCTTCCTTGTCTCTTGCAACATTCTTTATTCTAAAGTCTATTTTATCTGATGTGAGTATTGGTACTCCAGCTTTCTTTTGATTTCCATTTGCATGGAATATCTTTTTCCATCCCTTCACTTTCAGTCTGAATGTGTCCCTAGGTCTGAAGTGGGTCTCTTGTAGACAGCATATATATGGGTCTTGTTGTTGTATCCATTCAGCAAGCCTGTGTCTTTTGGTTGGAGCATTTAATCCATTCACGTTTAAGGTAATCATCGATATGTATGTTCCTATTACCATTTTCTTAATTGTTTTGCGTTTGTTTTTGTAGGTCCTTTTTTTTTCTTGTGTTTCCCTCTTAGAGAAGTTCCTTTTACATCTGTTGTAGAGCTGGTTTGGTGGTGCTGAATTCTCTTAGCTTTTGCTTGTCTGTAAAGCTTTTGATTTCTACATCGAATCTGAATGAGATCCTTGCCAGGTAGAGTAATCTTGGTTTTCAGTTCTTCCCTTTCATCACTTTAAGTATATCATGCCACTTCCTTCTGGTTTGTAGAGTTTCTGCTGAGAAATCAGCTGTTAACCTTACGGGAGTTCCCTTGTATGTTATTTGTCATTTTCCCCTTGCTGCTTTCAATAATTTTTCTTTGTCTTTAATTTTTGCCAATTTGATTACTGTGTGTCTCGGTGTGTTTTTCCTTGGATTTATCCTGTATGGGACTCTCTGCACTTCCTGGACTTGGGTGGCAATTTCCTTTCCTATGTTAGGGAAGTTTTCGACTATAATGTCTTCAAATATTTTCTCGGGTCCTTTCTCTCTCTCTTCTCCTTCTGGAACCCCTAGAACGTGAACGTTGTTGCATTTAATGTTGTCCCAGAGGTCTCTTAGGCTGTCTTCATTTCTTTTCATTCTCTTTTTCTTTATTCTGTTCTGCAGCAGTGAATTCCACCATTCTGTCTTCCAGATCACTTATCCATTCTTCTGCCTCAGTTATTCTGCTATTGATTCCTTCTAGTGTATTTTTCATTTCAGTTATTGTGTTGTTCACCTCTGTTTGTTCTTTCATTCTTCTAGGTCTTTGTTAAACATTTCTTGCATCTTCTCAATCTTTGCCTCCATTGTTTTTCTGAGGTCCTAGATCATCTAAACTATCATTATTCTGAATTCTTTTTCTGGAAGGTTTCCTATCTCCACTTCATTTAGTTGTTTTTCTGGGGTTTTATCTTGTTCCTTCATCTGGTACATAGCCCTCTCCCTTTTCATGTTGTCTATCTTTCTGTGAATGTGGTTTTTGTTCCACAGGCTGCAGGACTGTAGTTCTTCTTGCTTCTTCTGTCTGCCTTCTGGTGGATAAGGCTATCCAAAAGGCTTGTGCAAGTTTCCTCAATATACAATTTTTTAAAACAAAGTTTGATTCTCTAATGAAATAAAGTTAAAAAATGAGCCTAGAATTATCATACTAAGTGAAGTAAGTCAGTGAAAGACAAATGTATGGGGGCTTCCTTGTTGGTGCAGTGGTTAAGAATCCACCTGCCAATGCAGGGGACATGGGTTCAAGCCTTGGCCCAAGAAGATCCCACATGCCATGGAGCAACTAAGCCTGTGCGCCATAACTACAGAGCCTGTGCTCTAGAGCCCGTGAGCCACAACTACTGAAGCCCACATGCCTAGAGCCCATGCTCCGCAACAAGAGACGCCACCACAATGAGAAGGCTGAGTACCACAAAGAAGAGTAGCCCCCGCTTGCCACAACTAGAGAAAGCCCACACACAGCAACGAAGACCCAATGCAGTCAAAAATAAATAAATAAATTTATTTTAAAAAAAGACAAATATATATCACTTATATGTGGAATCTAAAAAAATGATACAAATGAACTTATTTACAAAACAGAAACAGACTCACAGACATAGAAAACAAACTTATAGTTATCAAAGGGGGAGGGGTGATAAATTAGGAGTTTGGGATTAATAGATACACACTGCTATACATAAAATATTTAAACAACAAGGACCTACTGTATAGCACAGGGAACTATACTCAATATCTTATAATAAGCTATGATGGAAAGAATCTGCAAAAGAATATATATATATATATATATATGTATATAACTGAATCACTTTGCTGTACACCTGAAAGCTAACACAACATTGTAAATCAACTATACTGTATTTCAATTAAAAAAAATCATGGCACTTCAACTACCTTATATTATTCTGATGCCTTTTAATAACATAAAGAGCATATCAGAACCACTTCCTTTGAAATCATTAATGATTTGATTACAAAAGATGGCCCTTCTCAGGAGCTAAAACAGTCCATGTAGAAACTTTTCTAACCCCAATGGACTATTTGGGGATATTATATTTATGTTCAGGATTAATTAATAATTATTCATAGGATTATTGATCATAATCCTGTATGTTTTCAACTTGAATCTCTAGTTCCACCTTTGTGGAAGAGGCCCTCTGCATACAGGAATACCTTAGTTGCATAATTTCTCTTTGTTTGAATTATTGGCCTTAGACTCTTGATTTTGGTAAACTACAACTTAAATGCTATAGATTGTCTAAGACATAGGTTGTCTGTGCTCTTAAACTGTCCATACAAGTGTTCAATTAACATCAGAGCATTTCCTGTTTTCCCCATCAACTCTGTCCTATAAAATACTATTCAGTAGATGGTAATAATACCTGATAAATTTTCCCACACCTCCTTTTTGGAGTCAAGGAAAGGACATTTTAATTGCAATGAACCAATTATATTCTCTTTTCAACTGTAAAGAAAAGTCCCATTCACACTGTAAGTGTATCAGACACTGGATAAATAAGACATAGCGTTCAATTCAACTGCCTCACATTTTAAAACATGTAGTACCTCAATCATATATTTTGAAGTTGTTCTACTACAAAAGGAATACATTTTAAAACAATGATGCTAGGATTTCATTACAGCACCATCTTCAAGGTGCTACAGCTGAATGCTCCCGTTCCTATAACAAGGCTAAGGTAAAGAGCTAAATTGCTTATAGTGGGGGACTTCCTTCTAAAACATCCTTTTGAAATGGACTTTTGAAATGGACTCTGTGTAAGACGAACTCTTACACTGAATTTCAAGTTATAATGAAGTTACAGTACTTTAATGAACCAATTATTACTAAGATTTTTTTTAATGTGTCATGAATTGTTTTTCTTATTAAGGTACAATTGGAGCTGAATGTACCTATTTAAAAAAGCATAATCAAGTACTAGAAAAAAAGTAAACAATATTCGGATCCCAATTTATTTAAACATAGCCTTAATTCAATAGTGTTATCCGTGCCTACTCGATTTCTTGGTACTAACTTCAGTCCCAGTATACACAGTTCATGGAGCTGACATTTTTGAAAGAAGGATTATGTATGTGTGCTATGGTCTGAATGCTTGTGGCCCCATAAACTCATGATCAAATCTTAATGCCCAGTGTGATGGTTTCAGGAGGTGAGGCCTTTGTAAGGTGCTTAGGTCATGAGGATGGAGCTCTCATGAATGGGATTAGTACTCTTATACAGACCCCACAGAGCTCCAGAGTCCCTTCCACCACGCCAGGACACAGCTAAAAGTCGGCAACCCAGAAGCAGGCCCTCAACCGACCAGGCTGGCACCCTGACCTCTGACTTCCAGCTTCCAGAACGCTGAGAAAGAAATTTCTGTTGTTTATAAGCTACCCAGTCTGTGGTATTTTGTCATACCAGCCCAAACAGACTGAGACAATGTAGAAGAGGGACAAAATACAATTTTGCCAACATTTTTCTTGTCCTTTTAATTTTGTCATTTGTTTTTTTGTGAAAGACTTCCAGGTGCGATTTTGATATTTAAAAGCATGACTCTTAAAAAGCACATTTCAGAAGGACAGAATCCTAAGTATTTCTCTTTTATCTTCCCTACAATTTCCCTTTTCTATAAAATGTTTGTGCAAAGATGGAGGAATCTACTCCCACCTGGGACAACTACATGGAACATAGGGGAAAATGTGGATTTTGAAAGTAGAGCTTTGTGACCTAACCTACTTGAGATATCAGATACTTCATTTCATTCTAAATTAGTAATAACAATGCCAGATGCCCATATTATAGGGCTGCTGGTCAGACAATGACTTTCTGGATTATGTGAGGTGATACATGTAAAGCGCCCGCAGCTTTATCTCGGGCACACAGCCAGCACCAAGTATGATATGTGTCTTCTCTTTTCCCTTTCCCAATCCCAAAAATCTGAGTGTGTAAATCCTTTGGACACCAAGAGAATAGCAAAAATTACATTTTTAAATTTAGATTTTATAGACCACAACTCAATATCTGAATGTATAGCTGAGGAGACATTAGTAGTACTGCTTCAAGACAAAAGCTCGTAAAATAAGAGTTCTAATAAAATGTGAAATAATTTAAAATAGATCATAGACTAAAAAAGTTGGATGGAACGTTCACTCTGAAGTGAAAGTTATAGGTCAAATATGCATAATAATTTTGATCATCAGTACTGAAGTAACCCAACGAACAGTAATAATTAGGTTTCTAAGCATTTAAAATAAGATTTTTAATTTGGTAATACAGCTATAGAAGTGCATAGGCCCTTTTTTTGGAATATTTGAAAATAAATGTAGATAATGGGCCCAGATAGCTTAATAGAGTAATATATCTGTTACTGATAAAAATAAACTTAAAGCAATAAAAATTTGCATGCTTCCTCATTGAAGTGCTTTCTTTCCCTTAAATTACAGCACATATTACTAAGAAAATTAATGATAAAAAGGGAAATAATGTTTAGATGAGCTTGAGATCTGACATCTGTAAATCCTCCAGTAGCAGGCCATTACTGAGTGTAATTAATGTTCTCCCCGGGACACAGCGGCCAGGTGACTCCCCACAGAGATGCTAATGTGGTCCACAAGGGATGGACTTACATTTTCTTATATTCCCTGAGGTTTCTTCCGAATCATTCACCTTTTCCTATCTACTTATTATGTTGTCATACCAATTAGTGATATGCAAATATTCTTGCAGTACCTGCCACTTTTTAAGTTCAGAAAAAGAAACGGGTATTTAGTTGCATCGATTCTTTTTCTTCTGAAAGAGACCATGGCTTTAGGAAAATGCATTCAAGCATTTTATTGCTACATTGAAGACACCAGGCAATAAGTAACTGGAATCTATATGATATTAGGAAGGGATACTACAGAAAAAGAAGGAAGAAAGGAAGGACATTACAAATAACTGAATCTTAAGAGACAAGGTTAAGATCTATGGACAGAAAGTGACAGAAACAAGAGAAACAAAGCAGAAAGTTCCAGTCCAAAAAAAAATCAGTATGTTCAATAAAAATTTGTAGAATAATTTGTAGTGAAAGCAGACTCAACTTTTATAAAAATATGGCACAATGCTTTTAAAAGAAAAGAAGTCACATAATAGAACAAATTGGCAAATTCACTTTTTTTTTAATTTCTGAAAGCCCATTCCTATCTATGCCCTACCTCCAAAAGTCTCTCTTTTTAGGGACCTCACTGGTGGCGCAGTGGTTAAGAATCTGCCTGCCAATGCAGGGTTCGAGCCCAGGTCCAGGAACATCCCACACGCTGCAAAGCAACTAAGCCCGTGAGCCACAACTACTGAGCCTGCGCTCCAGAGCCCACGAGACACAACTACTGAACCTGCGTGCCACAACTACTAAAGCCCGTGAGCCTAGAGCCCGTGCTCCACAACAAGAGAAGCTACCACAATGAGAAGCCTGCGCACCACAACGAAGAGTAGACCCTGCTCACCGCAACCAGAGAAAGCCCGCGCGCAGCAACGAATACCCAACACAGACAAAAATAAATAAAATAAATTAATTAAAAAAAAATACACACAAAAAAAAGTTTCTCTTCTTAAAAAAGTCAATTTCTTGGCAATATTAAAGAGGGTCTATTTACTACTACTGTAGTATAAAGGCAATTAATCACTTGTTCCATCTATTCTTAGTATTCTCTTCTGCAAAATGGGAATAATAACATCTACCTCATTGGGCTACTGTAAATTTTTAATGTGAGAAGGTATAAAAAGCTCTTGGCATAGTGCTGGCACCTAGCTGTGTGCTCAATAGCTAGTATTATTTTTATTATAACTAGTGATTAGCAAAATTATGAATGTATGTCCAGCATGCATGTACTTTAAGGAGGCAGAGATACCATTTGAGAAAAAAATATTCTCTGTCCTCAACAGAAAATAGCAAATGAATAAGTATTCTAGATTAGTGATTTTCCACAGTTCAGTATCACAGATCAATGAGTAAAAACATATATCTTATTTTTTACCAATTGATTCAAATGTCCCATCAAGTTTAAGAATCACAGTTCTAGATGAATACTTACAAAAAGTATACTCAAAGATAAATGAGTATTATATGAATTATATACAGAAATATAATCCTTATACTTCAGCAGACTTTTGTATTTACCCATGTGGTTTTTGCTTTTACTCTCGAGTTTTGGGGCACTTATAATGACCATCTCCTCCTTTCACTTAAAGACTATTCATCTCTCAGCTCTAAAAACATTTCCACTTCTTTCATTAAAGCCTTCTTTGATTGCTCCGTTACATAGTAAAGTCTCCTTCTTCTGGACTCCTAGAGCAGGGGTCAACAAGTATTTTTCTCTAAACTGAAAGATAGTAAATATTTTAGGATTTGCAGACTTAGTCACAACTACTCAACTCTGTCTGCAGCAGGC
Organism: Grampus griseus; assembly: GCF_964374135.1. Lineage (NCBI taxonomy): Eukaryota > Metazoa > Chordata > Mammalia > Artiodactyla > Delphinidae > Grampus > Grampus griseus. The sequence goes on along the minus strand of NC_139005.1, from coordinate 47,226,822 downwards.
AATCAGCTACAGAAAATACAGAAACAAATGGGTGTGGCTATATTCCAGAAAAACTTTACTTATGAAAACAGGTAGCAGGCTAGATGTGGCCCAAGGGTTATTTATACTTTGTCAACCTCTGCCGTAGACAATCACTGCTTTATCATTTTATTTTGACACTCAGTCCTACTCTGGATTGTACCTTTAACTGTACACACATAGAGAATGTCTCTGAAATTAGAGTCTCCTCAGGGGGGTCAGGAAAGATGTCTTATACATGATCTTTTCAGGTCTCTGTGCATATTACTTCATGGAGCAATACTTAATTATTTACTGATTTAAACTGATTTTAAGATTTGGGAGCAAGATCTAGTTGCCATTAGCGTCCTACCTACATTGAAACGTCTACTGAGACATTGACTCTTAGGGTTCTCTAATGGGCAGCCTCATCTTGCTGAGTCTTTATACTACCTGTAAATGAATATATCTTACTTGGTAATAATGAGGAATAGAAATTCTATTTTTAAGAGATCAGACACATAAGAAGCACTTACATGGTACCAATAATTACGTTGCCATAAGTTTGCATCTTAATATGAATAAATGTCTCTAAGTCGTGATAATAGAATGACTATTGTTTTTCTCTTTGTCATAGCTTTTAAATGTGCTTATGTGCACTGCTACTTCTAAGTGGAAAGTAAGAAATTTCCATCTTAAAATTCCCTTGGGATACAGTCCCAATTGATGTTACTAACATTGTGTTTAAGTGAAAAATTTAGCACTGAAATATTTTTGCAGCATCAATATCAGTGTTGAGTTGTCTTCCTATATGTACCAAAAACCAGAGCTTTGTCTATATGGGAAAGGCCCACATAACTGTAAAGTCAATGAGTTGTTGTTGTTTTATGAATCTCCTACTTGGCTCAGGCTGTGAATAGTAATAGTATAATTCATAAATACCTGTGCACAGAAGAGAATTCCTCAAAAATAAAGAGGCCCTGCCTCAAGATGCACCAGAAAGACTGGTAGAGATAAAAGCAAAATGATTATGATTACCATTTCTAAGTTACCTGCATTATTTATTTACTCTCCAGCAACAATCCTGTGATATAGGTTTTATTGTTTCCATTTTTTAAAATGAGGAAACTGGGGCTCTGAAGGTTCACATATCTTGATTTTAGTTAAACAGCTGAGATGTGGCTAAGTCAAAGTTCCATCAAGGTCTATCTAACTAACCACAAAGCCTCTGATCCACCACGTGACACTGTGATGGAGAATAAAGGAAAGAGAGAAAAGAGAGAACCACAGACTGAGACAAACTACAGAGTGAAGACGACATCGGAGGTCTACAAAAAGCTGACTGAAGGATATAAATTGCTTAGCCTTGTTTTGAGAATATGTTCCTTTATTTGTGGGACTCAAGACTAAAAGGAGCTTACCTGTTTGCCATCTCTAACATCTAAAACGATGTCTGGGAGCGCAGTGGATGAATAAATAGTTGTTATTAAAGGATTACATTGTCTGGCTTGAAATACGTCATAGGCTTTATTCAAAAGCCCACTTCACTGCAGATCTGACATCTATACATCCATGGGAATTCTCTAGACACTACTCTGTTCATGTACCCACTGGTGCCCACAGCCTGGGGTGTCCACAGGAGACTTGCCACCCCATGCCCACTCCACCCCTATCATCTTGCTACCTGTGCTAAAGGGATAACATCCGGGACTTACTGTTTCTTCAGTCTCTAATGGTTCCCCAGCCTCCCTGAGTCCACAAGCGATAAGAGGTCATCATTTTTTCTAAGCGCGATAAGAAGTCATTATTTTTTCTAAGCATCTTAGTTTGGTTCCAGATACTTCCTTTAAACAGTAAGGAAGTCTTATCATTCTGCTGACTCTGTGTTTTAACAGATCAAGACTTGTTATCCTTGACTAGTCTTTTTTTTTTTTAACATTTCTCAAACTTCCTTCCTCTAGAATCTCTTAAAATCTACTGCATATTTTAAAATACTAATATTGAGAAGGTGTATTGTGGTTAATATATTCAAATCCAGATCCCTCCACTGACAAGATGTACACACCTTGGGCGAGATACTTAACCTCTTGCCCTAATTCCCTCACCTGTAAAATGAGGGTCAAAACAATGCTTCCTCATAAGGTTTGGAGGATTAAATGAGTTAAAATGTGTAAAATGAATATGTAAAATGATGCCTGACACATAGAAGTGTTTGATAAAGGCAAGCTATTTTTACTCAAAGTGATCTCTATAGCTTTACCTAATAGCCACATCTTTGGTCTCTAAACTCACTTGTTACACACACACTCACACACACAGATACACACAGCATCTTAGGTGCTTTATCTCTTACGGCATTAATCTACAAAGGTAAATAATTTAACTGAGGGGCTAATATCTAATTGTAACCAAAATTTAAAGTGAATTTTCCTTCTTTGCCTCCTTTTGGTGGTTTATGCATTCATTCACTACACTGAGGGCCACGGAAAGAAAATGTTCAGCCCTGAGGTAACAGTGCGTTCTTCCAAAAGTGGATCCCTCTATATGCCTTTACTTCCCACCTTCTGACTTCATCTGAAAAGAGAGAATATTGATGACCAATGGGCTCATGAACAAGAGTTCAAACATTTATATTTATAAGCAACCATTTTCATCCTTGAACTCTTTTGTACATATATGGACTTTCCTAAACTTGAATGCTTCCAGAAACACAATGGCCTTAAAAAATAGCTTCACCAGGTCCTGTAAAGAACAGGTAGAAAAACGGAATATGTTAAATTCAGAGAGAAAACATAAGGATGTGAGCTGTCACCCCATAGGTACAGGCTCTCAATCAACCCAGAGCAAGATTTATTTTGTGTGGCCCTGGAAAGCTGTGTAAGGGTCCTAGGTAGAAGCAAGAAGAATGCAGTCACAACCGGAACTGTCTCTAAAAGAACAGGCTGCCTCAGTGAACATACTTAAAATAAAAATAGATGGTGGTATATTGAAAATGCTGAAGAAACAATAAAGAAAAGCAGAAACCAATGTCCTCTAAGTCCCATGTAACTCCGTAATCCACCGAAGTGCTAAAGGATATGTAAATATGGATATGTTATTATTCCCAATACCCAGAAATTTGTAGTATATAGGGAAACCAAAGATATACAAATCTATATGCAACTATAATACAGTGTTTAAAACACACAAGACAGATTACAATGCAATGTTACCGAAATTTTAGAAAAGCTTCTTCTACCTATCCAGAGGCTTCGGAGGAAATCTGAACGTGGTGTTTAAGCTCAGCTTTGAAGGTTGAAGCTAGACATGAAAATAGCAGGAGGTTAGAGCATTTTAAGGTGAAAGAACAGCAAGACCAAAGGTGTGGTGTCAGGAAACAGAATGAAGATAGGGGACAGGTCAATTTGACTCGAGGATGGTGGCAGCGGGAGACGAGCCTGGAAAAACTTTTTGGAATTACAGAGGTTGAAACGTTGGTCCTTAGACCTAGGTAATGGGAGTCACAAAGTGCTATTAACAAATAGGAAAAGGAGGTGTATTTCAGTAAGAGTATCTCGTGGTACGTACAGAATTAACTGGTACAGTGAGAGACTAGAAATGAGGAGACCCGCTAAGAGACTAGGACATGACTCTAGGTAGTATGTCAAATGTGCCTGAACTCTGTGGCAGCATCAGAAAAGAGGAAACTGGTGAAAGAAGCATTTTGGATATCAGGTCTTAGCACCTGACTGTAAGACGTAAGGCTGGGGGTGTTGAGGGTCTCAAAAGCTTCTAGAAGAGAATGTTAATACCAATGAAAGCAACAGGGGCTTTCATTGGAAAGGAAAGACAGTGTTCAGAAGAGTCCACAGGGTGTTAGCCGTGTCAGAAGCACAGAAGAGGTAAGCCGTCCAGCAGGTACTTGGAAAGGGCTGCCCGGAGCTATGGGAAAGTCAGGGCTGAAGATAATGACTTGGGCGTTACTCCTACTGAGGTCAAAACACAGGCCAAGAGAGGATGAGCTTTGCCAATGGATCAAATACAGATAAGAGAAGAACTCAAACGGAAATTGAGGAACACATACTTGAGTGAGCAGGAGATGAAAGGAAAGCCGAAGAAGCAGCCACCAATGAGCAGTCAGAGAAGTAAGAGGGGCACAAAGAGCACACAGAAGAGAAGAGTTTAAGAAGCAGCAGGTGCCAACGTTACCAGAGGCTGTTGACAGTGTGAAGCGAATGAAGATTTGGACCCTCAGAGGCCAATTATAACCTGATTCTGAAATATTAATACTTAATATACTTTAGGGGGAAGGACTCACTCCTTTAAATCAAAGTAGTTTCACAGGAGATTACTCTTTTTATCCTTTGAAGAAAAAACAAAAGAATTTCTTATTGGAAGGTACACGCATTTCAAGGATAATCTCCTTAAACATTCTCAATTTGATCTTATTGGCCAATAGTTTTCAATCCCATCTAGTACTACTCTTCCAAAAGGTATTTCAGGGGACATTTTCAGTAATTATGACTGAGGGGACTCTAGCAGCATATGGAGGACAGGGGCCATACACACTAAATGTCCTGCGATAGAAGAGGCATTGCTAATCCATGTAGAGGAGCCCTGCCCAAAATGCCAACAGTGTCACCTGTTTAGAAACACTGTCACATAATGCTGTTTATCACTGAATGCACCTTTTGTATATTTGAGAAAAACTGATAGAACTTCAGATTCTGAAATTTTGGAGAATCAGTTTCAAAAACAGGCAAATGTCATTAATACAGTTCATCCCTTAGAAACTTTTCAAGCAAATACATGCCTTTTAGTTTTACTGTTTATTCATATCTAATCTAGTTCCAAAAGAAATAGGTCTTCAACTAAATTATTTAGTAGGGCAGCTTCTTATAATCTATAACTCTTCTACGTATTAGCTCTAATCAGAATCTGTTTAGGGGTGTACATGATTAATAAGAATACATTTCATTGTGTTATTAGGTGAGGAAACAGCCAATGTTTAATTTAACTGCTTTTTAAAAATACCAACATTTTGTACAGATCTTTATTTAAACAAATATTTCTCTGTGTTACCACCCATACTAGATATTTTCCATTGAAAGTTTCTGTTTTAATGCCAAATATTATCAAACAGTAATCACCAGTTCAGATATCTGAACCCCACAGTATGTCATTTTTTTGTGGGGCTATCCTAAGTGTACAAAATTTTTAACAACAATATCTTTACACCAGCATTTTGTAGTTGTCACCCAAATGCCCTGTAAAATTTTCAAGAACTTATTTGGGATTTCAATAAAGATTAATAAAAACTACTGGATCTTCCAAGTAGGCAGATTAGGACCCTGGATTCACCATTTAAGGGACCAACTGAGAAAACGAAGCTTGCTCCGTCAGTTAAAAAAAAAATTCTATTACACACTGAAACTTAGTGAGCAGTCGTTTCCCAACACATTTCCTGCACACTTTGATCCAAATAGTTGAGAAAGCCTCGAACAAACAAGGATGACCTCTCAGACAATGAGAGTCCATTCAGTGGCTTATTATGCAATCCAGCACTATCATGCCATCTATTGAGAAACTTGGCTCTCCAAAAGGTTCCCAAAAATCTGTTAAGAAAAACAAGCCAGTGAACCTTATAACAACCTAGTAGCCTTAATGCCAAACATTTAATACCTGACACTAGCTACCATGAATTATTTCTATGCATGTGCTTACACAGAATAAATAATGCGGGACCAGGCAAACAACTCTTCAAAAGATCCTCAACTATCCTGTCCCCCAGGCAAAGTCCGTGAGGGATTCCCCTGCCAGATTTAGAGTTGTAGGCAGGAAAGGAGGCTCACTCTTCCCTTGTTTGTTTCTCCTCCTGTCCCTCCCCGCTTCATTTTTTCTATAAGCAGCTGTTCAGGACTATCACCTGAGAGGCACTGCACTGAGAAGACAGGACACGACAGACAAAGTCCCTGCCCTCGTTCAGCTTCGTGCAGCATAAGCCGTACCACTCAGTGGTTAAAATCAGACAGCCTGCCTGGGTGCTTGCCCCAACTCAGCCACTTGCTAGCTGTGCAAACTGAGCAACTTTCTTAACTCTCTGTACCTCAATTGCTCTTCTATAAATGTGGATATTGACAGACCCACCTCAGGATTGTTAAGGAGATAAAAGGAGTTAATAGACAGTGGTAGCACAGTGCCCAGAACATGGTAGCATTACAGACATGTTGTTATAGTTACTATACTCTTGGGCTTCTCAGAGTGAGTGGATTAGTCTGTCCAAAGTGCAGAAAAAACTTGCTGCTCAGTCTCTCAAAAAAATGGAAATCAATTCATTAGCAAAGACCTTCTTCGGGGAAGGGATGTCCTGCCGTCATAACAAGAGAAAATCCTCCATTACCTGTTTATACTGGGTCACTCTCAATGGGCAAATGGATGGGGCTGAACACACAGGTTTCTGAGGCAAGGTACCCTTCTCAAATTTGCCTTTTAGCACATCTTAATTTCTTGAAATTGCCACATCCCTTTCAAATTATTTGACATATATGCTTCTTCCACTGAGAGGAAACTGACTGATAACAAAGAGGACAGGAGGAAGATTATCCTAGATGACTAGACGTTGAGTTTTTGGAGAGCAGAATTCCAACCTCCTTCATCTTGGGAACCACAGTACAGTGTCTGGGGTGATTTTAGGGGTTCAGAAATAGCTAGTTTATTTATTAGGTGTTTTCCGTATACTTTATTCCTCACCATAGCACTTCAGGGTGGATACCACGAATCGCATTTTATGAATAAGAAAAACTGACGATGAGATTGTTAAATAATTACCCAATTTTACAAAAGTGCGGAACTGAGCTTGAAATCTAGGTCTAACTCTAAAGTTAATTACCTTTTCCCATGTGAATGTCTCAAAAACATGTTTGATAAATGAATACAGAATGAAAAGCAATTGCAGGAGACTTTTTACTTTAGATACATGAACCAGGAATATAACTCTGGATAAAGTATATTTCTTTAAGCCTCTTTGCCCTCTTTCCCTTCAGGAGGGCTCAAGGCCAAAGATATCAGCCAGATATTATAGAAGAGTAAATGCATGTCTAGAAATAAACTGAGCATTTAAAGGAAGGTGAACTAACTAGGACACTGGGGAGAAGGTGTTAAAATTTCAGATCGCTTACCATTATTAAAACAGTCCGAGCGGGGGTGGGGGGAGCAGTACTTAATTGCAAACTGTTGCTATGAATTTTGCAAAAACTAATTTCTGACTTTATGAATTGTTATGCAACACACTGAGTTGCTTACCGTAATCCTTCCCTTTTACTGAGATCATTCAGGCCAGCTGACTTAGACTGCTTCAAATGCACTGTGGTCAGAGGCAGAAAGTGGAGCTAGGATTGCCTCACCAGGGCCAAATAAGGGTCACCTTGTTCAATCCTCATCATTCTCTGCAGCCACCACCCAGCTCTAATTTTTCAGCCACTCTCCCCCAAATGCACACGTAGTTCTTGAGGTTTCAATGACACAGCACATTCAAGCCGACGTGTCTGTTGAAAGTTTGCAGCCCTCCCGAGTTCCCAGTTTGGATTTAGTCATAAAGCATGAGGTGCCAGTAAACGGCACCTAGTGCCCACTGTTTCCAGGCTTTTTCACATCACCCTCACCACTGCCCGTGGTTTTATTCCTCTGCTGCGTCCCTTAACAGACCCAAGAAAGGAGGACACGAAATATTAGCTTTCGTACTCTGTGTGTGTGTGTGTGTGTGTGTGTGTGTGTGTGTGTGTGTGTGTGTGTGTGTGTGTGTGTGTGTGTGTGTGTGTGTGTGTGTGTGTGTGTGTGTGTGTGTGTGTGTGTGTGTAATTTTAACATCCCTGACGTAGACCACAAAATTCCCTCCAGGCAGTCTGCGATCCCGTTTCGCGGAAGTAAGGGAGAAAATGGGGGTGGAGGGAGCAGCTGCGAAGCAGCATCCGCCCGAAAGAGGAACCTCGCCAGCCTCCCGCGCTACCTGGCCGGACCTGGCACCCCCAGCGCGGCGCAGCAGCTCACGCAGGAAACCCAGCGTGAGCCCGGGAGGCGCAGGCCCTCCTCCGCCCTCGTCAAGTCACACTCCTTTTCTGCCCCCGACTGGCCTCGCCCCCGCCACGCTATCTGTGGACCGAAAAAGAACAAAACTCGAACCCCCTGGTATTGCGTCCTCTCCTTCCAGCCTCTCCGAGGCCCCACCATCTGCTAAAAGAGAAGATGCTCCGTACACACACTCTCACCAACCCCCATCCCCAGCTCCTGCGGCCGAGGCCACCCCGGGGTGCTGGCGGGCCAGGGGCAGGATGCTGCTGAGAAGCGCAAGCGGCACACGCCAGGCGGGAACCTGCCGGAGGGACTCGTGGGGTAAGGATGGGGGGAGCACCGCGCCGGCAGAGCCTCTGCGCAGAAGCTCGGAGCTTTGGCGTCGCCTGGCCGGAAGCACGCGGGCGCACGGAGCGCTCTCCGCCCCGGACCCCTCTGGCCCCCCTCTCCGACGCTCGCGCGCGCGCGCGCCCCGGGGCTGCACCCGGCTGAGGTCCGCGCTCGTGTGACGCGAACTCTCCTCCGGCAGCCGCCTGGGGGAATTTTGTCTATATAAGGGCTCGCCGGCTAATGGCTTTGGCGTGCGTGTCACACGTTGGCCATTATTTACACACACGCGTGCGGTTCCCCGGGCAGCTCGGGTGACGGATGAGCGCTCGCCTTCCTCTCCGCTGGCGCCCAGTCCTCTGCTCTTTTCCTCCCGGGGTGTAACTTACTTTACCTGGTCTCCGGCACAGGGTGGGCGCTGCAGCGATCCGTCCCCCGCCGGCCGCCGCCGGTTCGCCTCGCTGTCACCGGGTGAATGGAATTATTTATTTATTTATGTCCCCGGACGAGTCCTCGCCCGCCTCAGCCGGAGGAGGTGGAAGAGGAGGAGGTGGAGGCGGCGGGGAGGGCAGGCGAGGCGGCTGAGCTCCCTTGTGGATGCCCGGGAGCGCGCGCCGCGCCGCGGGGGGAGGCGGAGGGCGGGGGGACGGGGGAGGGGGGTGCGGGGAGGAGGAGGGTGGCCGCGAGCTCCCGCGGCTCCGCCTGAGTCCGGGGGCCGCGAGTGGGGGCCGGCCGCCGCCCAGTCACTCCAGGCGGACTGAGCATGCTCCAGGCCACTGTCAACGCTGTAGACGCTCTCTCTGTGGCTCGGGGCGCTCCACTTCGGATTTTAGTTTTGACCCTGAGAGAAAGACACAAGTCTGGTAGAACTGTTGCTCCAGATCAGTTGGAACACGCTTTACCCGAAGTACTTTGGCAGCTAACCTAGCAGCCAGGTGTGTGGTAGCTCTGTTTAGATACCGCAGGGAGTGGTGCAACCTAGGGGTGAGGAAAGCCATGCAAAAGGCGAGGAACCTGGCCGAAGGCAGGGAGAAGAGAAGAGTCTCATTTGAGCTTGCAAGCAAAGTGCTGGGCCTTTTTTCACTGGAGGTCTTTGGAGGGGGGGCGCCCGGGGCAGGGAGGCGGGAGGGGCGACTTCAGTGTTGGAGATTTGGCTTGCCAACCAAATCCCTCACACTAAGGGAAAAATAAAATTTACACCCCGGGGCGTGGAGGCGTAGCGCAAGAACTTGAAAATAGGAAAGAAGTGAAAGAAGGTCACTTATAAATGAATCAGTTTTAGTTTCTCAAATTATTTAATTCTTCAAAATAGGATTTAGTTATTTGACAATACATAATGCTAGGGATAATGGTAATACCAGTCTTGGTTTTGTTTCTTCTACCTTTACATTTCCCCGCTGTCTAGAACATGTTTTGGGGGAAGTTGGAAAGAAGGGCTGGAAATGAACATTTACGTTGGTTCCTCTAATGTTTTTAAAGTTGAAGTAGTACTTAGAGGAAAAGAAACAATCCAGGAGAAAAAAGGGGGGGCTTAGATTTGAGAATTCATATTCCAGCTTTTCTGTCCATTTAACTGACCCACCCCCCTTTCCTGCTCCAAAAAAGTGAACAAGATAAAATGTTGCATTAACCTTAGATAAAAATATAACTTCTTAGAAGCTTTTCTTGTTTGTTCTAGAAATTAAATCATTTCTAAAAAGCCAAGATAATTTAGTTGAAGTAAGTGGAATTTTGAAGTCCAAGGGACAAAGAATCAAAATGGCAATATGGTAGTAATAATCATTATAATTACTTATTTATCAAGTGCTTATCATTGTCAGGCACTGTTCTAAGTACTTATATGGATTTTCTCAATACAGTAGCCGTATGAGATTTGTTGACTGGAAAAAATGCACAACATGAGAGCTGTGAGTTGTTTTATTTGGAGCAAAATGAAGTCTATAGCCCAGGAAACAGCGTTTCAGAAAGCTCGGAGAAAGCGCTCTGAAGAGGCAAGGGGGAAGGTCAGTATATATGTGATTTTGGTGAAGGCGGGGTACATGCAGTCAAGCACACATTTTTGCAGAAGGTTTCTGCTAGTCGTGAGGAGCAGACGTCACCATAAAAGACTTTAGTGCTTTTCTAGATACGAGGAGATGCAAAAATCAGGCTCATAAAATCTTCTCCTGAAAATATCTATCTGAAGGCCTGTTCTGCCAGTTTTTCCCAGAGCACAGAGTGCCTCATTCCTGATCTCCACCCTGAACTCCTTTCAGGGGGTGTTGAAGGTCAGCAGCTGCAGCAGGCAGCTCACGACTCAATCTTGTAGAGGTAGGTGGCAAGTGACCATTTGTAGCTGGTAGATTATTCACATTTTACAAATTTGGAAACAAATTAAGTATTTGGCTGAATTCACATTGCCTTACTTCTGCCACAGCTAGTCTGTAGGCTTGAATTTTAGTTTCTGCAGTTACAGAATAGTAATAATATCAACTTTTTATGGCTGTCAGAAGATTTAGGTGAAATGATATATGTGAAGTTGATGGTAGATAATATGAGATGAATAAATGGTGGCCATTATTAGTAACATCAGAAAGTTTGGAAGACGGTATTACAGAGAAAGGGGTAGTTTGGAAACTAAGGAACGAAGACAGAAACTCCAGGAAGAACTTTAGACTTCTTTTAAGGAAGAAATCTGTAAATTGACACTTGTATAAGATATAATAGACTTTTGATAATGATGGAATGTCTAGCAGTGACTATAAATGCTTCATTTTCATTACAAAAAAGAATGTTAAATTTTAAAAAGAAACACACTTAAGATACACACTTGAAAGTCATGTTCTTGAGTGTTCGCTACTGACATTTTTCTCATTCATGCATCATTTTTATTTTACTTCAAAGAAGAGAAAGAAGGAGAAAGACCATATATTTCCTGAATTTTGACCCTACTCTCCCTTTTCCTTCTCTTTGATTTTTCTTTTTTGTCCTATATTTCTTTTTCGTCCTGTATTTTTCACAGCCTCATATTCTTGGCCTTTTTAACCTATTTACAAACTCCTAAACATCACTACCCATAGTATTATATCAGAACTGTAGCAAGTTGTCTTTTTAAGTCTTGTTTTTCCAACAATTAAAACTCTGGATCTAATTTATCTACTGCCCCAGTATTAGTATTTGGGTGTTCATTTCTAAATTGCCTTGTTGCTATGGCTAGACATGCTATGTAAATATTTGCTTGGCTTAGAAAGGAATCTGAAAAGAGAATTAGGTGGGAATAAATCCAGTCAGTTTCTCCTATGACTTGCAGTCTTAATATTCTTCAGAAATTGAGGGAAAAAATACAATTTAGGGGAAAAGCAAATCATATGATCAGAACTTGAAATTTTTATGGTAAAATTTCTGCCTTGATTTCTACTCATAGATGAAATAACAATGGGAGAAACAAAAGATAACAATATACTAAATATTCCAGCAACTCTTGTTCCATAAATAAGTGAACTAGTGAATATATGCATAACATACAAATTAATAAAGCCCTAACTCATATTACACACCCACAGCCTTATTTCCAGTTTCTCTGCCCTTTCATTCCTCAGCCATGCCATGTCTTTTCTCATTCCCCACCCTCTTCTCTGTATTAAACGTGTCCTTCAAGGCCCAGCATAAATGTCATCACCTCTGTAGCATTTCAAGGATTCCTTCAATAAGAATTAATTCCCATGTTCCTATAGTACATGGTGTATGTCTGTTTTGGGGGATTTTCTTCTGCTTCACAGTATGGCAATATTGTAATTTTTTTGTCTCCCCTATCTTTTAGGCTGTTGGAGGGTAGCAATGACGTTTTACTCCTCCCTGTAATCTTCCAGCATCCAGCACAAATTCCTGTAGATAGAAAGTAATCAATAATGTTTGCCCAAGGGAGGAAAGAGATGACAGTGTGAGTTTTTTGCAACAGATATGTAGTAGAGGCTGCTGGCACTAATAGTATCCATGATCTGCATGTCACTACATTTCCTGGCTTCTCTTACAGTTATATTGGGGCCATGTGACAAGTTCTAACTAATAGAGTATGAATGAAAGCAACTTACGTTATTTCTGGCTGAAGGGCGTTAAGAACCAGTAATTCTCCTTTATCCCTGCCTTTCCTGCTCTAATAGCCTCATGTTTCATATGGAGTCACTATAACATGGAGTCACTAAAAGATAAAGAAAGGCTGCTTGTCTTGCACTGGACTCTGTGTGAGCAAGAAACCGTTATTGTGTTTAGCCACTGAGATTTCAGAATTTATTTGTCATGAGAACATAGCCTAGCCTATTCTGACCAATACAAGATGTTATTTAATAAGATTATAAATCATAATGGCATAACAACCCAATGAAACATTGAGCTTACGAGAATGCTCTAATGTGTTCTTAAGTCAAGGCTAAAAATACATATCCTCACAACCCGAACTTAACATATAACAGCCTTTTCTTGGCAAGACTCTGTGAGACCAAAGCATGGGTATGTGTGTGTGTGTTAACTACACACAATAGATTGGTTTTAACTAAGGACAAAAGACCAAATGTCCCAGTATTCCGCTCAGCCTGAGTGAAAATGAACGTGCACCTGCCATCCAGCATCTAGTGGCAGCATACTGTGACTGAGATTGTAGCTGGCTAGCAGCTGTGAATAAGATTGCTCTGACCTGGTTTCATACAATATACAAAATATGAAAGACATCACTCCACTGCTTCTAGATTTATATCTTGAGTGCACCGGATCAGCTACTTTGGAAATCTCTTCTATGGAAGCCTCCCATAGAATTGAGGAGAATGCAAACCTAGTCTCAGTTTTCAAAGAATAAAAAAAGGAAAAACAATCATGTTGGACATGGTTGTATGGGGTGCCTTTCAATAACTATACAAGAGCCCAGAGAGGTCTTTTGTCAAAAGAAATGACTCTTGAGGCTCCAAAAATCTCTCCGTGGATTCTGCATTTAAAGTCCTGTCCACTGGGATTTTTCTAATTTTACAATTTATTTAATGTTATCCATAAAGTAAACTTAATGAATTCTAATTATAAACCTAATTATAGATGCCTTCATCTGAGTATGTTAAGTATTCTGAAAGCATATAAAATTAAAAACTTGGATTAAAAATTTTTACAATAAACGATAAACTTTCCTAGCAGGGTCTTGTAAATAATGGCTTATAAGCATTTAATATTTAATGACTTTTATCAAATGAATGAATGATGAACGAATATGGTACCAAGGAACCTAGGTTTCAGTGCCTTTTCCTGTACATGTGGTCTTAGGTGGGTCTATTAACTTTAGCTTCACTTTTTAGAACTCCCTGGTACTTTCAAGCACTTCAAGGGCACAAAGATTTACAGATATTATGCACACTGTTAACAAATGAAGAAAATATTTATGTATGTTGAAGGTTTTTTTTCTAATTAACCAAAAATAACTGTTTACTGTAAATATTTTGGAGAGTAGTTTTGATCAAGATGCATAAGAATGCGACCACAAAGTTACCTGCTTAACTTGTAACCAGGTGTAACTTGCCCTGTGCCTGAACTGCCCTTGAAGGGTTAGTCATTGTTTGCATTTACATAATGCCTCGTAGGTCACAAGATAGTTTCAGGCTAAAATACTCTCAGCTGCCTGCTTCTCAGTAAGCTAGATTTTCAGCTGCCCTTACTTTGTTTTATTTGCCTAAAGTTAGAGCCATTTTGCCATTTTGCCTTCCATTCAGAGGCTCTTTTGCTGATTTGCATCTGCCAGGCATTGACTCAAACTGCTTATTTATTTTCTGCTGTTTCTCTGTATAATTCTAATTGATTTCTTACTGTTGGTTCATTTTTCTGGGAGTTTGTTGATTGTGATCTTGAATTATCACTTGTTATAAATTTTTTTCCCAAGAAATAATCTGTATAACATTTGTTATATGAAATGTGATGTAGGTTTCAAATCCAGCCCTGTGGTTTGTGCTGGAGCCTAGCAATGTAGGTGGTCAGCTGAAGTTTATTGATTCTGTATTTTTTTTTCCTTGATTCACCAGAATTTCATTTCTCAATGCATGTCCTGAGTCACGGAATTCAATCTTCATGAGTTTTATTCATTAGACGTACTTATTAAGCAACTATTACATGATAGGCACTGTGATAAGCTTTTGGGATGTAAGTAGTGGTTCTCTCAAGCAGACTATACACTATTTCTTTAATTTTCGTACTTATTATGATACTAATAATTTTTTTTCAATCTGAACTGGAATTTCAGTCTGAACTGGAATTGACTATCCTAGTTACAGTATTGAGTTGAAGGGTTATCCAGAGATTCAGAAACATGTTTCAAAAAGACATGTAGAGTTTTTTCCTCGGAAGCCTTTATGAAAGAGAATGAGCTTTCTTCCATGATGCCAAAGACTTCAAACAACAACTGTGGATTTCTCTGTTAATATACCAGCTTTATTTTATTTTAAATAAACTTTATTGACATATAAGTTACATTAAAATGCATGCATTTTAATTAGTGTACAGTTTGGTGAATTCTGACAAATTATTATATCCATTTAATCACCACTCTAATCAAGATATAGAGCATTTCCATCATCCCAGAAAGTTCCCTCATGCCATTTTTATTCAGTCCTCCCTGAAGCCCGGGCAATGGCTAATCTGGTTTTTATCATCATAGACCAGTTGGTTTTCCGTACTCTAAAATGGTATGTGAATAGAATGACATCATATCTATTCTTTTTTATTTGGCTTCTTTTATTCTGCATATTTATCTTTAATTCATCCATGTAGTTGTGTGTATGCATCAGTAGTTCTTCCTTTCCTTGTTGGTTAGTATTCTGTTGTGTGGAAATGCCACAATTTTTTTTATCAATTCACATGTTGAGGATATTTGGATTTTTATTATTTAAATACCTCTATGAATACTTAAATAAAAATATTTCTGTGGACATGTGTTATCATATCAAGTTTGATTTTTAATACATAAAATAAAAAATGTGTTAAAAAAGCAATACAATGTCTGAAATTAGTATTTCAGATACTAGGCATCTGAATAACTGGATATAGGCCTAGTTGGGCACTTTACTAATGCACTACTTTGGCAAAGACACAAATATGTTTAAAATTTACTTTCTTTGTAAGTAAAAAACTTGATTTGATTATTAAGAAGAGTCAACCAGATGATGTAATAAGTGGAATTGATTTCTAAATTGTAAAGCTTAACAAAAATGAAAGGTGGTATTATCATATACAAAATATGTACATATAAGGGCTTCCCTGGTGGCGCAGTGGTTGAGAGTCCGGCTGCCGATGCAGGGGACACGGGTTCGTGCCCCGGTCTGGGAAGATCCCACGTGCCGCGGAGCGGCTGGGCCCATGAGCCATGGCCGCTGAGCCTGCGCGTCCGAAGCCTGCGCGTCCAGAGCCTGTGCTCCGCAGCGGGAGAGGCCACAACAGTGAGAGGCCCGCGTACCGCAAAAAACAAACAAACAAAAACTGCTAAACAACAAATGGACCTGCTTATAGTTTTCCTTAGAAAAGTCAGGTCTGATATAGAGAGAAAGAGGTAGGTGGTTTGTTGTTTGTTTCTTGTTTTTTTTTTTGTTTTGTCTTCTGCCTTTGAAAATTTAATTCCATGTGGTAGACACAGTTGTGTTTCTTAGATCCCAGATGCAGCCCAGATGCAGAGAACGGGGTTAGCAGGAAGCCTCCACATGTCATCAACTTCAAGTTCTGCCTTAGCTGCAGGAAGTCACATTGTCTGATGTCACCTCCTGTTTTGGGTAGCCTGCATCTGGTGACCAAGGGTGGCAGATGTATTAAAACCCAGTCATTTTGATTTCCTCTGCTGCCCAGTCATGCTAATTCCCCTTTCCCTTCTTACATGTTGACTGCTGATAAATATGTTGCACCTTAAACTTCTCAGAGTCTGCTTTTAGGTAATCCAACCTTTGAAAGTTGGTACCAGGAAGGATCTGAGAAAACAGGTGTAACTACAGACTCTTAGACCTGCATTATTCATCACCTGGCTGGAGGACCCCAACACAGACAGCTTATGGAACAATGTGGTGGTTCATTTATTAAAACTTTTCAGCAGTGTTGGAAGGCATACCAGTGGAAGCTCTGCACTAGTGAAAGTGAAGTATCAGATTATTTAGATGTATGGAGTAACTGGTATCTTAAGGATTACAGGACTATACCCCCAAAGCAGCCACAAGACTTAGCCAGTGGAGCTGGTATAGTACTTGTATCACTGGATACTAAGAACGCTTAATCAAGGGGGTCAAAACTTAAAATTAGATAGGAAAGAGTTGATTAACTTGGCAGTGTTTCTCCTGATACGGGATTTAACACACTGGCAACTACCCCCAGGAGATGATGTGAACTCTCTACTAGAAAGGCTCCTAGAAAAACACAGAAAAAGCAGTAGCCCACAGATGAGTGTGTTAGTCAGGTTCTCCAGAGAAGCAGTATGTGTCTCTCTCTATATATAGATGTAGATATGGATATAGATACAGATGGCTATAATTTTAAGAAATCTACTGATTTAAATGTTTGGCATTTAAAAAATACTTTCACAGCAACATCTAGACTGGCATTTGATCAAACAACTGGCTCCCGTAGCCCAGTCAAGTTGACACACAGAATTAACCATCACGATGAGCAAAGCTGAAATGCCAGAATTTCCATGGCAGATGGTGAAGGAAATCATTAAAAGCTCAGGGAAGTGCCTATGCAGGAATGTAGATGTTATATACTACCAAAAGACTCACCAATTATTGTATTCTATAGGGAGACCCACAGAGCACAGTATTCAACAAGGCCATAAGGAATGTGCTGGTGCAAGGGGCACCAGCATCACTAGAATGTTCAGTGGTGGCTCTCCTCTGTAGTTTAGACAAGGCAGTTACAGAACTTGGCTCACTGATAACAATGGGGCTGAAAAGGCCTCAAAACAATGTAATTCAGATAGCAGTGCTTAACTACCAAAAATCAGCATACAAAGACTATTGCAATGACTAATTAACTTGGTGTGGCATCCTAGGGGGGCTCATCCGCAGAAAGCTATTCAGATGATTCACAGAACATGACATACAAAAGGGCATAATAGATGGACAGCTGACAAAGGCACTACTCGTCTTGAGCCAGCAGAAGAAATCAAAGTTGGATTACTGGGTGGGGAGGCGGAGGGAAGTCACCCCACTAAAAAAAAATCATAAGTCTTAGCCCTGTTTCCAGACCTGAGCCAGTTTTTAAAACTGGAACACTTTGACTACAGAGATGGCTGGTTCTTAGGAGAAACAACCCTGCAACAACATGACAATTGTATTTGAATGATTCCCCAGGTCTTTCCCCAAAGGAACGCGGGAAAGGGGAAACCTAGATATTATGCAGACTGAAGGACAGAGTGAATGAGTGGACGTTGACAACTAAAAACCCGAAGTATCATCATGCCCCTTCCTAGAATTTGGACACGTGAGCTCCAGATAATAAATGGAGTATTGCCAAGATCCAGCTTATAGTGAGTTCACTAAGTTAATGGATTCATTCAGTGGTCATTTCTGATCCAAGATTTTAACACTGGACAGTTGGAGCAACTCCCACATTGGATCCTTGGTCTTTGAGGTAAAGAGAAGACTCTAACTGAATATCAGTTGTGGCTCCAGGCCCAACTGCCATGAGAGGGGCTGTCATTTGTCTCACTGACCTCCCACTTCTAAGAGATGCCTCAGGGGAGGGACCCAGCAGAATCCAGCTCGACTAGGAGCTGCTACTTGAACAAATATGGAGAAGTAGATGCCCGTGGTACAAAGGGTGAACTGTGACAGATGTGAAGATTATACCACCCAGAGGCTCTTCAGAGACCGTCTTGCTGTGGGGATGCCATCACCAGACAGCCTCCCAGTGTCAGTTTCTTCAGAGTTGCCTCAGCTGCAGCAAACTGCTTCACCTGCACCTAAAGACTGATCAAGGCAGGGACGGGTGGAAAAGCCTGGCCATTTGGACCACTGGACATGTTAGGCAGCCTGGTGTTGGTGGACCTACCTGTTTACTGTCACATTTGGTTAAGGAAGGATCAGTAGATGTCCATGGTGATCACCCGAGTTCTCTCTGGAGCTCCATGCTGAATTGGCCAAGTTTTTGTTGGGTCCATCACAACTGAATTTCTTGCTACCCAATCTTGCTTATCCCTTTTCCCCTTCTCTAATAAACACGTTACTCACTAAATGCAGTGGTGGCATTTACTTCTGGAGCACCTAACCTATGACATACCAGTTTATAAAGGCAAACTGGGCACAATCTTTTATTTCTGCCTCAGGAGCCACATTCAAGACACAGAATTGTGTGAAATTCCTGCACATAAAGAATACACAGTCTCACCAAGCCAGCAATTGAAAAGTCAAGTTAATATGCAATTTCCCATCCCTTTCCTCTTTTGAAACTCTGGTCATCTCTTAATCCACATGCTATAATTTAAAATTGTTGTGAATTAAATCACTCACATAATTTTTTTTTTTACTTCTACTAGCATGCTCATCTTTCTAAGTGAATAATATTTGTTCTTAACTTTTTAAATTCAAGTTTAATGAAGTATAATTTACCTCCAGGAAAATTTACCCTTTTTAGGCAAATAGTCTTATGAATTTTGACAGACGTGTACAGTCCTGTAACTCACACCAGAATCAAGTCATCAATCCACTTCTTGCATTCCCAGTCCCTGGCAACTACCGATTTGGGTTTTGGTTTTGTACCTTTTAACTGTTTTCTTTTTTCTTCTTGTAACTTCTCACTTTGTGCATCCATTCTTCTCCCAAGCGAAGGATCATCTTTTTTTTTTTTTTTTTTTGCTTTGTGCGGGCCTCTCACTGTTGTGGCCTCTCCCGTTGCGGAGCACAGGCTCCGGACGTGCAGGCTCAGCGGCCATGGCTCACGGGCCCAGCTGCTCCACGTCATGTGTGATCTTCCGGGACCGGGGCACGAACCTGTGTCCCCAGCATCGGCAGGCGGACTCTCAACCACTGCACCACCAGAGAAGCCCTGGGGTTTTATCTTTTTCCTTCGTCTGAAACATATTCCTTTTCTGTCTCATTTTGTCTAGATTTCTATTTTTATTTTTATGTATGTGGAGGGTTAGTTATGTTTCTTAACCTTGGAGAAGTGGCCCTCTGTAGGTGATGTCCTATGTGTCCCAGCACCGCACTCCCCTCTCGTCTCCCAAGGGCCAGGGACCAGCTGGCCCCAGGGGAGGCTCTGATCTGCGTTTGCGGACTTGTTCCACAGGCTACCGCTTGGTAGTATTCTTGCTTCTGGTGTCTGCCCCCTGGTGGGTGAGGCTGGTCTAAGATGCTGGGCCGGCTTCGTGGAGGGAGGGGCCAGTGGGTGGAACTGAGTCTTAGCCCTCTGATAGGCAGGGCCGTGCCTAGGGGCGTGCCCAGAAGCAGCTGTGGTCTTTTTAGTCTTTAGGCAGCCAGTCAGTAGATGGTTTGGGCCGTGTTCCTGTCGGTTGGTTGTTTAGCATGAGGCAGCCCAGCACTGGAGCCTACAGGCTGTTGGGTGAGGATAGGTCTTGTTGCCAAAATAGCGACTTCCAGAAGACCTCAAGCTGATGAATATTCCCCCAGTACCTCCACCACCAGTGTCATTGTTCCCACAGTGAGCCACAGCCGCCGCCCTCCTGCCTCCCCGGAGACCCTCCAAGACCAGCAGGTAGGTCCAGCCCAGGCTTCTGTAAAGTCACTGCTTTTGCCCTGAGACCTTGTGTGTGCCCTCCAAGAGTAGAGTATCTGTTTCTCCCAGCTCTGGGGGGCTCCTGCACTCAAGCCCCACTGGCCTTCAAAGCCAAATGCTCTGGGGGCTCCTCCTCCCAATGCCAGAACCCCAGGCTGGGGAACGTGACATGGGGCTCAGAACGCTCACTCCTGCAGGAGAGCTTCTGCGATATAATTGTTCTCCAGTTTGTGGGTCAACCAGCTGGGTGGTATGGGATTTGATTATATCGTAAATACACCCCCTCCTACCGTCTCGCTGGGTTTCTTTATGCCTTTGGATGTAGAATATCTTTCTTGGTAGGTTCCAGTCTTTTTTACTGATGGTTGTTCAGCAGTTAGTTGTGATTTGGGTGTGCTCATGAGAGCAGGTGAGCTCAACTTCCTTTTACTCATTTTATCTTGATAAAATTTGCAACATTTTTCCTTTCTTTTGACACTTTATCCTCTTTCACCATCATGCCCGGAATTTTAGGCTGATTCCAATTCAGTGTCAACAGGGCAAACCCTCAGGAAACGGCTCCCTTGCATTTTCTGGAACATCTTATACTCACCTGAAGGGCATTTCTGCTGCTGCATGACATGATGTGCTAATCCCGCTTCCATATTACCTAGCTCTGGGGCTTTATCTTCTGCCTTTTCCAATCAGTCAAGCTAGCTCCTCCTTTCTCAGAGTTCATTGCTTTAAGGTTCTCAAAGATTCCCCACTTGAACTGAGTAATCACATAGAGGCTCCAGGACTCATGAAATCAAATGAGTTTATGTTTATATATCACCTACTTTCTTCCTATAACTTTTAGATTTAAATGGCTTTCTGCTTCATTAAACAGTAAGTCCATTTAATAGGAAACATCTTTACTACTAGAACTTGAACTGAAAAATTATAAAGGATAAAAAGTTTATTTTTATATAATAGGAACTAATCCTAATTCAAGACTTCATCAAGCTACACCTGGATGATTAAAATACTCTTCAAAATGATTGCCCTATCTCTAATGTTATTCCACCTTCAGCATTTTATCCTTTGCAAAGGCATCAGTATTATCTTTCTTCCTGTTAAAATCTTCCAATGAAAGTGAAGGATTAGAAAGAGAAGGTTAGAGAGAAACCACCTGTGCAACATTTTAAATGGTATGCAGATTGACTTAAAGCAATACCTCTGTTCCCCACCAAATGTAATACAAGAGCTTTTCTTTTGGGAAGCCCTTCCAAGGAAAAAATATAGACATACAATGTTTGCAATTCCATTATAGCAACAATTTGTAGTTCATATAATATTTTCCCAGCCAGCCAGAAATAAATATAATAGGAGAGTGTTACTTGGAGATTAGGGAAATCATATGTTCTTGTACCTTTCCATAGTCTGAGAAAAGAAGTCCAAGTATGCAGTACTATTTGCCTTATTGAGTCATAACATCCTTCATTAAGTGTTTCCACATAAGAATCCAAGGAGGGCAATCTACAAAGGCTATAATTCAGGGCTGGATGAAAATAATTATCCGCTACTATTTCATAGAAAATATTTGGTTTTCTTGTTGCTATTAAGAACAACAAACAGCTCATAAACCCATTCATTCTCAGTCCCAACTGATTTAATTTGAACAATTATGCTTAATATTTCTTATTTTCGTTTTCTAAATTACAAATATAATTAGTCTTAATCTTGAGTTTTGATGTATTATTCCTTTTACAGATGGAAATGTTGCAATATTCTGGGTAAATTTTGAAACAAAACTGTCCCTTTGTCTTTCCTATCTGATATGATCTCATGAACATAATTTTTATATTTACAAGGATAAACTACTGGGTAATAGTTGACAGCTGTTCCTTACAATTTAAAACGTGAATGGATGACTAATCAACACACCTGAACGTAGAAATACTTGATTGCAATTATTTTAAAACACTTCACCTGTGACTTAAAATAGGCAAGGCCTCTTCTGTGCTTGTTACCAGCCAGATCTGTATGTAATCTCACAAACAGAATCAATAATTCGACAAACATCTGCTGAGGGTTTATGTGCAATAAAAACGGAAACAATAGGTATTTCATGAGTGCTCACTATGTATCAGGAACTAGGTTGCAATGTTTATATTATCTATTAATCTTCATAACAAACACAAGAGAAAGACTTTTTCTTCATTTTGCGAGCAAGGAGACGGAAACGTGAATTTTAGGACTGTGCTCAAGTCATACAACAACTCAGTAACATCCACTCTACTCAAGTCTGTCTGATTCTAGGGTTTGTGCTGTACTATAGCCCAGCACGCTATAGTACTATGCTCTTTTAGGCCGTAGGTACAAAGATGAATGAGAAGTGGTCCTTACCTCAGAGAATTTAGTATATAATCTAGTTAGAACATGTATATAAATAATTATAACTCAAGGTGGAAAGAAACGACCAACAGAAGAGTCCAGGTTAAGCAGTATAGCAATTCAGGCTGGGAGTGGGAGGACGGTGGAGCAATTTCTGGTGGTTGAAAGAATCTAGGGCTTCTTGTGGGAGAGAAAAGTAGCAGAGTACAGTACAGTAATTACAAGCATGAACTACTTGAATTCAAATCCAAGCTCTGCTACTTATTAGCTGCATGATCTTGGGTGTCTTGTAGGGGTTCGATTTCTTCATCTGCAAAATGTAGGTGATAACAATTGTTTTATAGGGTCAATTGTGAAAACTGGAAGAGCCAATATTTATAAAGCAAGTAGAATCATGCCTGGCACATAATATTTGTCTATTTGTTTTTAAAAATTTTTGAACAGGAACTTAAAAAACAGGAAGAAAATTTCCTTTTAACATGAAGAAAAATGAAATGAGGTAGGAATTAGCAATTTTTGTGAATTTAGAGCCTTCAAGTCACTATGGAAGTGATTTAAATTTTAAAGTAAAATTCTGTGACTCAGAGAGGTAATATTTGCATCTAAATTCATAGCACACATATGACAAAACTAGTTCAAATTCATAACATTTGAGTGATAAACAAAATCAACTCTGAAGTTCCCTTTTCCTACCACTGCCTTTAAGCCTATTTCTTTCTTCATATTCTTCTGGTCATTAGGTCCTGCCATTTGTAACTCCATAATCTCTCCTGAATCTACCTTCTCTTCTCATTTCCAGCTGTCTCTGTCTTATTAAGGATTACCACTCCCTTTAAATTATTCCCATAACACTCTCTCTTCCCCCCTACACACACTACCCTCCCCCCGTTTCATTTTCATTTTAAAGAATATATTTGAATCTTTCAGTTCACAGGCCATATATTCAACAGTCTCATGATACCAGAACGAAATCCATGTTTAAAAAACAGAAGAACCTCCGTGTCTAATCCCTCACAGAATGATCCTGGCTTTCTGAGGGGGAATCATTCCACTCACTCTGCACTTTCTTGGCAGTCCAATATATCTGTTGTGCCCGCTCTCTGCTATCTTGACTGTTTTTATAACATGACATAATCCACTTTTCTAGTAGTCTCAGAATTCTGGAAAACAGGACGGGATACACCTGTGAAGGACTTACTGCAAAATGAGAAAATGGACACAGTGATCACAGCCTCCACAGCTTAGATGAAAGACTAGAAACTTAAAAGGAGGTTTGTTAAAGGAAGACTTTGTAAAAGTAGAGAATACTTTTGTTTTCCCTTTTCTGGCCTTTTAATTGTACACTATGAGAGTTTGGGGGAGTACTTTTGGGAGGGCTGGACGTAGGTTCTCAAATACTTGGAAATGTATGTGGACTTAGAAACAGTGAAACCCATACCTACTTCCTGCCTGCAGAAGTCTGAAGCTGGAGCTGGTGAAGGAAACTTAGACAGCAGGGAAGAGAATGAAAGAGTGCTAATTTCTGAAGCCGTACATCCACCATTTGGTAAACCAAAGATATATAAGCTCCCCCACAAGTCAATCAGATGCCAGGGAATGTACCTGGGCTTGAGTTGTCTCAAAGGGACCCCACTTAAGAAACTCTATGATGTAAATACCTCCAGGAGACAGAAGCTGAAGAAAGGTAGCAAGAAGTCAGCTGTGCATTTGCCCACATCAGGAAACAGTTCACACAGGGCTGGATTAAATAGCACTAACCAAGTAGAACTTTTGCCTACTTTCCTTCAATCCCTGCTCTGCTCCAGGCAGTGCAAATAGCAGAAAAGTAAGTGAAGGAAAACCAGATCAATTACTTCTTTGCCAGAACAGGTCCCCAGGCAAAAAAGATAAGCCTACATTGAAGGACGAGAAGAAACTTTAACTTGAATGAGATGGATGTTTAATATAAAACAGAATCAGACTTCTTAATTCTTGAAAGTGGTGGCTAAATGTGGGATCTTCCAGAGATGTCCTTAACAGGGAGAGTAAATCTGATTTGGTGTATTTGAAGAGAGAAATAAGAAATATGAAACAATGTGTTGTTTGTCCCATCACGTTTTGCTCATTTAATAAACCATTTGTTTATAGAATCCTTCCCAGCAGCATCTAAACTTGCTTTAAACCCTACCATTTAGAAAAAGAACCAAAGGAAAATACTCATTAGATCCTACTTTTCTCTACACAATGCTTAAACTTTTTTGCAATGCAAACCTTTGCAGAAGTTATTCATCCTACCCGGGTCTACTACCTCTATCACATCACCTCCAATTATTCCTCGATAATGTGTACTCGCTTCTCACTTCCCCTTTCCGGAAGCAAGTTTTGATAACCTTCATTTTCTAACTCCATTGGATATTGTTCAGCTGTTTTATTTGATATCTCACTAGAATGTGACACCTGTAAACTCTCTCCTTGAAACTCTCTCTTCCATGGCTTCCATTACAATGCCCTCTCCTGTTTTTCCTCGAACTTCGTTGCCAGATATTTTCAGTCTTCTTGTAAGATCATCTTCTACAATTAGATGTTGTGCTTTCTTATGGTTGTCCCCAGGCCATCTTTTCATGTTATATATGCCTTTCTTCAGTAAACTTAGTAATATCTGCAAGTTTAGTTATCATCTATATGCCAATAATTTCCCAATTTATTTTAAGCCTATATGTTAACAACTGACTTGATATTTCCGTTTCAATATCTCAAATGCACTTCCAACTTCACATGGCCAGAGCTAAACCTGTGCTCTTTAGCCTCTAATCTGTGTCTCTCCCAAGGTTCCGTATTTCTTCAAATGGTAACACTATTCATTCAGTCCTATAAGCCACAAATAATTGTCTTCTCTAACATCTGCCTCTTGGTCAACCTCCATAATCACTCTTTAATCTACACACGTTCTCTGTCTCCAGTAGAATTTGCTCTATTTCATATTTTTCCTACGTCATGTCAATTCAAGTCCCCTGGCTGATCTCCACACTTCTACACTTGCCCTCCTCAGGCCTACTTTCCATATGAAAGCCAAAAGATTTTTTAAAACTATGATCAGGTTATGCACTACCCTGCATAAATCTCTTCATGGCTTCCATTTCACTTAGAATATATATATATATATATATATATATATATATTTATTTATTTATTTATTTATTTAAAACTATTAGTATGTCTTTTGCACAGATGGCTAATTCCCTACCCAATATCTATTCTCCCCATTTTCCTTAATAACAGAACCCTATTTTATTTGGTGTGGTAGCAATATGCTCAGCTAAAAACTACAATTTCTAACCTTTCTTGCAACTAAGTGATACTGTGTCAATAAAATGTAAATGGAAGTTTTTTAGTCTGGGTCTTCTGTGAAGGCTCCTTAATAGGGTGTAGACATTTTTGTTCTTTCCTCGTTCTTCCTTTATCTTACCTGGAATGTGGACCAGATGGCTGAGGTTTAAGAAGTCTTGTTGAATCATGAGATGACATGATAAGCTGTTACCTAGGAATGTTGAGACACAAATATAGAAGATAACTGTCAGATCAGGGCAGGGCTTCCTACCTTTGTACTTTTTTTTTTTTAATGAGAGAAAATTAAACCTGTATCTTTTTTTGAGCTCTTATTGTTTCTGACAAGGGATACTATCAGCTAAGTGCAATTGCTAATTGATACCATGATCCTACCCTACTCATTTAAAGTGGAATAATAATATGTCACCAAACTGGGACACTTAAGAGAGTGGAAAAGGACATTAATTACTAAGTATCATTATTAATTATTACTTATCTTAAACCTGGACTATTCTAGGCAACTGGGATATACGGTTATCCTACCTATAAAGTCCTATGTGGTATACCCTGCCTTCCCTCTTGCCACCTCCATCATGCTCAGTACACATCATTGATTATCTTTCACTTCTTGGACCATGTCAAGTTCTTTCCTATCTTGGGTCTGTACTGCCTCATTGTGCAGTTTGCTTCCTTCATCCTCCAGCCAACTCATCATTCAGATCTCAGCTCCAATATTGTCTCCTTACAGATCTAGACTAGTTTATTTTCCCTGTCCTACATGAATGTATCTTTCCTTCATAGTGCTTGTAGCACTGATCATATTAAACTATATGCTATGTGTTAATCTGATTAAGTTCTTCCTTCTCCCTAGATGGTAGGTTCATGAAGATACTGATGGTGTCATCATTTTTTTTTTTAAATCATTGGTATCTAACACAGAGCCTGACAAACACAGAATAATACATAATATATCTTGTGATTTTAACGAATGGTAGGTGGCATATTTCTATTCCCTAAATAATAATTTAGTATAGTCGCTCATATTTTCCCGGTGTTTTTGAAATTGCCCCTGTTTCATTGTGTAAATCTATGTTGTCATCTCTTCTCCATTCTCTGTTCACCTTGGTAATAAGAGATGTTACCAAGAGATAAAAAGATTCAAGAACACTTCATCACTGGATACTGGTAAACAGAGTAAATACCAGATGCTTAGAGTGGTTGACCTATATTTGAATGTGAATAAATTAAAGCAGGAAATTTGAAAATAATTCCGTAGCATCGACAATAAAATTGCAGTTTAATTTACTAAGTCTAGTCAAATGCATAAAACTAGTAGCCGCTTTATTTAAGGAAACTACAGGCATACCTCAGAGATACTGCAAATTTGATTCCAGACCACCGCAATAAAGCAAGTCACACGATTTTTTTGGTTTCCCCGTGCCTATAAAAGTTATGTTAACATATACTTATATGTCTATGCAGTGTGCATTGTGTCTAAAAAACAGTATATGTACCTTAATTGAAAAATACTTCATTGCTAAAAAACGCTAACGATCATCTGAGCATTCAGCGAGTTGTAATTTTTCCTGGTGCGGTCTTACGTCAAAGTTGATGGCTGCTGACTGATCAGGGTGGTGGTTGCTGAAGGGTGGGGTGGCCGTGGCAGTTTCTTAAAATAAGACAGCAGTGGAGCTTGCCACATTGATTGACTGGCTCTTCCTTTCATGAACGATCTCTCTGTACCATGCAATGCTGTTTTTTTTAATATAAATTTATTTATTTTTTTATTTTTGGCCGTGTTGGGTCTTTGTTGCTGCGTGCAGGCTTTCTCTCGTTGTGGCGAGCAGGGCCTACTCTTTGATGTGGTGCACGTGCTTCTCATTGTGGTGGCTTCTCTTGTGGAGCACGGGCTCTAGGCACGCGGGCTTCAGTAGTTGTGACACGCGGGCTCAGTAGTTGTGGCTCGTGGGCTCAGTAGTTGTGGAGCACGGGCTTAGTTGCTCCACGGCATATGGGATCTTCCTGGACCAGGGATTGGACCCATGTCCCCTGCATTGGCAGGCGGATTCTTAACCACTGTGCCACCAGGGAAGTCCTGCAATGCTATTTGATAACATTTTACTCAGAGTAGAATTTCTTTCAGAATTGGAGTCAATCCTCTCAAACCCTGCCACTGCTTTATCAACTAGGTTTATGTAATATTCTAAATCCTTTGTTGTCATTTCAATAATCTTCACAGCATCTTCACCAGGAGTATATTCCATCTCAAGAAACCACTTTCTTTGCTCCTCTGTAATAAGCAACTCCTCATCTGTTCAAGTTTTATCATGAAATTGTAGCAATTCAGTCACATCTCGGACCTCACTTCTAATTCTAGTTCTCTTACTATTTCCACCACATCTGCAGTTATTTCCTCTGCTGAAGTCTTGAACCCCTCAACATCATATGAGGGTTGGAATTAACTTCTTCCAAACTCCTGTTGCTAATGTTGCTATTTTGACCTCTTCCCATGAATCATAAATGTTCTTAATGGCATCTAGAATGGTGAACCTTTTCCTGAAAGTTTTCAGTTGACTTTGCCCAGATCCATCAAAGGAATCACTGTCTATGGTTGCTATAGCCTTATGAAATGTATTTCTTAAACAGTATTACTTGCAAGTTGAAATGACTCCTTGACCCACGGGCTGCAGAATGGATGTTGTGCTAAGCAACACTAATCTCATTGTACATCTCCATCAGAATTCTTGGATGACCAGGTGTGTTGTCAATGAGCAGGAATCTTTAGAAAGAAATCTTTTTGTGTGAGCAGTAGGTCTCAACAGTGGGCTTAAAATATTTAGTAAACCATGTTGTAAACAGATGCGCTGTTATCCAGGCTTTGTTTTTCCATTTACAGAGCACAGAGTAGATTTAGCATAATTCTTAAGGGCCCTAGGATTTCCAGAATGGTACATGAGCACTGGCTTCAATTTCAAGTCACCAGCTGTGTTAGCCCCTAACGAGAGTCAGTCTGTCCTTCGAAGCTTCGAAGCCAGGCATTTACTTTTCCTCTCTAGCTGTGAAAGTCCTACATGGCATCTTTCTTCCAATATAAGGCTGTTCTGTCTACATTGAAACTATGTTGGTTAGTGTGGCTACCTTCGTTAATTGACTGAGCTAGATCTGCTGGATAACTCGCTGCAGCTTCTACATCAGCACTTGCTGCTTCATCTTGCACTTTTATGTTACGGAGGCAGCTTTTTCCTTCCGCCTCATGAACCAAGCTCTGCTAGCTTCACACTTTTCCTCTGCAGCTTCCTCACCTCTCTCAGACTTCATAGATTGGAAGAGAGTTAGGGCCTTGCTCTGGATGAGGCTTTGGTTTAAGAGAATGGTTTGAAGTTGTCGATCTTCTACCCAGACTACTTAAACTTTCTCCATATAGCAATAAGGCTGTTTCGCTTTCCTATCACTAGTACGTTTAGTGGAGGAGCATTTTTAATTTCCTCCAAGATCTTTTCCTTTGCATTCACAACTTGGCTAACTGTTTGGCACAAGAGGTCCAGCTTTCAGCCTACTCAGATTTCAACATGCCTTCCTCACTAAGCTTAGTAATTTCTAGCTTTTGATTTAAAGTGAGAGATGTGAGAATCTTCCTTTCACGTGAACACTTAGAGGCCGTTGTAAGGTTATTAATTGGCCTAATTTCAATATTGTTGTGTCTCAGGGAACAGACAGGCCTTGAAGAGAAGGAGAGAGGCCAGGGAACAACTAGTCCATGGGTCAGTCAGAGCACATACATTTATTACGCTTGCCATCTTATGTGGGCACAGTTTGTGCCCCCCCCACCAGAATGATTGTAATAGTAACAGCAAAGATCACTGATCATCATAACAAGTAAAATAATAATAAAAAAGTTTAAATATTGCACTAATAACCAAAATGTGACACAGAGACACAAAGTGAGCGAATACTCTTAGAAAAATGGTGCTGATAGCCTTGCTTAATGCAGGGTTGACACAAAAATTCAAATTGTCAAAACCTCAGTATTTGCAAAGCGCAATAAAATGTGATATTCCTGTATATATAATTACAATTTGGTTTTTGGCAACCAGTTTCTTTTCCATGTGGAATTTGCAAAAGTTCACAACTTACAAATTATATCTGTGTTTACTTGTTTTGTCTTATTTTGCTTTTTATTTTTTTTTCTTGGTCTTCACCTGTATTCTTCTTAAGTGCTTCAAGATTGTTTATATTTTTATCTCAGCAAACCATTATCTGTGGTAATACTTCTGTCTTTTGTTTTATATTTTCCAGGAGACTTAGATATTCTAATCAAATACTCAATGTCCAATTATTTTCATTATACAAGAGTTTTCAGTTCTTATTATAAATTCTTATATTTTAACTTTAATTCTATATTTTACCTTTCTTTCTATTCATACCTCTGTTTGTCTCCTTGTTCAGTCACTGATGGGAATGCCATTCCTTTCCACTTGCACCTTCACATTCTCTTTTTTTTCCCCCCCAACGGATTTGCTGGTCCGTCTTCAGTGATTTCTTGCATAGTAGGATGAACTCCTTATCTAATAGAAGAATTAAAATGTATCTCTTAGTGGTGTGTTCTATTCACTTCATTTTAAAATAGGGATTCTTAACATTTTTGGTGTCATGAACAATTTGGGCATCCATTGAAACCTATGGAGCCCTTCTTTTTCAGGTTTAAATAAATAAAATTAAATGCATAGTGTTATTAAGGAAAAGTATTGTTTTGGAATATGTTTACCAAAATATTTAAAATCATCATACATTAATATATGTGCATGTGTTTGTTAACATATTGCATAGAATGGTATAGCATGGACCCGATAATTGCCATATTCCAAAGTTGTTATGGTCTTAAAGATATTTTAATATATCTGTAATAACTCATATCTGATATGAGTAATTCTCCGATTTTATTAGTGTCAAAGCTGTAGGTACTACTGTAGTTTATGGTTTGAAGACAATGCTCACTTTCATCAGAGGTTAGTAAAAATTAAGTATGTATCTTTTGATCCAACTTTGATGACTCAGAAATTCTATACATGGATGCCATGGGGATCCAAGGACCTTTGGTTAATAATTAGAGTATGCTGAATTTATAGCGAGCAGCCATGCAAAAAAATTCATTCATTCCATAAATATTTATTGTATTCAGTACTGATTGTTCTAAGGATTGAAGCCTATGATTGGTTCTTGAAGAATCTGCAATTTGGTGGAGATAGACACGTAAACAAAGTATAAAACTAGATTGTTATGTGGTGTGTCAAAAATTCTGTAATTGTCAACTGGAAGAATTATGGAGTCATAGAGAATGTTAAGTGGGCAACTATATTATATATTCAGGCTTGTCTTTAATAAAGGAACTTTGGCAGCATTATAGAGAACAGAATTATTTGGAGACTGTGATGATGATGACAGTGGTGGTGGTGGTGATGATGATGATGATCTTTGTGTATGCACAGAAGAAGGTTGAAAGTGTTCCTAAGGAGAAAAAAGAGCTAAGGAAATTTTCAAAATTTCTAATTGGATTACTACATGGATAGTCATGCTGTTTGCCAAAATCAGGCATGTAATTCTGTCTTAAGAAAAAAGTTAGGCATTCCTTTTTGGAAATGGAAAATTGAGACTTTGAGTGGAAATGTCCAGCAGGCAAGTGGAACAACAGAAAGCAATAAGGACTGTGGGAATCAATGATATGTAAGTGATTTAAATCACTAGAAAGGATGAGGAAAGCAGATAGAGACAAAACAGAAGAGGCTTGAGGATGGAACCATGGAATAGATGTTCATTTAAGGAGTAGCAGAAGAGCAGAAACCCCTTAAATAAGGAATTCTCATGGAGGTAGGAGAAGATAGAGGTTGATTCCTTGGAAGATAAAGAAAATTTTTTCTTTGGCCCTGTTAAAAAAAAATTCAACTAAGTAAATTTTAAAGATGTTATTGGCTTTATTCAATGATTCATATATTGGGCAGCATTCCAATCTAGCAGATAGAAAGGAGCTATGAGGAGCTGTACAAAATGAAAGACTTCTATAGGCAGAAGGGCGCAGGAACAAAGAAGCTATACTATGCAAAAAAAGTTGGTTGCTTATTGCAAGGTTGCCTTCCTTTGGGGCACAGCAAGGGGTCCATCAGGCAGATTAACTTGTGCTCATCTGGTGATTCCTGATAGACAGTTTAACAGTCTGTTTCTGGGAGAACAGAAACTGTAATTAAGTTAAGTCTCAGTTTGGTGAGTTGAGGCTTAGCATAAACAACTCCATTTTGAGCCTATTTTCTTGTTAACAGCCCTTTACTCTTCACTTTACTATATCATTTCTTCTTTCATCCTCATTTAATGTTCACACTTTTTATTGTAAAAGGAAATTTAATATTGTATATATTTACAATCATTTTCTCCTTCTTGAAGAAATGGATGGAAATACCACACACAGTTTGTATTCATTCCATATATCTATCTTTTAAAAATACGACGTGCAAATTTTCCTTGTTCTCTTACAGCATTATCTCTGCCTGTTTTATTTAATGTATTTTACCTTCTCTGGTCAGTTTTAGATAGCACATTTATGGTCTAAGATTTTCCCTCCAGACACCACTTAATCACAAAATCATGATTCTTTATTATCCTAATTTGCATTTACCATTAAAAATAATATTAATGCCATAAACCCTTTTTCTCTAATTGTAGCTTCTTTGTATTACCCCCTCTCACAATCCCTTTGCATTGTGGAAGACAAATTAATTTTCTTGGATGCACTCGGGTTGCAGGCTCTTCTTCCCATATGTTTATTAAATCAGAAAGTTGAGATGTGAAAAACATTTCTTACAATTTTCCTGTGACATGTTAAGGGTGTTTTAAATGTTCTATCCAAACAAGGCATTAATTTACCTTTTTAGATCTATCAGTCTCCTTTGAAATATGTCATATGTATATATGTCATATAATTTCTTGATTTCCTTTATTTTCTCATTCTTTACATCATTTTAGCTTTTTGTCTAAGCATTTGATTTCCAGAGTTGAGCTGTTTCTATTACAATTTTTATCTTTTTAAAATGTGATAAGGTTACACAGAAAAGTACATGAAACATAAATGTATACAGCTTCAAATTATTAAAAAGTGATCAGCAATTAAACTACCCAGGTCAAGAGAACATTGTGAGCTCCCCAGAAGTTCCCCACTTGCCACTTTCAACTCTTCACCTCCCTTGCTTGACTTTTATGTAAACACTTCCTTGTTTTGCTGTATAATTTCTACACCCCCAAAAATGCATTCCTAAGCACTATAATTTAGTTTTTGCTGTTTTAAAACTTTACATAGATTAAATCATACAATGTGTATTTCTTGTGTTTGACATCTCTTGCTCAGCATTCTTTTTATAATTTCACTGGTAATGTTACATGTCCATTCACTTTTTTCACTTTACTCGATTCCATTGCACGAATGAATCAACATATATTTATTTATTTTGCTATTAATGGACTTTTAGTTTATGCCTATAATGCTGCTATTAACTTTTTTTTGGTGCTGATTCCCTAATGTACCATATGCCCATAATTTCCATGGCTGAATACACAGGGATAGGTTTGCTTGCCTTAGGCTTTGCATATTTTCAACTTCAGTAGATAATTTCAGGTTTGTTTTTTTTTTCCAAAGTAGTTGTACCAGTTTATATTCCTATGAGCATTGTATGAATTCCTGGTGCTCCACATTCTTTCCAGCACTTTGGCATCACCAGACATTTACATTGCATCCATTATGGTGCTTGCAAGGTGATAGTTCGTTATAGATTTGAGTTACCCTGATTTATAATGCGGTTGTACCTTTTCATATGTATAATGGCCAATTACACATTCTCTTTTGTGAAATTTCAGTTCCTCATTTTTCCCATTTTTCCATTGGGTTGTCTTTTCTTACTGATTTGTAGATATTCTTTATATGTTCTGGATACAAGACTTTTGTCAATTACATATGTTGTTAACTGTATTCTCTTATTAAGTGATTTGCATTTTTCTACATCCCTAATGGTGCCGTTGATAAACAGACAGTCTTAATTTTAATGTAACCCAGTTTATAAATCATTTACTTAGTATTATTTATTTTTATGTCCTGTTTTAGAAGTATTTCCCTGTCCTAATATTCTGAATATATTCTCCTTTATTATGTCTATTGTTTTCTTTTCTACTGTTTATTGTCTATTATTTTCCCTTCCACATTTAATTCTATAAATATTAGCCATGTGAAGTAGGTCCAATATTATTTTTCCACATGAATGCTCAATTATCTGGGGACTATTTATTGTTGCACTGCTATGCAAATCCATCTTTGACATATACCAAGTGTCTATAGATCGCTGGATCTGTTACTAGATCCTCTATCGTATTAATCTGTTTCTGTATCCCTGAGCCAATATCACATTATATACTTTAAGAAGCACTTAAACATTATTTTTATTATATCTATTATTAAATAGATAATAGAAATTATCTATGGGAAATTATGGGCATATGTATTGGTTTACAAACCAATGTTAACTTAGTTTTTTCACATATTTATTAGTTTCTGTGCTCTTTGTTTTTTCTGCATTACTAACTTGTCATCTGGTAGAATTTCTTTTTTTTTTTTTTTTGCGGTACGCGGCCTCTCACTGTTGGGGCCTCTCCCGTTGTGGAGCACAGGCTCCGGACGCGCAGGCTCAGCGGCCATGGCTCACGGGCCCAGCCGCTCCGCGGCATGTGGGATCTTCCCGCACCGGGGCACGAACCCGCGTCCCCTGCATCGGTAGGTGGACTCCCAACCACTGCACCACCAGGGAAGCCCTGGTAGAATTTCTTTTAACATCAGTTTGCTAGTAATGAATTCTTTGCTTTTTGGTTTTTGTGAGAATACCTTTATTTCAGGTCTCATTCTAAAAGGAGATTTTTTTTTTAGATAGAAAATGTTTGGTTTCAGCATTTTGGTAAATTATTCCAGTTTTTTGACTTCCTTTTTGCTATTGAGGAGATAGCTGTCAGTCTGTTGCTACTTTTCAACAGTAAGAGTTATAGTTGTTTGCTCTCTGATGTTCTAAGGAAAGTATTTCAAATATTTTGTATAGTTTTTAAATTGTCTTATGTGGAAGTTGTGGTCCAAAATGCATAGTTTGCATTACATAGAACTAAAACCTATCCACTCTTATGCAATAAAACATATACACACTCAAAAAAAATACATATGCCAGTAAGTATATTTCAATAAAAGTAGCTAAAAATTGAACCAGTATCCAAAATAATGTCTTCTCCTTTTTTATCATTGAAACAGCAAATTCTTCATGGATTGTGCCCATGTCTCCTTTAATAAATCATAGACACGATTTGACCCTAAAATTAATTTTACCACTAAAAGAGTTTATGGGTTAAAAAGGACAATGTGGCTGTCAGCATTTTATAGGTAAAAAGAGGAAAGCACAGAAAGCTAAAGTTATTTATTCAGAGTAATCTATTAAAAGATGATTTGGGGACTAGAGTTCAGATTTTCTAATTCTAGTTCAGGAATGCTATCATCCTTTAAAGAGAGTAGACAGTAGAAAAACATTTTAAACTGACAACTTTATGAATATTTCTACTGGAAGGTGTAAGTCAATTGGAATTTTTTAAATTAGGGAAACTGAATTTTCAGAGCGATTTCTTATATTGCATCAAATTTTCATGGAAAGTTATATTTTTATTATGTAAAATAAATAAATCTGAACTCCTGAGGGTTGACACGATTCACTTTATAAATGTCTAATAACATCTACTGTGATATTTAAAGTGGTCTAAATGGATTTTTCATTGCCGGGGCTCTGTTAATGTCTACTTATTTCCCAGTGAGAATTCTTCAATAGCTCATGTGAAGACAATAAGAAAGCTCTGTATTGAAAATCTGTTGAATTGGATTCCTTTTGAAACAATACTCCTTTTTCTATGAGCCTGGGACAATTTTAAGTCAGTAATATTATGTGTAATTATATTATAATCCATGTTTTCTGGGATCACCTGACTATATTCATTTTTCAAAATGGAATATATGGCAATGATTACCCTTCTTTTGAGAAAACTTAGTATATAAACCACAATTTTATGAAAACATTCGTGAAACATTCTAGCATAGTTCTCTTCACAGATAAATTATGCTTATTTCACTTAAAATATTTAAGCAAAGTATGTTAAAATAGAAGTACCAGTTACATATTTAAAATATTTTCATGTAATTAACTTCTTGACAAGGTGTGGAGAAAAAACCCTTATCTGTTAGTAACTAAAAATTATTGTCAAGGGAAGATTAATCATAAGTTAAAAGTCGATTTATAGTATATAACAATGAGAAACTAAATATATAGACATTTAACTGCAACCATTTGCAGGAACTACTTCACTGTTACCCTGTGTGAAATGATACGCTGAAGAGATGTTCAAGTAATGGGTACCATGTCATCAAGTAAATATCAGGGGTTACCCATTACCTTTAACACAGATCAAAGGGCTTCTGACACTACAATGTTTCAATTCTTACCCCTTCCTTTTAAATAAAATGTTAACATTGTAATAACTTGTATTTAAAGTTGAAAAATTGATTTACCTATCCTTTTGCATATTTACCTACTTCTGCTTTTTCTAGTCTTTCTACACATGTTTATCGAACACCTATTGACTGTTTCAGATTTTGGGAGTCTAGTGTTAAACCTGGTATACACCATCTCCTTGTCTTTGAAGCTTACATTCTGATAGAGAAATACAAAAATTCACTAGTTAACACAAAAATAAATGACTGCTAAGATGAACAAAAAAGGCGATATGATAGAAATTGCAGGTTTGAATATTAGATGAGGGAGAAAAGAGAGTTCAGATTAGATGGTTAGGAAACATTTTCTGAGAAAGAGGTGACAATGAAATGGACTTAAATAACAAGGCAGAGACAGCTATTCAAAAAGTGGAAGGAAAAGTAATCCAAGCAGATAGAACAGCTCGTGGGAAGGTCCTGAACCAGGAATGTGCTTGGAATACTAAAAAAGCTGAAAAAATTCGAGGTCTAGTGTGAGCAACACATGTATTTTAGCTGGAATATAGTTGGCAAAGGTGAAGCAGGGGATGGATGGTGGATCAAGATGACATCAGAGGAGGCAAGAGGCCAGCACAAGTAGTGCCCGGGAAACTATAAAATGTAATACTTCATTTATTTTAAGGTCAATGGTAATTCATTCAAGTATGCAGAGTGGTGGCTGCAGGTAGGGGGCATCTCAGCATCATACCCCAATCTCTCTTCACTAAAATAAGTATACAATTTGAGTGAAAATGTGTGCTTGCAATGCCAGTGCTTCTAAAACATCTTTCTCAAATTCCCTAGCCAACCTCCCCTTTCCAATCAGATTATTGTTCCAAAGGGACACCTGTATGGAAATTCTGGTACTGCCCCTGATGGAAAACCATACAGAACTCTCTATAGGGAAAACCGTTGCTCTTATTTGAATTAATATATAGAACTATAGAGATGGAAATTGGGAGTTCTAGATAGATTGCATTTGAGATACATGTTAAATATCCAAGGGGAGCCTGGAATTAAGAGGACACGAAAGGCCTCAAGATACGTTTATAAACACAGAGATAGTTTTTAAATCATGGAACTAGATGAGATCATCAAAGGAGTGCGTTCAGTGCTGGTAAGAATTCTGGGCTCATTCCTGAATCCAGTGGTGTCCGTGACTCTGGAAGTTTATCTTGTCAGCACTCTTTGACTTAGGCACATAAGAATTAAACCTGGCTTTGAATCTCTGATCCTCCCACGAATTTGGATTTTTCACATGTCCAGATAACAGAACCCAGGTCCCAGGTCACGGATCTCAACACTGATCCTCGGAGCCCCATATTACCCTTTACTCACAAGCAGATCCCAACATTTTGTATCTCAGTGAATGCCGCTGGCTTCCAACGTTAGCTGCTGAATTACAGCTCTCTTTGTATTTCACACTTTCCACCTTCAGTTTTGTGAGTCACTCAGCCATAACTTTCAAGTGCTCTCTCCATTGGCTGAAGCCCTACTACCTTGAGTCCTGCCCATCACCTTATACATAGTGACACTTCCTCCTCCGATGAAATCTCATGTACCAAACCATTCATAGATCCTCCAGAACTGTACTCTACGTGACTATTTCAGAAGCCCTTTACCTCGTCCTAAAAACTTACAGATGGTCTGTGTGGACTGAACTTGTCACTTTGTGATGACAGTGGCTGCTCGTGGCCTCAGCACTAGTACGATGGGAAGGATTTATAAGCTTATTTTTCATTTCCAGTGTTGTGGCAAGCAAGAGACTTTGAGTAAAACATATATCTTCTGATGAAATAGACAATGTAAAGTAGACAAAGTAAATAGACAATTAGGTTTGGGGTTTATTAAGTGAATTTCATTACATGGTGACATATGTCCTTTGAACATGCTGAGAAGTTATCATTAGGCCTCTATTGTTGCTATTAATTTCTTTAATTGAATTCTATTATTTCTTTATGTAGCTTTAACTGTCAAGTAAGTCTCACAATGAGATCATATCCTGTGAAAATACCCCCATTGGTACCAGTTTAAATTTCTAATTTCTTTGGAAAAATCTTTGGATTGTTATTGAAAGATGATGCTCTTATATCCTTCATCAAATCTTGTCTTTTTTTTTTTTTAACATCTTTATTGGGGTATAATTGCTTTACAATGGTGTGTTAGTTTCTGCTTTACAACAAAGTGAATCAGTCATACATAAACATATGTTCCCATATGTCTTCCCTCTTGCGTCTCCCTCCCTCCCACCCTCCCCATCCCACCCCTCCAGGCTGTCACAAAGCACCAAGCCAATATCCCTGTGCCATGCGGCTGCTTCCCACTAGCTATGTACCTTACTACGTTTGTTAGTGTGTATATGCCCATGACTCTCCCTCGCCCTGTCGCAGCTCACCCTTCCCCCTCCCCATAACCTCAAGTCCGTTCTCTAGGAGGTCTGCGTCTTTATTCCTGCTTTACCCCTAGGTTCTTCATGACATTTTTTTTCTTAAATTCCATATATATGTGTTAGCATACAGTATTTGTCTTTTTCTTTCTGACTTACTTCACTCTGTATGACAGACTCTAGGTCTATCCACCTCATTACAAACAGCTCAATTTCGTTTCTTTTTATGGCCGAGTAATATTCCATTGTATATATGTGCCACATCTTCTTTATCCATTCATCCGATGATGGGCACTTAGGTTGTTTCCATCTCCGGGCTATTGTAAATAGAGCTGCAATGAACATTTTGGTACATGACTCTTTTTGAATTTTGGTTTTCTCAGGGTATATGCCCAGTAGTGGGATTGCTGGGTCATATGGTAGTTCTATTTGTAGTTTTTGAAGGAACCTCCATACTGTTCTCCATAGTGGCTGAACCAATTCACATTCCCACCAGCAGTGCAAGAGTGTTCCCTTTTCTCCACACCCTCTCCAGCATTTATTGTTTCTAGATTTTTT
Organism: Grampus griseus; assembly: GCF_964374135.1. Lineage (NCBI taxonomy): Eukaryota > Metazoa > Chordata > Mammalia > Artiodactyla > Delphinidae > Grampus > Grampus griseus. The sequence goes on along the minus strand of NC_139005.1, from coordinate 47,187,553 downwards.
GATGATGGCCATTCTGACTGGTGTGAGATGATATCTCATTGTAGTTTTGATTTGCATTTCTCTAATGATTAATGATGTTGAGCATTCTTTCATGTGTTTGTTGGCAGTCTGTATATCTTCTTTGGAGAAATGTCTATTTAGGTCTTCTGCCCATTTTTGGATTGGGTTGTTTGTTTTCTTGTTATTGAGCTGCATGAGCTGCTTGTAAATTTTGGAGATTAATCCTTTGTCGGTTGCTTCATTTGCAAATATTTTCTCCCATTCTGAGGGTTGTCTTTTGGTCTTGTTTATGGTTTCCTTTGCTGTGCAAAAGCTTTGAAGTTTCATTAGGTCCCATTTGTTTATTTTTGTTTTTATTTCCATTACTCTAGGAGGTGGGTCAGAAAGGATCTTGCTGTGATTTATGTCTCAAATCTTGTCTTTAAACTGCTAAATATCTGTTTGCTTTGACAGTTATAATTTTCAAGCCTTTCACTGGAAACATACATTTATAAAGGCTTGTCTAAGAAGTGGGACCCAGAGCCTAAGACTCTGCACCACATGTGCACAGGCCTGGGCAGAGCTGTAGAATCAGTCTTAACATTTTTTCTCTTGTCCTGGTCTCTATCCTTTCAGTGCCGCCTCCCTCCCCAAGTCTGTATGAATATTTTGGAACAAGCACATTAGCATTGTTGACTTGTATTAAGTTGAAATCAGCTATGTTTAGTTTTCCTTTGCATGAACTGCTGTTAAGTCTTATTTCTTCTATGTGATATTTCAGTTGCTTTTTCAAACCTAAGCCCACAGGTATCAGCTAGGATTCTTAGACATTAAAAAAAAAAAAAATCAGAATCAACATATTTCTGGTTTTTTAAGCAGAGAAAGAGTATATTAAAAGGATTCTGGGTAGCTCACTGTCTGGTAGGGCCAGAGAACCAGACTTGGAGGCCACGCCGTCAATGCAGTTTCTTGTTTTTGTGACGCTGGACCTGAGTGAAGTTTGGTTGCAGTTCTAAATACTGTTTTGAAAAAAAGAGTATTCAGCTTCTGTACTAAAAGGTAGTTTCTGCCTGTCAACAAAACTCACAAACTAGAGGATTTCCCAAACAGAAATGAGGCTCAGAAGATGAGTGACCACAAAGATTAACAATATCCATTACTCCACTTTAAAAAAGTTTGAAATGCACTCTAAAATTGATACGGAGCCTTTTGTTTGTTTGTTTTTGTTTTTAATGATAAACCTGCAAGGTTCTTTAGTATCTTCTTATGGGTTACTGTATAAGATTACCAGTTAATATTAAACATAAAGAAAACTTTGGACTTGCAAGTAACTATTTTAAAATTTTTTTAAAAAATTTGTTTTATTTATTTATTTTTGGCTGTACTGGATCTTCTTTGCGGTGCACAGGCTTCTCATTGCAGTGGCTTCTCTTGTTGCAGAGCACGGGCTGTAGGCACGTGGGCTTCAGTTAATTGTGGTGTGCGGGCTTAGTTCCTCCAAGGCATGTGGGATCTCTCCAGACCAGGGATCGAACCCATGTCCCCTGCATTGGTAGGCAGATTCTTAACCACTGCACCACCAGGGAAGCCCACAAATAACTTTTTTAATTAACTAATGAACACAGTAAAATCATATCAAATTTAAAAAGGAAAATAATGCCTGTTAGGAAATTACTATTTTCAGAAATACTATTTTCGTTAATGTTGTAATAGCATAAAATTTTAAGATATTAGACACCCTAACATTAAAACAAGGTTACTCAGAGTAGGGTCAATCAGTTTTTACATGACCCTTACCTAGGGTTTGTTAAAATGCACGTTCTTAAACTCCAGTTCAAACATAGTCATTTATAATCAGAGTTAGGCCCCGAGATTATGGATTTTTTAGCAAAGCATCTGGGATATTTTATGCACAATAAAATTTAAGAACTGCTGTACTATATACTAGTTATCTTTTACCTAACATTTTTGAGAATTTCTTTCCTAAATTGCTGCTATAGTTAAACCCAGGCATCTTTGTAACTGCTGTACTCTTATTTTGAAAACAATACAAGGGCAAACTGGTGCCTATTTTATATACTTCTTAACATTTAATTTAATTTTTTGAGTAGGTAGTACATTCACATGGTTCAAAAAATCAAAACAGTATAAAAAGATACACAGTTATTATTTTTCCTCCCACTCCTGTATTCATCCTTTTTATCACTGTTTTTAGTTTATTGTGTATGCTGTTAGCATTTTTATAGATATAGTTTTATTTTCTCTTTTTTCTTTCACAAAAGATAGCAAACCGTACACTGTTCTGTGCCTTGCTTTTGTCATTTAATATTTCCTGAAGATTTTTTCATATTTGTGATGTATACATTACCACTCCTTAAATATTTTAAACTATTTTTTAGCTAAAAGGTTTTCTCTGTTATTAAATTACTGATATTTGATAATACTTCACAATGTATTACAGTATTTAAAAAAATATTGCTAAGGAGTAGATGATCCAGTTAAGAAAGTTGAAGTTCCAAAGAAACTGGTTAGTTTTGTTTTTTAGGAAACCGAGGTCTTTCTTTTATGAAGGAGGGAGTATTAAACTATACGACAAACAAACGAAAGCAGGACTTAGACAAGAAATTGAGAACATGTTGGAATATTTTCTATTTTTTAATAATAAAATCTGCAAATGGGAACAATTTACAGTGTTATACAAAAATAAAAACTGCTTTTATTTCAATATTCTGTTTGAAACAATAATGTATAATTTTGTTTTTCTGATTATTATTATTAAAATCAAGATTCTTTGAATTGCACCTACTGATTCTATAAGTTGCAATATTTGAAACTGACATTTTTGTAGATAAAGAAATGATCGAGTATTGGCAATTTTGAATGGTTCAACCTAATAATAACATGGGTTTTTATATTCAGATCTGAGACAAAGTTTCGGTGATAGGGATTGTCAGGCAGAGGGCTCACTGAAAGGCATTTCAGTCACAACATAACCTTGGCTGCTTGTGCTTAAAGTGGAAAACAAAACAAAGGAACAAGACTTAAAGGAACAATAACAACCCATCCTATTTCTCACTTCAATGTCTGTCACCTCTAATCAGATTTCACCATTTCGTGTTTAGGTCAAAGGCAGATTATAGAAAGATAAATTATGGAGGATGGACTGTTTCATAGGTGTTTGTACTCATGCTGAAGTACACATATATGTACATTTGAGGCTTTAAAAGACCCAGGGTTTTTTTGTTTGTTTGTTCACCCCCATTTCTCATTTTTTTTTAAGCACTCAGCTATGTCTCCTACTGCTACAGCTTGCAAACCCTCCCAGGTACTTTGCATATCACTTCCTTATTACTGATGCCATTTTTTAGGAGTTCATCAAACATTTGAGACGTGTAAATTTTGGCTTCCTACTTAGATTATAAATACTTCTTGGAACCAGTGCTCCATATCTTCTAGTGTTCTTTCGCCTTCCCTCCCTACCTCCTTTTCTTTTCTTTCTTTCTTTCTTGCAGTTCCCATCACTACCTGGTACAAAGGTATGCATATAGTGAAAAATCAAGAGCTGTCGCTTGAATAAAGATATCAATTTCGAGTAAGATTGAAGGTCTTAGATGGGCAGTTTGTAACTTTGGGAACGTTTAAGCCACTGTGTAATGATATTGCCCTAATAGCTTCATAACAGAGCTAGGATCAGCAGGTGTGTTTCACAAAAACTATTTACAAAATAAACGCAATGGTGTTAATGTTGATATCTCATATTTTCTAAATTTTCATACTCTCTTTTGATGGTTGACCATTCTATAAAATGTTCCTATAATCCCATATATGTGAGTATATAGCAAAATGCTCACTTTTTGACATGTATGTTTGACTTAAACTACTCTGTCTACTAATTTCAGTTTATTTTGAGAGTTTTGAGCATGTTGTAAGATGCTTTCAAATTTTTTCTCTCAACTTTTAAATGAAGTGCTACCTGAAGAAAACGTTTCCTCTCTTTGTTTAGAGATCAGCTTTTACTTTCTCTAGACCCATGCTGTTCAATAGGTAGCTATTTAAAATTAAATTAAATTAAATAAAAATTCACTTCCTCAGTTCCAGTAGCCACATCTCAAGCACCACTCTAGAGCATCATGTATGTCTTTAGTTAAAACAGAATACTGTATTTAATGAACTACCAGATGTATTTCAGATGCTTTCATTTAATTACCCCTTTCTTAATGTCTTCATCTCAGATGATCTTTACACATTATCTTCTCTTTCTCAGTAACAAAAGTACAAGATGGCAAAGATAGCTTTTTTGTTAGTTTGGCTCTTAATGGCTTTTATCCTTCTCTTATTGATAGTTTGGCTTTGCAATTTCAAGCTTGCCACATATTTAAAAGAAGAACTTTAAAATGGCATTAAAATTGTGAAACATTTTGAAAATGGTAAACCATTTTCAAGTCAATATTACTGTACCTGTACCAAGTCAATATTACTCCAGGGTAAAAAGACAGTTAAAACAGATACAAACTCTCCTGGATATTCAAGTCTGGGTGTGTCCCTTATTTTTTTCCATACTATTATATCTGTAGATAATTACAGACACTTTCATGTTCAGTCTTGTGGCAAACGTATTTCCTAAATATGATTATGTTATTTAGAAATGAGGCAAGCATATGTATCTGAGACATTCATCTTTAAGAAATTCTTTCCAACTTAACAGTGAATGACTATTGTTTTGGAAATGAGTGCTCTAAAATTTCTCCATCTTTAAAGGAATTCCTCTTGTTTTGGAATAGCTACTTAAAGGCAGGAACAATCTGTCAGAGAGTCATTGGGTGGAGTATAAGTGACTACTTTTACCTATTCTTAATATTACTGTAAGTAATATTTTAAAAATAGCTCTTTTACTTTAGTCTCAAAGTAAAGTAAAGTAAAATAAAGTCTTATTTTGTGCTTCCAGTAACTTGATCTCTGCCTCCTCTCCTGTAATTAACTCCACGTTAGTTTTCCACTTTCTCTGGGACATCAGTCTTGCCTTACTCTCAGCTCTATTCACAGCTACTTTACAATCCAAGGTACTTAATAAAGTCTTCCTACTCCAACTTTCAACTTACATTTTCCTCTGTTAAACCCCCGCTGTACTTTCTAAAGCCTTACTAACTTGTCTGGTTCTGCTGTAGACCCTTCAATTGGGATCTAGGTTTTGTTCTCTCACCATCCTACCACATTCAATATATCAGTCCATCTCTGTTGTTGACCCTCTGACCCAGGCAGGATGATTCATTTCATCTTTCTTCCAACCTACTATAAAAAAACCCCAAAACAAACAACAACAACAACCAAACCTGCCTCATCTACTCCCTTGCCCAGATTTTGTTCCTGATGATCAAGACCACATTGGCTTCTGCTCACCAGGGAAGGGAGGTTGGTATTTTCTCCAAAGTATCTCATGTTTTTGAGAGACCATGACTTCTGCCTCATACTCCAGTCTTCGTGGATGGATGCCCACTACTTACTAATATATATCCCTCGTGTGCATTTCCTGGATGATTTTCAACCCATTCTTCTACTTTCTACTGTTTGGACCTCCACTGACTACTTTTGTAGGGCTCTCAACCCCAGCTATAAAGAGTAAAGTCAGAAATAGAAAATTACTTACCAAGAAGATATCAGCATGAACGGATGATAGTAAAAGATGTAGCTCACTGATTATAAGCACTACTTTCGAAGACTCATTTCTGCACACTCCCTGTAGCATGATCAGTATTCAAGCTTTTTCATAAACTTCGCATGAGTGGCTGTAAGAAGGCAAAAGTAATTTGATGTCCTGCTGTTTCACGTTCACGTTTGATATGAATGAGGATATGGAAATTTTATAGCAGTAAAGACAATTTGCTGCTTTTATCATAGCTGTTTTGGTCAGTATGACTCTTGATATTAACACTTTCAGCTTCCTTTAAGATATATAACAAGTTCATTGGAAGATATACTATAAAAGATATAATTCATATTACAAGTAACAGTAGAGATGATAGTCTGACTGCACATTTCACTCTTTTTAAAGGATCGTGTGTCTCCATTTTAGTTTCTCCATGCATACCACCTACATGTTTCTACCAGCTCCATCAGCCTCCACCTACTTGAACAATAGGCTTGAACACTTGTAGAGCTACCCAGCCCTCGCGATAGGGGAAAAAGCCTCGCTGTCTTTGAATTTCACTTTATAATATTTATTTTAAAATAAAAAGGAATGTTATAATATTTATCAGATGCATAATAAGGTTACCACATCAGCAATAAATAAATAACGTAGAGTCAATATGTAACATATAGTTAGCATCCTCAGGTAGGGATTGTGGTGAATGCAACATGTTTATTACATACAGTGCAGAGAAAAAGTGACCATAACAACATTCTGACTTGTAACTCCTCTTCTACATCTAGGAAAAATTATGCTTCTGAGCTGTCACGTAATTTATATTGGCACCAGTCACATTGGAAGAGCATGAATTTTATGTTACAGTTTCTGAGCAATAAGTGAATATTCAGTTTCCAGCTTGCTCAGATGGGTTGTCTCATGCTTTGTCTCTTCCTATTGATAATCCCATCATCTAGTTTTGTGTCTGCATCTGTCTAAGAAGCAAAGAAAAGGGGCACTGAAGTTACATCTCCCAGCCCCAGCGTAGGGCGCTCTCTCCCATGTTCTCACTTTTCCCCTCTCTTTAATGGGTTTCACTTTGTCATTCATTTTTTTGACTGTGGGCGTTCCCCCCACGCTTAGTTCTGTAGTAAATACCAACTTCTTAATTTTGCCATCACTCCTTCCAAAGGAGGGTGGTATATTTGTAACAGGACATGGGACCAAAAGAGAGAGAAGTTATTGTTTTAGTTAAGTGTCCAGAGAGCCCCTGGTAATTTCTGAGCACTTGCTCGATAAATTGCCTCACTCAACAGTGAGCTCTGTGTTAGATCTTGTTATCTTACAACTGGACTAGGAAAGTTTTACACTTATGTCTGTGGATGCCTGGAAATCTGCAACTGATCCTTGGCCAAGGTAAGGTTGAGATGTATTAATTAGTGATACGTAATGTGGTGTTAAAAGTTCAAACTTCCTGGAGGCGCCGGGGGCACGCTTGTCTACACTGTGTAGAAACATTTATATTGATGTTTTGTACCTGTTTTAATTGGTTACAGAGCCTGGCTGTTTTTACCTGAGTAGCAGGTTATGAAAGACCCGAGCTCTACCCTGAGTAAATTTTCCCTGAGTTCTCTTGAAATCAAGGTACTTGGTACATAACATGGCAGTTTACAATATAAAAACAAAGTACATTCTATGTGACTGAGAAAGGACCCTGGGGCTGGAAGCCCTGGACAGTTGCCTGCACGTTCTTCTGTTGTACCACATCCTTTACTTTTAACAAAGGCTTATGTAAGTACACCTGGAGGAGTTTTGTGTGTTTTGCAGTTACCCAATCCTATGTAATAAATGCAAGCACACTCCGTAGGGTTCTTTTAAGAAAAGAAAAAAAGCCCACAGAACTACTTTTCCAGTCACTGACATTTGAAATAAAGACATCCATTGGAGATATGGCAGGATTGGTTGCAGACCATTGCAATAAAGCGAGTCACATACTTTTTGGTTTCCCAGTAGGTATAAATTTATGTTTACATTACATTGTAGTCTATTAAGTAGTATTATGTCTAAAAAATCTACATACCTTAATTTAAAACTACTTTATTACATCATTTGAGCCTTCAGTAAGTCCTACTCTTTTTCCAGTAGTAACATCAAAGATCACTGATCACAGATCATCATAGCGAATATAACAGTAATGAAAAAGTTTGGAATATTGCAAGAATTACCAAAATGTGACACAGAGACACAAAGTCAGAAAAAAAATGCTGCCTACAGACTTGCTCAAAGCAGCGTTGCCACAAACCTTCAATTTATAAAAAACCAATATCTGCAAAGAGCAATAAAGCAAAGCCCAATAGAATGATGTATGCATTAGTCACTTGTGTATGAACACTGGCATCAAAAGATTTTTTTCACTAAGAAAAGGGTGGTATTTTTTGCAGACTGTATTTACTTCTCACTTTGCTTTTTTTTTTACTATTTGCAATATGACAATTATATCATGATTTTCAAGTTTAACACACACATATGAATACCTTAGCATATATATTAAAATAGTGTGTGTATATATGACAAATGTGATATAGTAGTTTCTGGGGTCAGAATCCTAGTTCTAACATTTACAGGTTGTGGAATCTTAGTCACTTGGCGTTGTCTCTGCCTCAGTTTCCTCATCTGTAAAATGTGGGTAGTAACAATGGTGATTAAATCAGTCAATGCATGTCTCACAATAAATGGTCCGTTAGTGTTAGCTATTATTGTTACTAATATTATTGATTCTATTATTATGATTACATAAGGTATGAAATGGAAAATAATATATTGAAAAGGAATTGGAACAATTCTCCATAAATTTTGCACACCAGGAGTAACTTTTAGAACCACATAGCTCTCACTTTTTAACATTTTTATTCAACAATTTCAAGTTATTATCATAATAATAGCACAAAAGTAAGTGTGTAAATATATTCTTTCAATTGTGAATTCAATTGTGAATCTCCTTGTTCCTTGATCATGTAGAATTCTATTTGAATGTTGTGCAAAGGTTAGTGCAAATAAAATATTGTGCAAAGGTTAGTGTTACTATTTTTTTAACATCTTTATTGGAGTATAATTGCTTTACAATGGTGTGTTAGTTTCTGCTTTATAACAAAGTGAATCAGCTATATATATGCATATATCCCCATATCTCCTCCATCTTGCGTCTCCCTCCCACCCTCCCTATCCCACCCTTCTAGTTGGTCACAAAGCACCGAGCCCATCTCCCTGTGCTATGAGGCTGCTTCCCACTAGCTATCTATTTTACATTTGGTAGTATATATAAGTCCATGCCACTCTCTCACTTAGACCCAGCAGTCCCACTACTGGGCATATACCCTGAGAAAACCATAATTCAAAAAGAGCCACGTACCACAATGTTCATTGCAGCTCTATTTACAATAGCCAGGACATGGAAGCAACCTAAGTGTCCATCAACAGATGAATGGATAAAGATGTGGCACATATATACAATGGAATATTACTCAGCCATAGAAAGAAACGAAATTGAGTTATTTGTAGTGAGGTGGATGGACCTAGAGTCTGTCATACAGAGTGAGGTAAGTCAGAAAGAGAAAAACAAATACCGTATGCTAACACATATACATGGAATCTAAAAAAAAAAAAAAAAAAAGGTTCTGAAGAACCTAGGGGCAGGACGGAAATAAAGACACAGACGTAGAGAATGGACTTGAGGACACGGGGAGGGGGAAGGGTAAGCTGGGATGAAGGTTAGTGTTACTATTAATTTGAGTCTAGTCATTGGTTTCAGTGTAAAATGATTAAAATCTATTAAGAACTAGTTATCTTCTATAGCACATCATTTGAGTAGAGCAAAGAGGAGTATAAATGGTACTGAAACTACTGCAATGTGATAATCACTGAGCCTGGACTGGTTCAACATCTTGATGTTTCGATTTCTTGATAAATCAGTCTCTAAGGTTCAGTTCATTCAGCGTGAGGCTACTTACCTGTTCAAAGTACATCACTTTTGTCTCCAGTTTTCATATTGGCTTCCTGTCAGGGTTTGCATTGATTTTAAAGTTTTATTGTTGACATTTAAAGCACTTACTAGCCTGATACCTTCTCATATTAATGATTTGCTTATCCCCATGGGACAAGGAAAAAATTTTGAGATCTTCTGCTAGCTGGATGTCAGTCTTAAATGTCACCTTGAGATTCAGAGTGCAAAGCCTTTTTGTGTTTTACTCATGTTCTTCTCGAGATCAGATAAGATGTTAGAAAGAAAATAACATATCTTTTCTAAAGGTCAGTGGGGCATCATGGAAAAATATATCGAGAACTTGATTTATCAAATTAGTGTATATTTTCAGATTTGTGACAGATCAAATTCCCCAGAAATGTTACAATAAAAAATTATATCTATGAAATGGAAATTATTGAAATATTCTTATTATTTAAACTTGGGAAACAAATGCTGTGTTCCTGAGTGAAAGAGTATTTTACTTGTTCTTATCTATGACAGTAAAAATTGTAATTTTATTTTTAAAGTTAGTCTCTTAAGGTACAATTTTTTTTTTTTTTTTTTTTTTTTTTTTTTGCAGTATGCAGGCCTCTCACTGCTGTGGCCTCTCCCATTGCGGAGCACAGGCTCCAGACGCGCAGGCTCAGCGGCCATGGCTCACGGGCCCAGCCGCTCCGCGGCATGTGGGATCCTCCCGGACCAGGGCACAAACTCGCATGCCCTGCATCGGCAGGCGGACTCCCAAGCACTGCGCCACCAGGGAAGCCTAAGGTACAATTTTTTAATATTCTAAGATATTTGTGATAAATTTTATAAATGGAAAACTTAAATCTTTTATAATCAACTATAAATAGATTTTTTGGATTTAATGTTTAATTATGAAGACTAGGTTATGCTGTGTGTTTGTGTTAGATAGCTTTGGTTAATTATTAATGCCAAGAGTACTCTAATTTTGGGTGTAGAAAATAACTGTTACATGTGAATATAAAGTGTTAAAATATAATATAGAAAATTAACTGTGTATGACTGCATAGTCATATAGTATATAAAAACATATAGCATTAATTCATGCTCTAGGCAAACCAATTTTTATGTCCTAGTATAGGCTCTAGAAGAAATCTCCTCTATCACTTACCTACCTACTTATCTACCTATTAGCTTGTTTTGTATCTTGGTCCAGTGCCTTGTCTGTCGTTTGCCATGTTGACATTTGATACTTGATAACGTACTATACATCTAACCTCTCTGCACATAAGGTAGAGTACAGAAAGTATTTTGAAAATTGAGTGCTAGGTAAATGTGACATATCACCATAATTTCACCATTTTTACTTCTACGAAGGAACATTTTGCCTATGAAAGCAACCTGACTTCAGAAGGTCTCCTTCCTACTTTGCCCTCTCTCTCACATCCTGTCTTTCTTCCTGTAGCTGTGTAATGGGATTCCTTCTGGTAGACATGGCAAAAGAAAAACTTTGAAAAACTTTAATATAGTGAAAATAAAACAAAATATCCCTCCTAGGACATTTTAAGTGAGGTCCTTTGTGGCTAGCGCAAATTAAAACATGTAAGGTGAAAGACAAAGTGTGTATTTATGGTTAAAAGATCTTCTTAAACTGTATGTAACCAAAAGCCCCCAAATATATACTTTTTATTATTTGAAATTCAATTTCTATTTTCTCATAATATGAATGACTTGATTTATAAAACAACTGGTTAGCCAATTTTTAACACAATTCATGGTATAATTTTCTTATGTTTGTAGATAAGTTTTATAGTATATGAGGAAAATATGTTTAACATATCTGACACTTTGGAATCCATTATCACTGAGAGATTTACTATGAACCACTTCATGACATAATATGTAAAATGCAAATGTTTCATATTGTTGATGCTGATTTAATGATGATATTGACAGTTTTGTGACTAAATCCCTAAGCAGAGGAAATACTGAAAATTTGATTTTTAGCAGGTTCTTTCTTTCTTTAAAATGCAACCCATGGGCTCAGCTATACAATTCAGTTTTAGAATATATTAAAAATACTAATGCAAAATGCAGCATATTTTGGCCTTTGGCTTTCTGTAATTATTCAGTTTAGCTGCCTCAACATTCTCATTTTGTCCTCCTTGGAGGACAATTTCTTTTTATATTTTATAAAATTATTTTTATTGTGTTTGCAGTTATATTCATTAGATTATTATTTGGGGGTTAAACCATGTAAAATTGTAGATATTTGACCTACAGATACATTATCTTGAGATTTAAAAAAAAAAAACATGTACCAAAAAGGCAGATTTTTAAAAAGCCTTTAATCCTTGACGGATGGCCAAACTTTAAATAAAAAATTATCTTCCTATATTAAAATGTATTATGTAATACATAATAAAGATAAAAGTACTTAAAACATTATCATATTAATTTATAGTACATTATTTATAATTTACAGTATAAAATTTATTCTCCATAAATATGCAATACTCCTTTTTGAAGGTTCACATTTTGACCACTTTTTCCTAGCAGCATATGACTTTGACTCTGTATTTTTTAGAACACAGATAGAAATTTAAATCTCAGACTTGAGATTTTCTGTACTTTGTAAGATCTGTACTGTAAGATTCTCTAAGAGGAAGCAGACTTCCTTGTTTCGCATCTTAATTTCTGACCTACAATTAGAGCTTATGTGTTTTCTGTTAATATAATAAATACCATTAGATCCCAAAACTCTTCAGTAATAATTTCTTATGAAACTCAAGTTCCTTGGGAATTATCTAGATATATGGCTTCCCCTGGGAAACTCCTTCAGGCTTCCATAACTGCACCTAATCAATTTTCAGGTCTTCCATAACTATCAACCAAATTAGGGGCAATTGGCTTTTTCTGAGGTATGGTTGCAGTCATCAGATTGGGTCTTATACATTTAGGTGTTAAGAACCTTAAATCTATTTGGTTCTTAAATAGGTACTCTAGACAGAAACAAATCATAAGCTTATTATAAAAATAAATGTAAAACTTGTTTTACTAAAGATTTGGGTTAAACTGCAGACCTATTTATTGCTATTTGTAAAGCAAAGTATACAACTCTGAGGACAGTTTATCAGCTCAGAAACCAGTAAGGTTACACTCTTGACATGTAAGAGTGGGAGGGGCTACTTTTGTTAATTTCATGTTGATTTTGTCTTGTTTTTATTTCCAATTTTGTTTTTATTGGTGCCTGTGCTAATTGAAATGACTGTCATCGCTTGCCCTAATAATCATACCCATTATTCCTCTCTCCATACTCCGAAGTCCAGTTACTAATATTATAGGCTTTGTCCTTGACACTCACATTCTCCTGGAAGATGGGAAAAGGCAAGCTTGTCTGTGGTCTATAATCATGTTTCTGCTCCCCTGCTCTGTCCCCCACCTTCAGCCTCACTTTCACCCCCAGGTTTCTGCACTGTTGATTTCAATGTTAGAGGATAGTTTTCTGGGTTTTTTTTTTTTTTGCTCATTTGGTGGACACTGAAGAAAAAGTTCTGACTTGGTTTTTTTTAAGACTCTGAAAAAGTAGATTTTTACATTGACAAACAAATTAAAATATTCTAAGAACTAGTGTGGAGGGAATGTGAATTATTCCACCCTGTAGGACAAATCACCCTGTAGGATAATAAACTTTTCTTTGCCTCCTTATCTCATGTCTTCCTCTCCTTTTTTTTTTGTGTCAATCACCAATACGTTCTGTTTGGGCTGCTGTAATAAAATTTCATAGACTGGGTGGCTTAAGCAACAGACATTTATTTTTCATGTTCTGGAGGCTGGGAAGTCCAAGATCAAGGAGGCAGCAGATTTGGTAGATTTTGTGTCTGGTGACAGTCCACTTCCTGGATCATAGGTGGCTATCTTCTCACTGTGTTCTCACATGGGAGAAGGGGGGAGAGGGCTCTCTGGGACTCTTTTATAAGAGCACTAATCTCATTCATGAAGGATCCACTTAATCACCTCCCAAAGGCCCCATCTCATAATACCATCATTTGGTTAGGATTTCAACAGATACATTTTGAGGGAGATATAAGCATTCAGTCCATTACACCAATTAAATTTAAAGTCATTGACTTTTTAAATTTTATTTTATTTATTTATTTATTTTTGGCTGCGTTGTGTCTTTGTTGCTGCACGGGTTTTCTCTAGTTGCAGCAACAAGGGGCTACTCTTCATTGTGGTGCGTGGGTTTCTCATCACGGTGGCTTCTCTTGTTGCGGAGCACTGGCTCTAGGCTCACGGGCTTCAGTAGTTGTGGTGCACAGGCTCAGTAGTTGTGGCTTGCAGGTTCTAGAGCACAGGCTCAGTAGTTGTGGTGCACGGGCTTAGTTGCTCCATGACATGGGGGATCTTCCCAGACCATGGATCGAATCCATGTCCCCTGCACTGGCAGGCGGATTCTTAACCACTGCACCACCAGGGAAGTCCCAAAATCATTGACTTTTATTCAGCTGCAAGACTAGTGAGTCTTCAGAACTGGACATATGTTGTTTCAAAGAATCTGGTCTAAATCTTACTGAGCATATAGGATTATATGAGAGGTAAAAACTGAGGAAAACAAAGGAAGAAGTAACTAAATCAATTTGGAGAACTGGGGAGTAATCAAAAAGGTACATTTCAGCTGAACTTTGAAAAGTAAGTCATATTTTGCCACGTGGAGTGGAGGAGTAGGGAAGTGGTTTCTAGGAGAGGGGATGCCACATGTGCAAAGGCACAGAAGCACGAAAGATCATGGCCCATTAGGGAACAAAAGGCATGGTTTTGGAGAGGCTGATGATGAAAGAATCGGGAATTAGAGGTGGAACCATTTTGGGTCATATGTGCTTTGTTTAATTTCTATCTTGAGGAGCTTTTGGTTTTCTGACTGACCATGAGTCTCATTTTCACATCAATGGGATTTGTGGCCTATATTGATATATGAATGTTATGGAAGTGAAAATATTGCTGTGTACAGACCACTATGAAAACTAATTACCATATTACTACTTGTAACTCTATGGGTGGAGGAGGTAATGCTTGGATATCACTTAAACGTCCCAAATTAGGGAAGTTGTGAAGTTAATCATGGTACATTCATGAAACAGAATATTATGAAATAATCTTAAAACAATGATTCTGACATTGAGAAGAATGGCAATAGCATATTGCACTGCTCAGTCACATAACTTATAAAGGGTAAATCATGGTTCAAAATTTAGTTCTTTTAATACCTAGTCCAGTTCTGCCCTACTAAACCATAAATATGAAATTTATACTTTAGTCGAATGTTTTTATTCATTTGTTCCACATTCATTAAATCACTGTTTACTCATGTTTTTCTATTGAATTATGGCATCTTTACATATAGGATACAGATATTAAAATATAGTAGCAAAAGATATGCTGAATATTGGTAGAATGGCATTATTAAACCTGTTTGAAATCTTATTGGTGCCACCAGGATTTTTTTTTCCTTCTAATTATCTTTCTGTTAGAGAATTCAGCATTTGGCACATGAGAGCTAAACAAGGAAAAGTCACCAAGCTTATTAAAATGAAAGATCCAAAGGACATTAGTAATCTAAGAAAAGACAACCTATGTTTAATTACTTATAAGAAATGCAAAATTTATATCCAACTCCCAAACAAAAGTAATTTGATGCAGGAATTCGCAAAAAAAAAAAATAAGCACTGTTAATCTACATGTAATTTATGTAAATCTGGAACTGCATTAGACTAATATGCCTTTGTAATTTTGTGAGGGTTAATGAAAATTAAAAAGGAAAAGCTTTTTTTTGTCAGTTTCCTTCTTCTGGCATAAGACTTGGTTAGAAACCTTGACAGGTGTGTTCATTCTTTTAGGTCACTGAGGAACCATTAAATGAATTACTGCTGCTGTGCACTTAACGTCACTAGAGGTTTAAATCATGAAAGCATGTTCCTGTAAGCCTGAATTATTCCCAGGGAATATTTCATAAGTATCATGATAAAATCCTTCCATTATTTTTGTTTCTTCTGGATAAGTTAATGAAGGGGCAACTTTAGAAAATAAGTGATCCTGTATTTTGTTGGTCATTTCTTTTGACCATGGTATTCTTTAGATTTTTGTGTATAAATTTCAAATACCTCAATGATGTTTTTCAGGAGGTCATATAGATGGCTATTTTATTAGAACAGCTCTATTGAAGTTATAACTGACGTGCAATAAACTACACATATTTAGAGTATATAGTTTGACATTTTGATGTATATGTACAACCATAAAACTAACTCCACAATCAAGAAAATGAAATATTAATCACACCCAAAGGCTTCTCAGGCCTCGTTGCAATTTATTCCTCCTGCCCTTATTTCTTTTCCCTAAGCAACCACTGATCTGTTTTCTGTTACTATTAGTTAGTTTGTATTTTCTAGAATTTTATATAATAGGAATCACACAATATGTACTCTCTTTGGTTTCTTTCCCTCAGCATAATTATTCTGAGATTTATCTATGTTTTTGTGTGTGTCAAGAATTCATTGCTTTTTATTGCTGAAAAATATTATAGATATAGTGCAATTTATTTATCTATTTACATGTTGTTGACATTTAGGATGCTTCCAGTTTGGGCTATTAACAACTGAATAGCTATGGGCATTTGTGTACAATTCTTTGTACAGAAATACATTTCCATTTCTCTTCAGTAAATACTTGAGTGTAATAGCTGTGTCATACGGTAGATATACGTTTGAGCTTTTCATGAAGGCCTTTATATTTACTTAGTCTTTTTATGGCACAGAATACGATCTTACTTGGTGCACTTCTTTTTTTTAACATCTTTATTGGAGTATAATTGCTTTACAATGGTGCGTTAGTTTCTGCTGTATAACAAAGTGAATCAGCTATACATATATATATATCCCCATATCTCCTCCCTCTTGCGTCTCCCTCCCACCCTCCCTATCCCACCCCTCTAGGTGGTCACAAAGCACTGAGCTGATCTCCCTGTGCTTTGCGGCTGCTTCCCACTAGCTGTCTATTTTACATTTGGTAGTGTGTATATGTCCATGCCACTCTCTCACTTCATCCCAGCTTACCCTTCCCCCTCCCCGTGTCCTCAAGTCCATTCTCTATGTCTGCGTCTTTACTCCTGTCCTGCCCTTAGGTTCTTCAGAACCAGTTTTTTTTTAGATTCCATATATATGTGTTAGCTTACGGTACGTGGTACACTTCTAACAGATGTTTATTCTACTTTTTCCTGGGTGGAGCATTCAGTAAATATGAAGTGGGTTAAAATGGTTGAAACGTTGTTCAAATATCCTATAACTTTACCAATTTCTGTGACTACTTTTTCTATCAATTATTGTGAGAGGAGTATGAAATTTTATACTAAAATTATAGATATGTCTATTTCTCTTTATAGTTTTATAGTTTTTGTTTCATGTGTTTTATTCATAATTATTTAGAAGTTGTATTCTCTGTATGAACTGACTCACATATTTTCAAATACATTTTGTCTAATATTAATATATACACTCCAGATTTCTTTTGATTACTGTTAACATGTTTTCCCATTCTTTTACTTTCAAGCTAGTTGTGTCTTTATATTTAAAGCAAGATCTCTTGTAGGCAGTATGAAGTGGGGTCTTCATTTTTTTTATCCATTCTGAAAAGCTCTATGTAGTGGTGTGTTTAGACCATTTACATTTAATGTGATTATTAATAAGACTAAGTTTAATTATAATACTTTCCTATTTTCTATTTATTTTTAATTTTCTTAATTCTCATTTTCTTTTTTTTCCTTGCCTTATTTTGGATTGAGTATTGTTTATAAGTTAATTTAATCTCCTTGGTTGGATTATTAACTCTCTCAGTGGTTGCTTCAGTGTTACTGTTCACATCTTTACCTTATCACAGCCTACACTCAAGTTATATTCTTCCCCTTTAGTATGACAACCTTCAAAATTATACTTCCATTTATCACATTCTAGATTTTGTGTTATATGTGTCATACATTTCACTTCTACATATGTTATATTTCTTTTGTTCTACATTAAATTTTTAAAATCGATGTAAATCATAATTTAAAAATCTTTTATATTACCCATGTAGTTACCATTTCTGATGCTCATCATTTGTGTAGATAGAGATATTCAACTGTTGTCATTTTCTTCTGCCTGAGGGAATTTCTACTACATATTTTTTGTCCGACAGATCTGCTGGAGATGAAGTTTGATTTTCATCTCTCTACATAAACTGTTCATTTATGTATTCCAGGTATAATAGCTGATTTATTGCTCTTTTCCATTAATTCTATTATCTGCAACATTTCTGGGTTGATTTTGATTGATTGATTTTTCTCCTCATATGGGCCACATTTTCTTGCCTTTTTGCATGCCTGGTAATTTTTTACTGGAGACAAGACATTGTGAATTTTACCTTATTGCGTAAAGATATTTTTTATAAATAACTCTTAAGCATTTTTTCTGGGATTCACCTAGCAGGAAGAGTTTAATTATTAATTTCAGATGTTGATTTTAAGCTTTGTTAAGCAGGGCCAGAATAACATTTCATACAAGCCTAACTTTTCCCACTATTGAAACAAAACCCTTCTGGGTATTCTCCCCAGTACCCCCAAATCATGAGATTTTCCACTATGGCTAATGGGAGCAGGAACTCTTCTCAGCCGTGTGAGATATCCAGAGATTGGTCTCTCAAATCTTTTCTAGTCATTCTTTTACCAGCTTCAGTAGTTCCTTCACACATATGCAGTGATGAATATTCAGCTAAAGCCTCAAAAGGCCCTTTGAAGATACTTGGAGCTCTCTCTGTCACTGTCTCTCTTTCTCAAGAATCATTCTTGAGTACTTAAGAAATTTTAAGAGAATGGATTTTAAGGCACAGAAGTATCATAAAGTAGAAATATTCTAATATAATAGTAATTTATTTCTGTACAAAAGGCCCAGAAGAAAATCATTTATTAATTTCTTTCGGTCAATATATACTACTAAATACAAACTATTACTTGATACTGTTCTAAGTATTGTGTAGATATATGAGGTGATATTTTAGCTCAAATAGCTACAATATGATATAAATGCACAAAAGCAGTGGAAATGTTTCACTCTAGGAAATTACGGGAAACTGTATTACCTCAGAACACACACACAGATACACGCTTTTCAATCAAGCTTATATTTACATCCTGGCTTTTCCATTTACTAGTGACAATACATAAAAATCAATTAGCGAATACTTTGCCTTGACATCTTATATTCCAGTGGTAAACAGTGAATTAATGAACTAGAAATATATAATATACCATATATTTTAAAGCTCTATGAAAAAATAAAACTGGGTAAGAAGGATAGGGAGTAAGGAAGGTTAAAGTATGTGGTAGGTGCTTTTTTTTACAGTTTCCAGAGAAGACCTTGTGATAATTATGTCATTTGAGCAGTGTCTAACGGAGGTAAGGAAGTGAGTCAGTTAGATATTTGGGTGAAGGGAGTTCAGGAGAAGGAAACAGCAAGTAAAATACTCTGAGGTAATGGCAAGTTTGATGTATTTGAGATAAAGGAAGAGTCCCATATGGTAAAGGAGGAAGAGAATAGGCAATAAAGTGAGAAAGTCATCTAAGACGTTATAGGCCATTTTAAGGACTCTATAACTGTGCTGAATGTTGGGCAGGTGTTTTTGGTAGATATTGAAACTATAGGGATGAATAAGACTTACATATTTCCTAATGTCAGAGGATTTAAAACCAATCAAAGAACTCAGTAAATCCTCCGTCTCCAGATGTTACTTAAAAGATTCAGAGATGATAAGTAAATTTAAAGTAAATTATTTAAGTAAATTTAGTAATTCCATATACCTACTAAGAACAAAACTTATATTTGAATTCATCATTTTAATCAAGAAACCCTATTATGTTGAGTTATTTCACTCCAAACACAGGTCACATTCATGGATAATTACCTATTTTCTATCATTCCTCAATTCTTGTCAGCCATAGTTGTCTTCCTTTATTATCCAAAATAAGATTGCATCCCCCAAAACCTGCCTAATCCAAATTGATGCACCTATTTGCAGATCTTGGACTATATATTAAGTCCTAATAATTGTAGAATATGGAACAGAATCTAGAGATAATCTGAAAAAGATTCAGGTATATTGAGTTTAGTGTGTGGGGTAGCACACAAACCACTGGATCATGTATCTTTCAGAATCTTTTCTGTTGTAAACCTAAATCTGGGCTTTTGAATATAAAGCCAAGAATTTTTTTCATTATTTCTCAAACTCATTAAAAGAATGAAAGATACTGAGAAGATATATTTTAATCTTCAAGTTCCTTACAACTGATAGCAGATAATATTGGGTCCATGGTGGGAAATATTTCTTCCAGAAATATTTCTTCAAGTGCATCAATTATAGTCACATTTTGTGGGATGAATTGGAAGATTGGCATTGACATATATACACTAATATGTATAAGATAGATAACTAATAAAGAAAAATTATAGTCACGTTTCTTTTCTACTGGAGGTGCCTCTTACCTATAGGAGCTTTGGCATATGGTAGGATAGAAACAATACTTGTGCAACAAAAGCACATTCTATTGGACAACTTGATTGGGAGTGTTACATTTGTAAGCACTCTTCACACAAAATTTGCCAGGGAATAATGAATAATCTGTCTTACAGTCTTACAGTGACATACAGTACTACTGGGTCACACAGTTTCTTGAAGTCCCAGAATGCCTTTCACCTCAGAGTTACCAGGGAGAGACAATGAATCTTCCAATCTTTGAGTCCTTTGTTCCTGGCCATGCACTGTGCTCTTACACCTCTTCTGGATTTGGCCACTTCAAATCTCTCTCAGCTATTCCACAAATTACTTCTGTCATATCTTCTTCTAGTTGTATTTTTCCTGGATAATCAATGAAGTGAATGTTCTCCTTTCCCATTTCTCTTCAGGGTCATAAATATTCACAGACTCATTTTCTTTAGGGATCCAAACACTTCTAGCTTCACTTTACAATTTCTTTGTCCCCCACCCCGGGTCATCACTGCTCCTACCTACAGCCCAGGTGGAAGGAAACATGCCTCTCAGAACACAAAATGTGTGTGCCTGGTGCCCGTTTCCATGCACATGGCATGGGGTAGGGTTAGAGATAGGCCAAGGGAACAACACCCTTTTCTTCATTTTTAGTTAATTTCTTACAAAGCTTGTAACTAGAGCTTCCATAATGGCCAAATTGTTTCTTGGTCTTAAAATTTGGGCATTTATTTGTAGACATTATTTTTCTTCAAAAATTAACAGAAAACTATCATTTTTTCTTCTAGAGTAAGCAACTCTTTTTACATGTAAATTATTAATATGCAAAATGAACATCCTACAGTAAAGTTTATGCTTCTAAACTATTTTCATTTCAAGTATAGTTTTATCAAAAAGAGGACTATGTATTTTCTGGAATACTACCAGTTATGTTTTATATGAAATCTTTTTGAGATTTGGGGTTTGGTGACCAATTTGATATGGTCTGTGATAGATCAAGGGTGATTTAGAATATTTAGGGCAATGCATTGGCATTTGTGTTAAAAAAAATTGTTAAAGGTGTTCAGCAATACTTTTGACTGGGTTGATTTCATAGGAGGAATCCTTTCTATTGGATCCTAAAGGACAGGTAGACTTCTAAAGTCAGACATGGAAAGGAGCAGGCCCTTCAAGGACCAGGGTTCTTTTCAGCCTTACTTTTCAGTTTCTTTAAATTACATGAGAGAAAATTTGCCTTAGTTTCAGCATCAAGAAGCAAGAATCTAAGACAGCTTCCAGAGGTTAAAATATTTTTTCTGACACTTCAAGAACCAAAGACAACATGTCTTTGAGTCATTTTAGTTATAAATGGAAAAATCAGAACACTATTCCACCTATCTGGAGAAAAACATCCCTATAAAGTAAGATGGAAACATATAAATTTCATCTTTCATGTCTTACAGACTAAATTTATACTTATCAATGTAAGTATTATACATTTATGCACTTTAATCATCTTTTTAAAAATATTTTATGGAGTAAGCAAAAATCAATCATATATTTATAAAAAAGCCAAAGCAACTCTGGGATGCTTGTTGCATGCATATGGCATCTGAGGGTTATTTCTTATAGTCTTAATAGGTTTTTATGCTTATAGTAACTTGATACTCAATTTTCTTTTTCATTTTTGGTTTCAAAAAGAGACAACTAAATGACTTTTACCTATGAAGTCTTTGATATTTAAAATGTTTAATGTCAATCATTAAAAGAATAAGGTGGTGGTTTGGCACTGATTTATAAAGAGATGTTTGTGACTTTTTTGAATTTTTAAAAAAATTTTTTATTATTATTTTTTGACTGTGTTGGGTCTTCATTGTTGTGCGTGGGCTTTTCTGTAGTTGCGGCAAGTGGAGGATACTCTTCGTTGAAGTGCACAGGCTTCTCATTGCAGTGGCTTCTCTTGTTGTGGAGCAAGGGCTCTAGGCGTGCGAGCTTCAGTACTTGCGGCTCACGGGCTCAGTAGTTGTGGCTCGCGTGCTGTAGAGCGCAGGCTCAGTAATTGTGGCACACAGGCTTAGTTGCTCCACAGCATGTGGGATCTTCCCGGACCAGGGCTTGAACCTGTGTCCCCCGCATTGGCAGGCGGATTCTTAACCACTGTGCCACCAGTGAAGCCCGAATTTTTTTTTAAGTTACATAAAATGTTTATCTACATCACTCTTCCATTTCTTGTTCTTGGTATTTTTATATCCCATGATTACTATGTAGTAATGCTTATTCTAACGTATATCCTTTATGAAATATAAGCTTACACGTCGGTCTTATGAGAACTAGTAGATTTTTTTTTCAGGAAATGTATTATTTCTGAAACATATAAATCTATAATATCACTCTTCTCATTGGTAGGTAGACTTCCTAGAGAGTAAGTACAGGTATAGGGGTTCAAATTCATGTACAACTTAGAAGACCTATTTATAGGCTGATGCGAGGTGCCTTTGGGAAGGGAATTGGTCTATTTCTCCTAAGTTTAATGCTAAGTTCATTTCATAAAGCAGCATGAATAAGCCCTCAACTCTTAATGAAATAAACGTGCACGTTGAGGAAGCGTCAGCTCATTTGTCACTTTTAGCAAACTTGAACACTTGGAGGGTTGAAAATATTTCTATGTCCCAGTCTTAGATGCATTATAAAACTGGTCTTCAGAATGAAGTTAATGGAACATGATTCACCCTGTTGGGTTATCAACATGCAGATTCCTGGGTTCGCTCCAGGTCTTTTGATTCAAATGTCAGTGAGTGGGGACCCTGGAATTTGCATTTTGAGTAAGCTCCCCAGGTGCTTCATGGGCCTTCTGAAGAAAGAGATTTGACACACTTCTCAGGTTTATTTGCCTTCTAAAATAACATTTGAGCTTAAATGTGAAAAATCGATGGGGATTTGGATGAAAATCTTGGGAAATTACACTATATATGGTATCTTGGGTATTTAGGAACTGGGAACTTACATCTATGGAATGTCTACGTACTGGATGCTTTGTACATGTCATTGAATATAACCCTAACCACAATCTTTTGGAGATAGGTATTATCATATCAGCTTTATGGATGAGAGAACAGGCTCAAAGATGTTAAATAACTTTACCAGAGTTACACAGGTAATGACTGGAAAATAAACAAGTTAAATCTAGTTACATCAAAGTTTCCACTATGTGGGAAGTCCAGCTGCTGGCTTGGATGGGGCAGAAGATGGAACAGAGAAAGCAATACTTTTTTGAAACAAACTCATGCTATATAGTAAGATTTGCTCTATAGGTTAATAAACAAAATGATAAGGAAGAAATTCTTACATCAGCTTCACAGGTGAGACACAAAGAGGTTAGGTAACTTGTTGATAAACACATTTATTCATACATTTATTTATTTATATATTAAATGGTTACAAGGGATTAGATATGAGGTGGAAAAAAGTATGCCTTGGGTCTGCCCCCATGGAGTTCACAGACTAGTTTAAGAGACAAAGAGATAAATTGACTTATACTATAATTTGTGATAAATTCTACAAGAAAAAAAATAACAGGAGAAATGTAATTTAAATTTGGGACTCAAAGAGGGCTTATCCAGAGAAGTGACATTTGAGCTAAGATATAAAGTATGAGGAAGATTAGCAAAGTCAAGAGTGAGAGGAAAAGCATTCCAGGTAGAGGGAATACCATGAGAAAGTCTATGAGGCAGAAAAGAATTGGTCCTTTAGGAACTGAAAGAAGGACAGTGTGGCCAGCCTAGAGGACAAGGTGTGAGTAGTACAATATGATGCTGGAATCAGTGACCAGATCACTGAGTCCTTTGATGGTAAAATAAAAGATTTGGGGCAATTTTTCACTGTTAAAACAGATGGAAAAAGAGAGTACAATTTACATTTTAAAAGATTATTCTGAGTGTTGTGTACAGAGGCCAGCTTGGTTATGGAGTAGTTCAAATGAGAAAGGTTGGATAAGACCAACTGAGAGTGGCAACAGAGATGTAGAAATGGAGAGTACTTTAAAAAAATACATGTGAATTCAGAATCATCCGAGCTTCATACTGGATGAGCGAGGACATCAGGACAAAGCTTATGTTGAAAATGATTCCTAATGAATCATATGAAAATATATACATGTGGTCTTTTTGAGCACAAAGATGGTATTTTAATCCATGGCCATCAAGGAGCTCCCATAAGGAGACAGTGTAGAATGAGAAACAAAGTTAAGCAGGAAAGGAGTGAGGAAGTGAGACTGAGCTGGAGAAGCCAGAGGAATAGAAATTAGAACAGTGATGGTGTCATGGAAACAAAGAACAGCGAGAATTTCCAGGATGGGATGGGCAGTTTTGTCTTGGGTTTCAGAGAGGGCTGACAAGATGAGGAGTGAAGTGGTCTCCATATGGTCCAACCCAATGGACAGTTTTCAGGCCTATTCTCCTTCTGAAAATCTTGGCAGTAAAAGTGTATAGGGAATCGGGTAAAATTTGGAGATTGAGAATTGGGGAAGACACTTTTAGACAGAACATAGTAGAGCATATTCAAATAATAATGGGAAGGGTACAGAAAGTGGGAAGATTGATGATCTGGAAAAATAACAGGTAAAGGAAAAAGAAATATTTTTGAGAAGATAGGAACATGTGGAGGACCTATGACAGAAGAAGGGATACTTTTTCTCTTTTGCAATTTTTAAAAATAATTTTATTGAAGTATAGTTAACTTACAATGTTGTGTTAATTTCTGATGTACAGCAAAGTGATTCAGTTATACACACACACACACACACACATATATATATATATAAAATCTTTTTCATTTCCTTTTCTATTATGCTTTGTTACCTGCGCTCTACCATAGGACCTCGCTGTTTACCCATCCTATGTGTAATAGTTTACATCTGCTAATCCCAAACTCCCAGTCCTTCCCTTTCCCACCCACCCTCCCCCTTGGGAACCACAAGTCTGTTCTCTGTATCTGTGAGTCTGCTTCTGTTTCATAGATATGTTCATTTGTGTCGTATTTTGGATTCCACATATAAGTGATATCATATGGTATTTGTCTTTCTCTTTCTGACTTACTTCACTTAGTATGATAATCTCTAGTTGCATCCATGTTGCTGCAAATGGCATTATTTCGTTCCTTTTTATAGCTGAGTAGTATTCCATTGTATATATGTACCACAACTTCTTTATCCATTCCTCTGTCGATGGACATTTAGGTGGTTTCCACGTCTTGGCTACTTGTGAATAGTGCTGCTATGAACATAGGGGTGCATGCATCTTTTTGAATTATAGCTTTGTCCAGGTATATGCCTAGGAGTTTGATTGCTGGATAATATGGCAACTCTATTTTTAGTTTTTTGAGGAACCTCCATACTGTCTTCCATAGTGGCTGCACCAATTTCATTCCCACCAACAGTGTAGGAGGGTTCCCTTTTCTCTGCACCCTCTTTGCATTTTTTATTTGTAGACTTTTTAGTGATGGCCATTCTGACCAGTGTGAGGTGGTACCTCATTGTAGTTTTGATTTGCATTTCTCTAATAATTAGTGATGATGAGCATCTTTTCTTGTGCCTATTGGCCATCTGTACGTCTTCTTTGGAGAAATGTCTATTTAGATCTTCTGCCCATTTTTCAGTTGGGTTATTTGTTTTTTTGTTGTTAAGTTGTATGAGCTGTTTGTATGTCTGAGAAATTAAGCCCTTGTCGATCGCATCATTTGCAAATATTGTCTCCCATTCTGTGGGTTGTCTTTTCATTTTGTTTATGGTTTCCTCTGCTGTGTAAAACATTTTAAGTTTGATTAGGTCCCATTTGTTTATTTTGTTTTTATTTCTACTGCTTTGGAGACTGACCTAAGAAAACATTTGTATGATTTATGTCAGAGAATGTTCTGCTATATTCTCTTCTAGGAGTTTTATGGTGTCATGTCTCATAGTTAAGTTTTTAAGCCATTTTGAGTTTATTTTTGTGTATGGTATGAGGGTGTGTTCTAACTTCATTGATTTGCATGCGGCTGTCCAATTTTCCCAATACTACTTGCTGAAGAGACTTTTTCCCCATTGTATATTGCCTCCTTTGTCAAAGATAGTTGACCATACGTGTGTGGGTTTATTTCTGGGCTCTCTGTTCTGTTCCATTGATCCATATTTCTATTTATGTGCCAGTACCACACTGTTTTGATTACTGTAGGTTTGTATTATTGACTGAAATCTAGGAGGATTATTCCTCCTGCTTTGTTCTTTTTCCTCAGGATTGCTTTGGAAATTCTGAGTCTTTTATGGTTCCATGTAAATTTTATGATTATTTGTTTTAACACTTTTTCATTTTTAATGAGAGAGAATGATAAATGAGATGATGATAGCTAACACTACTTTTTTGCTGTATGCTGTACCCTTCTCTGATGTATATATACATGTGTGTATGTTATTATATGATACAAATACATTATGTTATATTTATATATATTAATTAAATTAATATAATGTATGAATCTTTCTAATAACCTTGTAAGATTGGTATTATCATCATTTCATACATGGGACACAAAAAGTATAAGCACTTTGCCCAGGTTCCACAGCTAGTAAATGATGAAATGGGATTTGACCCAGAGCCTAAGCTCAAAACTGCAGACCTATACATAGAGAACCCTAAAGATGCTACCAGAAAACTACTAGAGCTAATCAATGAATTTGGTAAAGTGGCAGGATACAAAATTAATGCACAGAAATCTCTGGCATTCCTATATACTAATGATGAAAAATCTGAAAGTGAAATCAAGAAAACACTCCCATTTACCATTGCAACAAAAAGAATAAAATATCTAGGAATAAACCTACCTAAGGAGACAAAAGATCTGTATGCAGAAAATTATAAGACACTGATGAAAGAAATTAAAGATGATACAAATAGATGGAGAGATATACCATGTTCTTGGATTGGAAGAATCAACATTGTGAAAATGACTCTACTACCCAAAGCAATCTATAGATTCAATGCAATCCCTATCAAACTACCACTGGCATTTTTCACAGAACTAGAACAAAAAATTTTGCAATTTGTATGGAAACACAAAAGACCCCGAATAGCCAAAGCAATCTTGAGAAAGAAAGAAGGAACTGGAGGAATCAGGCTCCCTGACTTCAGACTATACTACAAAGCTACAGTTATCAAGACGGTATGGTACTGGCACAAAAACAGAAAGATAGATCAATGGAACAGGATAGAAAGCCCAGAGATAAACCCACGCACATATGGTCACCTTATCTTTGACAAAGGAGGCAGAAATGTACAGTGGAGAAAGGACAGCCTATTCAATAAGTGGTGCTGGGAAAACTGGACAGCTACATGTAAAAGTATGAGATTAGATCACTCCCTAACACCATACACAAAAATAAGCTCAAAATGGATTAAAGACCTAAATGTAAGGCCAGAAACTATCAAACTCTTAGAGGAAAACATAGGCAGAACACTCTATGACATAAATCACAGCAAGGTCCTTTTTGACCCACCTCCTAGAGAAATGGAAATAAAAACAAAAGTAAACAAATGGGACCTAATGAAACTTAAAAGCTTTTGCGCAGCAAAGGAAACCATAAAGAAGACCAAAAGACAACCCTCAGAATGGGAGAAAATATTTGCAAATGAAGCAACTGACAAAGGATTAATCTCCAAAATTTATAAGCAGCTCATGCAGCTTAATAACAAAAAAACAAACAACCCAATCCAAAAATGGGCAGAAGACCTAAATAGACATTTCTCCAAAGAAGATATACAGACTGCCAACAAATACATGAAAGAATGCTCAACATCACTAATCATTAGAGAAATGCAAATCAAAACTACAATGAGATATCATCTCACACCAGTCAGAATGGCCATCATCAAAAAATCTAGAAACAATAAATGCTGGAGAGGGTGTGGAGAAAAGGGAACCCTCTTACACTGTTGGTGGGAATGTAAATTGATACAGCCACTGTGGAGAACAGTATGGAGGTTCCTTAAAAAGCTACAAATAGAACTACCATATGACCCAGCAATCCCACTACTGGGCATATACCCTGAGAAAACCATAATTCAAAAAGAGTCATGTACCAAAATGTTCATTGCAGCTCTATTTACAATAGCCCAGAGATGGAAACAACCTAAGTGTCCATCATCGGATGAATGGATAAAGAAGATGTGGCACATATATACAATGGAATATTACTCAGCCATAAAAAGAGACGAAATTGAGCTATTTGTAATGAGGTGGATAGACCTAGAGTCTGTCATACAGAGTGAAGTAAGTCAGAAAGAGAGAGACAAATACCGTATGCTAACACATATATATGGAATTTAAAAAAAAAAAAGTCATGAAGAACCTAGGGGTGAAACAGGAATAAAGACACAGACTTACTAGAGAATGGACTTGAGGCTATGGGGAGGGGGAAGGGTAAACGGTGACAAAGCGATAGAGAGGCATGGACATATATACACTACCAAGCGTAAGGTAGATAGCTAGTGGGAAGCAGCCGCATAGCACAGGGAGATCAGCTCGGTGCTTTGTGACCGCCTGGAGGGGTGGGATAGGGAGGGTGGGAGGGAGGGAGACCCAAGCTGGAAGAGATATGGGAATGTATGTATATATATAGCTGATTCATTTTGTTGTGAAGCTGAAACTAACATACCATTGTAGAGCAATTATACTCCAATAAAGATGTTAAAAAAAAAAAAAAGAATTCAGTAAAAGTATATTCTCAATATTTGTATGTCTAGTCAACTCTGAGGTCAAGTACCCAAATGGTTTATTTTTGCATCCCTCTCAGCACTTGGAAAAAAAAAAAAAAAAAAGAAACTGCAGACCTGCTGGAAGGAAGGTGAATCCCTTCTTGTCTGATAACTTCTTCCTACATGATGTATAAGGCAAAGTTATCAACTGAAGAATGCAGGGATAGTGGTGGTAAAGGACATAAAGGGAGATCATTAAATGTATGAAATAATGATTAGAGACAATGGAAGAGTAAACTTACAGGACTGTGGTGAGATTTTCAGGTGGTGGTAAGCACTCATTTGAGTTTTGTGAGAACAAATTTATAGTGATACCAGTCTGCTTGGTTTTGTGATCGAACCCCTTCTATAATATGCTGAATGAGTCCAGAAAAAAGGAAGTGGATAGTTGGGTTCATTAGGGTTAGAATGGTTTTGTTTTTGTTTTGTTTTGGCAAGGAAGTTGATGATATTTGCAAAGAAAGTTGAGGATATTTGCAAAGGAATAGCAAATCAAGAATGTAAATCTAAATCTATCTACATTTTATTCACCTTCACTGCATTGCCAACAGGAATTACTGGATTACTATGGTTAAGCAAACAATTACTAACAGTGCATCAAACTCTGATTCTGTAAGACTGAAACTGGAAGAAAGTATTTAAAGGGAGAAAACAAAAATCCTATGTGGCTAGTTACTTGAAATATAGTAATATGCTCTGTTTTGGCAAGTAATGGAGATTCTTCTAATTTGCAAAAGTACCTTCTGAACACACCTGCATTTGGAGAATCTTTTAGGATTGCTAATAATGTTCTTCCCCAGGTACATTGCTGAGATTTCCTGTATTTTTCCCGAAACATTTAACTTTTGAAGCAAAGTGCATTTTTCCTATACATTTGCTGTATTTTTCCTTAAATTCTTTATTTCCTTAAAACTATTTCCAATATCTGCTTTATCCTTGTTAATGGACACTAACAGATTTACAATTTCATGGAAATTAATGTTGATTAAAATAGATTTTCTATCATTTATATAGGAAAGACATGATACATAATTGCTCGTAAAATTTAAGAAGCAATGATGTGTAAATTGATTCCTTTAAGAGAAATGTGCTGTTTTAAGGTCACTATTTCATGCATGCATCATTCGTTACCCATGGTGACACTATATTGCCTATTTCAAGTTATCTCAAAGCCAGAAACAAATAAAGAGCTAGACCTAAGCTGGTGAGAAATGTGGTTTATTAGCATTTTTACAAATTCTTGCAAGTAAAGTTGTACTAAATGGATCCACGTGGGAATGGTCTTGAATACATAATTTTCTCTGCAAATCTTTCATTGTAGGATCAAAGATTATGAATTTTACAGCCATAGACAATGTTAAACTTATTTTATTCCAATCTCAGATGCACATATTTATTTCTGAGTTTTATGCAAATTCAGCTACCAAATATTACATGTAAATGTTTGTTCATGCCTATATTTTAATTATAAAGTGGAATCAGAAATCAATGTAAAATTTTGGAAAGAGCTTACCTAGTACATACTAGAATTTACTCATATATCAAAATTTATTGTGATAAAAACTAGTATTTTTTTGGTTAACATTTACACGTCTATCAAAAGCAGTGGACATAATTTATAAAACCTAAAATATGTTTACTGTATTAAGTGTTATGAAAATTAAGATCTTTTTCATGCCACTTGACTTTAACAAATACTTATCGGAATGAGGGCAGGAGCTCAATCAATATTGAGATGAACAAAATCAAGGGACTTTATAGCTGAAACCTAGACAGGTCTGATAGGATAAAGTGGAAACCTCAGAATGAGCCGTTTCAAGAATATTACTGGAATCCCAACAAGTGAAACAGCAAAAAACTAAAAGTAAGGTGCCAGGAAGTCAAAGTAGTTGTGATAATTCCTGTAGAGGCTATAAGTTAGTATTCAGTAATTCATTTCCTCAATATATGGTACACGCCTACAAGTGTACCAGGCAATCTTTTAGAGGGTTGGGGTAGAGTAATGACAAAATCTGTGGCCTTGTTACCAGAAGGGGGACCCCTTGCAGGGCCTGAGAGTAGGCTCTTGTCTAACACTCGGAAATGAATTGTCTGAAGAGACAGACATACTGGCAAAACAAAAGACTTTATTGGAAATAAAAAAATAAAGTATATTTCTTTAAAAAAAAAAAAAAAGAAAAAGACTTTATTGGGAAGGTGCACCTGGGAGGAGAGCAGCAGGGTAAGGGCACCCGGGAGAACTGCTCTGCCATGTGGCTCGCAGTCTCAGGTTTTATGGTAATGGGCTTAGTTTATGGGCTGTCTGTGGCCAATCATCTTGCCTCTGCCCATATTTGGTCTGACTCAGGATCCTTCCTGGTGGCACACACATCTCTCAGTCAAGATGGATTCTAGCCTGAGGGTTTCTGGGATTTTGGCAGGACATATTATGGGCTGGCGTCTCCTCCCTCCTTTTGGCCCCACCCGAATTCTTCTGGTTTGTTTTTAGCAGCAGCACTGTGTTCCTTATCAGGACCTCCTGTTGTGAGACAACTCATGCAAGCAGTTATTATCGTGCCTGGCCAGGGTGGGCGGTTTCCAGTCAATGGTTTCCTAACAGCCCCACGGATTTCACATTCTAGTGAAGGGGAGAGACCATAAATTATGAACATAATGAATAAGCAACTGTTGGAAAGTGATAAAGGCTATGGAAAAAACAAAACAAAACAACAGCTCTAGGCAAGAGAAATCAGAGCTGTAGAGTGTGGAACTGATTACAATTTTAAGTAGGATGATTAGTACAGATCTAAAAGAGGTGGTATTGCCTCGTTGAGGAGTAGGAAATGAGAGAATTAGCCCTGCATATATTTGGAGGAAGAGAAGGCTCTCAGTGCAAAAGGTCCAAAATGGGACTATGCCCGATTTGCTCATAACAGTCAGTATGTGTGGAGTATAGAGAATCAGGGGGGAGGGTACCTGGACACTGGGTCCGAGAGGGGCTGGCAGGGCTGTTTTGCTGTGGCTTTCTTCTTCACTATTTATGTCCTTTTCTACATTTTTCCTTCTCCCTAGTTCTACAAGGAAAGGGCTGGCATGATAGGCTGCATCATGACCAAGTGGAAGGGGAGGGGAGAGGAGTAGAAGGTGGATTCCGCAGGATGGGTAGATGGAAGGACTGGGGGCTGGGGGCTGGCTGCATGCTGTCTCATAGGACGTAAAGAGAAAGGCAGGCTAGACAGATTTGGATTGAATCCTGCCTCTGGCACTAATTAGCTACCTGACCAAAAAAAATATGACTTCCCTGAACCTTGATCTCTTCGATGATAAAATGGGCATCATGACACTTTTCCCCTAAAATCACCACGAGGATCAGATAATGTATGTAAACTGTTGGGCACAGGTCCTGGCATATAGTAGGCATATGTGGCAAGTTATCTTCTTCCTTTTCCTATTTTGGCTGCCTAGCACTGTCATTGATTTCAGCCCAGAGGGTATCATCTTCTTTTGAAAATAACTTTTGGATTTGAGTAAAAGAAGTATAATTCTGGCATTATATCAACAAAAAGGCTATTGAAACAGTTATACAGAATAAGTTGGACTCACAAAGATAATAAGAAAAGTATTTTAAACTTTTTCCCGCTGCATATTCAAACCTGTTCTACGCAACTATACTTTTTTTTTTGGCCACTCCTCATTGAATAAAACCTAGAGGAAGTTCAAGGCTTTTTCTGGTCACTTTGAACACATGCCTATGTCAGGTGGGCTAACTGCAGTGGAAAACAGGGCTTGGTGGTCTTGTCATTATTATTTTCTTGCCTACAGTGCCTCTCCCCCACCATTTGACTGTCTCTGCGAGACAGGAGAGGTGAATGGCAGCTTAAGCTCTCACCTGACTGAGATTGTCCTGAGCTGGTGGTAGTGTCCTCTGTGTCTGGTAGAGGTTTAAAACTGACACTTTTCTTGTGGGATGATTTTTGGGTTCTCTAGAGACCTTGCAATACTGGGAATCTTTCTCTTCAAGATCTTGTGAAATGAATTACTGTATCTGTTTCAAAAATCGATTTATCTGTTTCCAATAGTCATTTATATGTTTTGCTCAGCCCTGAGGCACCAGTAGTACACTCCCCGTGTGCTCTGCAGGGTCGCCTCACACCTCCACGCGGCTCTCTTGGCCAAGATCTAAGTGAGGCCCCAGTTTGCTTGCTTGCTCGAGTGGCCCACTTTTGTTCCACAGGAAGTAGTCATGCATCCTTTACCTCAACAAGCTCTGGGAATGCTGGCCATCTTCAATATCTTACTCAGCATTCAGGGCAGCTAGAACCATAAAACTTTAGATTTTTCAAATTTGAGTCCCGCACCCATAAGTACATCACTGAACATCCAGAAGACACATGGTCTCTTGAAGCACCTTTTCCTAGGCTTAAAATGAGGTTCAAATGCCCCCACTATCCTCTACTGAGGGTAGGATGGAACTCATAGCCCATAGATAATTTTCTGTGGACAAATCTTCTAGTCTCCGGTGTTTTAGCCTCTATACTATAAACCTTGAAGGAGTGAGGAACCAAGGGTCAAGAACTAGTGTTCTGGCATCTCCTTTCTAAGTCGTGCATAGGCAGTCTTATTGCGGGGAGTAGTAGAAATGCTGACTTCAAGACTTAACCAAACTAAGACTAAAATAATTCCACTTCACATCTTGTTACACCATCTTCTCGAGACACAAAAGAGTGTGTTACAGAATAAAAAGTTCTGAGATAAAACATCTCTCAACTCTCCATGCCACAAATATAAGCAAGTGTCAAAAAATAATCTCAGCTCCCAGAAAGGCTGGGAGAGTGGGAGAGTGTCCAATAAGGCACCAACTGGGAGAACTGCAATTCCTGTCATATGTATTTAGTATTTGTTTCAAATACTAAAACCACACTTAACCCTCCCTATCAGCATCCTTTATGATCGTAAGAATAATATACGTATATTTAATATTCCAGGCGATACCATTATTTACTTGAGGCACTGATTTTTTATGTGTTCAGTGTTTAAATATTTGAAAATGAGTCTTTTCCCCACAACTTTCAGTATTGTGAGATTCAAGTGAGTATTTTATCTTCAAAGTAATGACCAAGATAAGCAAACTTTCCTCTACTGAGGATAGATTTTATCTGCTTATTTTTTGAATGACTGAATATCACTTGGATCCAAATCTAATGGAGACATGAGCAAACGATGTGTGATTATGTGGTGATCAAACTGTAAAATAACATTTGTGGGGAGAAAAAGACATGACTTTAATGCAATTAAACTAGTTTCTCATGTATACCATAAGGATTCTAAAAAGAGGCATTACAAATGGAATAATATGGAAAAGCAGCATCACTGAAGGAGAAGCATTGCTTTTCAAGATAACTATTTGGTAGAATGCAGCACTAACTTAGGTAGAAATTTCTGATAAGATTAATATCATTTTAATCTTCTTAGCTCATAAATAATATGCAAAAAGCTAAAACAAAGATTATTAGTGGCATTGAAGGCTTTATACTTACAGAAGTCTCATATTTTTTTTCTTTTATTGAAGTATAGTTGATTTACAGTGTTGTGTTAGTTTCAGGTATACAGCAAAGTGGTTCAGTTATACATACATATATACCTTTTTTTCAGATTCTTTTCCCTTATAGCTTATTACAAAATATTGAGTATAGTTCCCTGTGCCATACAGTATGTCCTTGTTGGTTATCTATTTTATATATAGCAGTGTGTATATGTTAAACTCCTAATTTATCCCTCCCCCCTTACCCCTTTGGTAACCATTAATTTCTTTTCTTTGGCCAAAGAAAAATTTTGGTTTTTGTTTTTCTGTTTTGTATATAAGTTCATTTGTATCTTTTTTTCTTTTTTTGTTTTTAGATTCCACATATAAGTGATATATGATATTTGTCTTTCTCTTTCTGAATTACTTCACTTAGTATGATAATCTCTAGGTCTATCCATGTTGCTGCAAATGGTATTATTTCATTCTTTTTTTATGGATGAGTAATATTTCATTGTATAAATATACCACATCTTCTTTATCCATTCATCTGTTGATGGTCACTTAGGGTGTTTCCATGTCTTGGCTATTGTAAATAGTGCTGCAATGAGCATTAGGGTGCATGTATCTTTTCGAATTATGTTTTTCTCTGGATATATGCCCAGGAGTGGGATGGCAGCATCATATGGTATCTCTATTTTTAGTTTATTTATTTATTTTTTATTTTTTTGTGGTACGTGGGCCTCTTACTGCTGTGGCCTCTCCTGTTGCAGAGCACAGGCTCCAGACACGCAGGCTCAGCAGCCATGGCTCACGGGCCCAGCCGCTCAGCGGCATGTGGGATCTTCCCAGACCGGGGCATGAACCCATGTCCCCTGCATCGGCAGGCGGACTCTCAACCACTGCACCACCAGGGAAGCCCTATTTTTAGTTTTTTAAGGAACCTCCATACTGTCCTCCATACTGTCTGCACCAAATTACATTCTCACCGACAGTGTAGGAGGGTTTCTTTTTCTCCACACCCTCTACAGCATTTATTATTTGTAGACTTTTTGATGATGGCCATTCTGACCAGGGTGAGGTGATACCTCATTGTAGTTTTGATTTGCATTTCTCTAATAATTAGTGATGTTGAGCATCTTTTCATGTGCCTGTTGGCCATCTGTATATATTATTTGGTGAAATGTCTATTTAGATCATCTGCCCGTTTTTTGATTGAGTTGTCTGTTTTTTTTGATATTGAGCTGCATGAGCTCTTTGTGTATTTTGGAGATTAATCCCTTGTTGGTCGCTTCGTTTGCATATATTTCCTCTCATTTAGTAGGTTGTCTTTTCATTTTGTTTATGGTTTCTTTTGCTGTGCAAAAGTTTTTAAATTTGATTAGGTCTCATGTTGTTTGTTTTTATTTTCATAATCTAAGAGGTGGATCAAAAAAGATGTTGCTGTGATTTATGTCAAAGAGTGTTCTGCCTATGTTTTCCTCTAAGAGTTTTATAGTGTCCAGTCTTACATTTAGGTCTTTGATCCATTTTGAGTTTATTTTTGTGTATGGTGTTAGGGAATGTTCTAATTTCATTCTTTAGCATGCAGCTGTCCAGTTTTCCCAGCACCAATTATTGAAGAGACTGTCTTTTCTCCATTGTATATCCTTGCTTCCTTTGTCATAGATTAATTGACTGTAGATGCATGGGTTTTTTTCTGGGCTTTCTATCCTGTTCCATTGCTCTGTATTTCTGTTTTTGTGCCAGTACCATACTGTTTTGATGACTGTAGCTTTGCAGTATAGTCTGAAGTCAGAGAGCCTGATTCCTCCAGCTCCATTTTTCTTTCTCAAGATTGCTTTGGCTATTCAGGGTCTTTTGTGTTTCTGTACAAATTGTAAAAATTTTTGTTCTATTTCTTTGAAAAATGCCATTGATAATTTGATAAGGATTGCATTGAGTCTGTAGATTTCTTTCAGTAGTATAGTCATTTTGACAATATAGATTCTTCCAATACAAAAACACAGTATATCTTTCCATCTGTTTGTGTCATCTTTGTTTTCTTTCACCAGCATCTTATAGTTTTCTGAGTACAGGTCTTTTACCTCCTTAGGTAGGTTTATTCCTAGGCATTTTATTCTTTTTGATGTGATGGTAAATGGGATTGTTTCTTTAATTTCTCTTTCTTTTGTTGTTAGTGTATACAAATGCAAGATATTTCTGTGTATTAATTTTGTGTCCTGCAACTTGTACCAAATTCATTGATGAGCTCTAATAGTTTTCTGGTAGCATCTTTAGGATTTTCTATGCATAGTATCATGTCATCTGGAAACAGTGACAGTTTTACTTCCTCTTTTCCAATTTGGATTCCTTTAAAAAATTTTTTCTTCTCTGATTGCTGTGGCTGGGACTTCTAGAACTATGTTGAATAAAAGTGGTGAGAATGGACATCCTTGTCTTGTTCCTGATCTTAGAGGAAATGCTTTCAGCTTTTCTCTATTTTCAGTATCCACAAATCAATCAGTGTGATACACCACATTAACAAATTGAAGAATAAAAACCATATGATCATCTCAATAGATGCAGAAAAGCCTTTGATAAAATTCAACATTCATTTATGACAGAAACTCTCCAGAAAGTGGGCACAGAGGGAACATACCTCAACATAGTAAAGGCCGTATATGATAAGCCCACAGCTAACATCATATTCAATAGTATTCTCATCTTGATTTTCAATTTGTGTGTTGATTTTAAAAGGAAACCTATATGTGATGCAATTCCTTAGCACTCATACCCTCTCTATTTCTAGCTCTCACTCATTTGTAGTACTCAAAAGACACATAATAATTAGTGAAAATCAGAAATATTCTCTACCTTCTTTTCTTACACTCTTAAGTATGTATGTTACTCAGAGTTAAGCCTACTAGCATACTTTATAAACGTTAAATCCAGAAATAAAGATGACATTAGTAAATGTTAAATATCTATACTAGATACTCTTTTAAAAATTAGTTTGCTTTTAAACAATGTTGCCAGTGTTTTCTTGGCACAGCAGTGAAGCATTACTTAGATGCAACCAATGTAGTGCTAGTTAAAAATACTCACTGTTGTTAGTAATAAATATCTTTCCTGGAAACCAACCATAATATTAATGCAAAGTGGACTCAAGCAAAGCAAGTGAAGTTTTCAACTGTTTCAACTGGTATGGATTCTAATAAATAAATATAAAATAAATCATGTATTCTCAGCAACAAATACAGAAAAAGTACCCATTCCTACTATAAAATAGCTACATTTTATGTTTATCAAAATGAATTTAATTAGTTTGCCTTTTGGTCTATGTGTCAGAAATTAAATGACTTCCTTGTATGAATGTACTTTCCACATAATGTCTAATACTGGGAATATATTTAAAAAGTTAGTTGAAGCTATGACTTCTCCTTATAATAAATTTATGACTAGATTGTTTTCAAATTAATTGAAATTGGAAGGAAAAATTATCCAGGAAGATTGTAATAAAATAAGACACAAAGAAGATTCTCAAAGAGAGCTATTTAATATTTGTTTATTATCAATAAAAGAGGGGTGATGAAATCCTCTGAATCCATTTTTCCCCTCTCTCTCCAGGGACTTCTATAATAGAGAAAATATATTTTTTAAAAAAGCCATTTACTAAAAACTACCTTTACATTTAAAATCTATTTATTATGCATACATTAGTGTAAAGCCATTGCAGTAGACAGTGCAGTTGACTCACCAACATCCATTCCATCTTAGATTATTTTTCTAAGCCAATAATTCCTTTTTTTCCTGACTAATAATTAGTTCAGAAATGGATGTGTGACCCTGATCTTGTGAAGAAAAGCCAACTGAGGGATCTGGGAAAACTTTTCTGTCTCTCAAATGAGAGCAACAAGAAGGAATAGCTTACCTTTTTTCACTGAAAGGATAGATATCAGGCAATTTTGCATCCATATTGCTACCTACCCGAATATGTAGCTGGTACCAAGGATCACAGATTAGAGCAAGGTGAGTGGGAGCATAGTTGACAATTCACATACCAACTCTGGAGCACATAGCCTACAATGAAATTCCAGTTACATAATAAAATATTGTATTCATTCGTTTGTTTACTTATTGTCTGCATTCCCACCAAAATGTAAACACTATGAAGCAAGGACATTGTTTTGTTCACAGTTATATCTCCAAAGCCTAGATCAGTAGCTGGTGCATGGTAGGTACTCAGCATTTGTCAAGCAAATAAATAAATAAATAACTTTGTTACTTTAAAGACAGCTTGAATCAGGGTTTTCTCCTTTTTATAGCTGAAAGCAGACTAATTGATAAAATCATTTGTTAGTGTCCTGAAAAAAGTTATGCTAGTTTTGAAGTTTGACTTACAGCATAGGAAGGGAATGTCTACATATGGGTGTAGAAACTCAGAATCTATTTTAGAAATATCATAGGAGTATGAGCAAATGAATACAGATATTGACGTTGTTAGGAACCAGGTTCTCACTGTGGAAAACAAAAGATACAAATATGGAAGAGGGAAAAATCTGTGACATTGAATTGGAATTGGAGGTATCATTAAAAAATATATATGTATGACAGCATGAACAAAAATAAATTCAAAATGGATTAAAGACTTAAATGTAAGACTTGAAACCATAAAATTTCTAGAAGAAAACATAGGCAGTATGCTGTTTTGCGTTAGTCTTATTAATATTTTTGGGGGGTCTGTTTCCTCAGTCATGGGAAACAAAAGCAAAAATAAACAAAGGGACTACATAAAACTAAACAGGTTTTGCACAGCAAAGGAAACTATTAACAAAATGAAAAGTCTGTCTACTGAATGGGAGAAGATATTTGCAAATGATATGTCTGACAAGGGGATAATATCCAAAATACACAAAGAGCTCATATAACTCAACATGAAAACCTGATTTAAAAAATGGGCAGAGGTTCTAGACAGACATTTTTCCAAAGAAGACATACAGATGGCAAACAGGCACATGAAAAGATGCTCAACATCACTAATCATCAGGGAAATGCAAATCAAAACCACAGTGAGATATCTCACACCTAACAGAATGGCTGTTATCAAAATGACAGCAAACAAATGTTGGCAAGGATGTGGGGAAAAGGGAGCTCACTGCACTGTTGATGGGAATGTAAGTTGGTACAGCCACTATGGAAAACAGTACGGAGATTCCTCAAAAAACTAAAAATAGAACTATATTTTGGCATACAATCCAGCAGTTCCACTCCTGGGTATTTATCTGAATAAAATGAAAACACTAATTTGAAAAGATATATGCATGTCTATGTTCATTGCAACATTATTTACAGTGGCGAAGATATGGAAGCAACCTAAGTGCCTATCAATAGATGAATGGATAAAAAAGATGTGATATATTATATAATGGAATATTACTCAGCCATAAAAAAGAATGAAATCTTGCCATTTGTGACAATGTGGATGGATCTAGAGGGTATTATGTTAAGTGAAATAAGCCAAACAGAGAAAGACAAATACTGTATCATTTCACCTATACATGGAATATAAAAAACAAAACACATGAACAAACATAAAAAAATAGAAACAGAGCCATAGATTCAGAGTACAAACAGGTGGTTGCCAGAAAGGGGGGTAGAGAGGGAAGGAGAGAAATAGGTGCGGAAAATTAAGAGGTATAAACTTCCAGCTGCAAAATAAATGAGTCACGGGTATGAAGTGTACAGTGTGGGGAATATAGTCTATAATTATATAGTATCTTTGCATGGTGACAGATGGTAACTAGACTTAACATGGTGATCATTTTGAAATGTATAGAAATACTGAATTACTATGTTTTGTAACAGGAACTAACATAGTGTTGCAGGTCAATTATACTTTAAAAACAAACTCATAGAAAAAGAAATCAGATTTGTGGTTATGTTTTAATAACCTTTGACTGAAGCAGATTACTTGCCATAATGTAGGTGGGCCCCACCCAATCAGTTGAAGGCCTTAAGAGGCAAGACCTAGGTATGTTTTTCTGCTTCCAGACTGCTTTCAGATTCAAGATACAACATCAACTCCTGTTACAACTTCCAGCCTGCAAACCAGCCTGCTCTGCGAATTTCAGGCTTAAAGCGCCCCCCCGCCACCCCTACCCCAACCAATTGCGTGAGCCAATTCTTTAAAATAAACTCCTCTGTCATATAATATACACACTATTGGTTCTGTTCTCTGGAGAACACTGACTAATATATCCTTTATGCAGGACTAGGGACAGTTCAGAACAAGCACAGAAACAGGATGGTGTGAGGGTAAGGCACTGAAACCAAGGAAGATAAAGTCAAGGTAATCATTCAAAGGGAAACACAGGACAAAAAGATGGAAAATAGGTCAGATAAAATAAGAAAATGACTATTCTGATCTAGGAGGTCCAATATCTAACTAAGAGTAGGTACAAGTCCAGAAAAAAGGACAGAAAAAAAGAAGGGACAAAATTATCAGTAGAATATATCAAGGAAAGTACATCATTCTGAAAACTGAAAGGGCTCCTTGATGGTCCCAGGAAAACAAATGAAAAAGACCATCAGCAAGTCACACCACCAAGACAAACACCAGGATAAAGAGAAGTCACTACAGCTTCCAAAGTGAAGGATACATCAATTAGCAAAAAAATGGGATTCAGAATTTCATCATATTTTTAACCAACAACTCTCAACTAGATACTAGAAGTGAATGCCCTCAAACTTCTGAGAAAAAAAAAACAAACACTATTTTTTTAACCTAGAATTCTGTACCCAGGCAAAAAAAATAAATCAAGTATAAGGGTAAAATAAAATGTCATAAAAGTGTCATTTCTAGGCATCCAGTAATAATAATGGCAACAACAACAACTCAAGCAAGAGGATGTTCCTCGTTCAGCAAAATGAGGGATTCAATAAAAAAGAAAGTAAGGCAAGGGGTCCAGAAAAGAAGGATCCTAGAGAGAACAATAGCAAAGGAAGTTCCTGGAAAGCCTCTGTTCTCTGTCTAGGGAACACAACTCTACAATCAGAGCAGAAAGCTGCATGAGGAAGGGAGGATGTTCCAGGAAGTAAATACAAATGATAGATTATTTGATGTGTTTGAATATTAGGAGAAAATTATTGATAGCTTATTTGACAAATTCACAGCAGCATGGAATAATTGTAATGCTTACATAGAAAACTAAGCCGATGAGAAAATGAATAACTATAGCAGAAACAAAAAACTGGACAAGAAGGGAGATACAAGGAGTGATATAGGTGTCTTAATAATGTGAACTGTGACTATTACTTTAACCAAAAAAACCCCTAATCGATACAACTGTTTTGAGGGAATGGGGAAGGTGAGATTGGAGGAAGTAGAGTAGAGAGATATCTTCTTAACTACCATAAGGGGAAGGCAATAGATAATGAGAAAATGATTGAATTAAGAAGAAATAGTATAAATTT
The DNA here is from genome assembly GCF_964374135.1 of Grampus griseus. Lineage (NCBI taxonomy): Eukaryota > Metazoa > Chordata > Mammalia > Artiodactyla > Delphinidae > Grampus > Grampus griseus. The sequence continues at coordinate 47,145,680 of NC_139005.1, read as the reverse complement.
TCTATTTAGATAAGTGGATATAAATATCAGAAGAAACAGCTAAAGACTTGAAAGTGGTTGCCCCCGGGTAATAACTGGTAAATAGGGAGGGACAGGCCAGAAGACGGTTTTTAATATCAGGATTTTTCTTACTATTAGTGTAATAAACATATTAATAATGTTTGATTTTTAAACTTGGGTAGATATATTTTCATTTAAAAATTAATTTTTAAGAAGTAATAATATGCATCTCATGCATATGTAATGAGGACAATTATTTCACTGTTTATGGAGGATGATAATCATTTCAATATGGTTTGCCCTTTTTATTCTTAGAATTATAAGTGTGTGTAAAATTGTGACTGAATGAAAGAATGGAATGAAGAGAGCTAGAAGTATACATTGTGAGGCCACTATACCAGTCATGGACTTCTTTTATGTTAGAGAAGAATACAGTTTTTTTTGACTTAAGCTGAACTTCTCAGTCTTACCTGATATGTAGTATGAAGTAAATTGTTCTTTCTCCCAAGAGTTAGAGTACTTAAATTTTAATGTAGAATTAAAAGCAATAGAAACAGAATAGTATTACAGTAATAGAGTGTTTAGGCCTTGTGTCTTGCATTTTCTCCTAAATAAACCACAGCTAACCTTCTGATAAAATACATTATAAACAAAAGTTAATTTTGAATGTAAGTTATTAGCATGACTTAAGAAGTAATGGAGGGACTTCCCTGGTGGCACAGTGGTTAAGAATCTGCCTGCCAATGCAGGGGACACGGGTTCGAGCCCTGGTCTGGGAAGATCCCACATGCCACAGAGCAACTAAGCCCGTGCACCACAACTACTGAGCTTGCACTTTAGAACCCACGCCACAACTACTGAGCCTAGGCACCAAAACTGCTGAAGCCCACACGCCTAGAGCCCGTGCTCCGCAACAAGAGAAGTCACCGCAATGAGAAGACCATGCACCGCAGCGAAGAGTAGCCCCTGCTCGCTGCAACTAGAGAAAGCGTGCACAGCAACAATGACCCAACGTGGCCAAAAATAAATTGAAAAAAAAAAACAATGGAGTTATTGTGAGGTGTCAATAAATGGAATCATAAAGAAAGAGATCGATGGGAATATGAGTTATATTTGTTAAAAGTATTAATGAGTTATAACTACTTACAAAGTAGGAAAATGAAACTAGCTATATGCAGGAGTATATTTAACTAAAATTCAGCAGAATCAGCTAATAGGTTTATTGAGAATATTGCTGCTGTCAACTTCTATTGGCATTGCTGGCCAAATAATAAATTTAAGACTATTGTACAGAGGGAACTTGTAGTTTATTAATATCTCATCTTAAAAGAAATGGTTGTTTTATTTTATTAAAAGCTCTCTCTATTTGTGTTCATGTTTCTAATCCACTGTATTTCCTGAGTGATCTATACTGAGAAAGTCTATGTAAAGTGGTTTTATAAAGCTCCATGACTGGAGGGATGTTATTTGTGCCTATGCATTTTTAAAAATAGCAGCTTTATTGAGATATCATTTACACAGTATGAAATTCATCCTTTTAAAAGTACAGTTCGAAGTTTTAAAGTATACTCACAAAGTCGTGCAATCATCACTACTATCTAATTTTGGAACATTTTCATCATCTCAAAAAGAAACCCTAAAAGGTACACATTAGCAGTCACTTCCCCCAATAAACTACTTTCTATTCGTATGAATTAGCCATTTGTGTCTGAGCTCTTTCACTTGGCATACTTTTTTCAAGATTCATCCACATACCTTATTGCTCTTTATGGCTGGATCATATTATGTTGTATGGATATACCATATTTTGTATGTCTAGGCATCAGCTGAAAGGCAATTTGGGTTGTTTCCACTTTCTGATTATTATGAATAATGCTGCTATGAACATTTGTGTACATGCTTTTGTGTGGACATGTGTTTTCAACTCTCTTGGGTATATACCTAGGAGTGGAAATACTAGGTTATGTGGTAATTCTGTTTTTAATATTTTGAGCCAAATTTTTTCTCACGATGGCTGCACAATCTTAAATCCCTGTGATTAATGTCTGAGGGTTCTGATTTCTCTACATACTTGTCAACACTTGCTATTGTCTGTCATTTTTATTATAGTCATCCTAGTGGGTGTGAAGTGAAGTCTCACTTTGGTTGTGATTTACAGTTCCTTAATAGCTAATGAGCATCTTTTTATGTGTTTATCAGGCATTTGTGTATATTCTTTGGAGAAATGTCTATTCAAATTATTTGCCCATTTTTAACTGTTTTTTTATTGTTGGGCTATAAGTGTTCTTTATGTATTCTAGATATAAGACCATTTTCAGGTGTTTTGCAAATATGTTCTTCCATTGTCTGGATTGTCTTTTCACTTTCTTTATGGTATACTTCGAAGCATGAAAATTTTTAATTATGATGAAATCCAATTTATCTATTTTTTTAATATGGTTGCTTGTGCTTTTGGTGTCGTGTTTAAGAAACCATTACTTAATCAAAAGTCATAAAGATTTATACTTATGATTTCTTATGAGAGATTTACACTTTTAGCTCTTACACTTAGTTCTGTGATACATTTTGAGTTAATTCCCCTACCTGGTGTGAAGTAGGGGCTCAACTTGATTTTTTTTTTTGCACGTGAAAATCCAGTTGCCTCAGCAACATTTGTTGAAAAGACTATTCTTTCACCTGTATATTGTCTTGGCATCCTTGCCAAAAAATAATTGACAATAAATGTGAGCTTTTTTCTTGATTTCCAGTTCTGTTCCATTGATCTGTATGTTTATCCTATGTCAGTATGATATTGTCTTGATTACTGTAGTAATGTAGAAGATTTTTGAAATCTAAGAGTATAAATTCCCCAACTTTATTCTTCTTTCCAAGAGTATCTTGGCTGTTCTAGGTCCCTTGAATTTCCATATAAATTTTAAGGTCAGCTTGTCAATGTCTGCAAAACTGACAGCAGGGGTTTCGATTGGTTGTTTTGTAATTTAAGTGTGAAAGTTTTACACTTATTTTGTTAGATTATTAAAAGTGTTTTACTCTTTTTGGTACTATTGTGAATAAAACTGTGTTCTTAATTTCATTTTCAGATTATTCATGCTAGTGTTTACAAATATAACTGTATTTTTGTATATTGCACTTGTGTCCTATAAACTTGAACTCATTAACTCTAATAGATTTTTTGTATTACTTATGATTTTCTACATTCAAGATTATGGAATCTTTAAATAGAGTTTACTTTCTTTATTTCAGATCTGTATTCTTTAATTTCCTTGACTCATTGACCTGGTTAGAAGCCCCAGTATAATGTTAAATAGAAGTGATAAGAGTAGAAATCCTTGTCTTGTTCCTGATCTTATGGGGAAAGCATTCAGCCTCTCACCACTAAGTGTGATGCTAGTTGTGGCTTTTTTGTAGATAATTTATATCAAGTTATGAAAGTTCCATTCTATTCCATAGCGTTGAGTGTTTTTTATCTTAAATAGGTGTTAGATTTGGTCTGTAGTTTTCTGTAATGCTTTGGTCCACTCTGGTATCAGAGTAATACTGGACTCAGAATGAGTTGAAATGTGTTTCGTGCTCTTCCATTTTGGAAGAGTTTGTGAAGAATTGGTGTTGTTTCCTTTAAATGTTTGGTAGAATTCACCATGAAGCCATCAGGGCCTGGGCTTCTTTTTGTGGGAAGTTTTAAATTACTGATTCAATCTCCTATTATCAATCTACTCAGATTTTCTATTTCTTCATGAGTCCCTTTTGGAAGTTTATGTTCTTCAATTTCATCTAGTTTATATAATTAGTTATTTAAGAGTGTGTTGCTTAATTTTCACATAAAAGTAAATTTCCTGTGTTTCTTTCAAATATTATAAGTATTAATATGTTAAACTTGTCTGCCATTGTAGTTTGTGTTTATCATTTGTTTTTCCCATTTCTTCATCTCCCTGTTTTCTTTTTCCTGCCTTCCTGTATACTACTTGAATATCTCTAAAAGATAATTCCATTTTCATTTGTCTATAGTGTTTTTGAGCATATGGCTTTATATAGCTTTTTAGTGGTATCTTTAGGTATAAATTAGTTCAAGTGATTTATAGAAACCTTACCTCCCCTTTATGTCTCTTTATCCTCCCATGTTTGTAATATATATAATATCTTAAATATTTTCTCTACATATATTTAGAAGTACAATAGTACTATAATGTTTCCTCAAATGCCAAACATAATTTAGAAAACTCAACAGGAAAGCCTATTTACTTACCCATAGTTTTCCTTGCCACGTTCTCTCTTCCTTCCCAGTCTTCTAGAGTTTCTTCTTCTATTGTTTTCTTTCTATTGAAAAGGACATCCTTTGACCATTTATTTAAGGTAAGTCAGCTGGTGACAAATTCTATTAGCTTTCCTTCATCTGAGAATGTCATGATTCCCCCGTCATTTCTGAAGTATATTTCTGCTAGCATAGGATTCTAGGTTGATAGTTCTTTTCTTTCAGGACTTAGAAGATGTAGTGCCACGTTTTCCTGGTCTTCATGATTTCTGGTGAGAGTTCTGTTATAATTCTAATTATTTTTTCCCTATAGGTAAGGTGTCATTTTTCAATGGCTGCTTTCAGAGTTTTTAATTTATCTTTAGTTTTTAGAAGTTTGATTAAGATGTGTCTTAGCATGTAGTTCTTTGGGCTTATCCTTTTGGGGTTGCTCAGCTTCTTGAATCTGTAGGTTTATGCTTTTTTTTTCCGCCAAATTTGGGATGGTTTCAGCCATTACTTTTTTGAGTACTTTTTTAGCCCTGACCTCTTTCTCCTCTACTTTCAGAGCTCCAATGATACAAATGTTAGATCTTTTGTTATAGTCTCAACATGTCTCTGAGGCTCTGTTAACTGTTTTTTATTTTTTTGTTTGTTTAGTTTCTCTCTGTTTTTCAGGCTGGGTAATTTTTATTGTTCATTTTGCAATTCCTGAGTTTTCTCCTCGGCCTTCCATTTTGCCACTGAGCACATAAGTCTTTAAAATTATGGTTATTATATTTTTCTCTTATAAAATATCCACTTGGCTCTCTATATCTTTTCTTTCTTTACTGGGACTTTCTAATCTTTTCTTGAGGCATTTTAATTTTTAATTTGTTTCCAGCATGTTTGCAATTACCTGTTGAAGTATTTATACCATGGCTGCTTTAAAATCCTTGTAAGATCATTCTAACGTCTCCTTTTTCTTGGTGCTGCCATCAACTGATTATCTTTTTTCATTAAGTTTGAGATTTTCTTGGTCCTTGATCATGAGCAATTTTTTATTTAAACGAGGACATGTTCATAATATGTATGAGACTCTGAATCTTATTTAAATCTTCTGTGTTAGCTGCCTTTCTGTGACACCACTCCTACAGTGGAAGGAGAGGGGCTGCTTCATTATTGCCAGGTAGAGAGATAAGAGTCCAGATTCTCTGCTCAGCCTCCATTGACCCTCAAGGGGAGTGTCATTATTATTGTTAGATCTCTCCATGTGATTGCCATTGATACTATGGTGGGGGTGGCCTTATAACCACTGGGTGATGGTGAAAGACATTATCCCCTCTAGGCTCTCCTGACACCACTCCAGTGGGGAGTGGGTAGGGCACTTTTTTAATGCTGAGTAGATGTAAAAGTTCAATCTCCACTAGCCTCTCTGGTGATGGGCTTCGTTGCCATCCAGTGGGAATGAAAGTCCTTACGTCTTACTTGGCCTTCTTTGATACCATCCCACCAGGGGTGGTAGGGCACCTCCTTACCGGCTCACAAGAGTGGAAGTCTAAGTGCCACACTCAGCTTTTCCTGATATGGATGGGAATGTAGCCATAGATTTTTCTGTAGTTTTTTTCTGTTTGGCTGGAGTAAAGCAGTTATTGTCTATAAGTTTCCTATCTTGCTAGGCTTCCCTTTCCTGTGGCTAGAGAGAGCAGGCTGTTGTTATCGTTGTTTATAATCTGCACCCATTGGTATTTCTAGGTTGTCGACATGTTCAACTCCAAGTCTAGGATACAGGGGGCAAAAAGAAAACACAGAGAACTCACTACCATATTGTTCTTGGGCCCCAAGGTCCCTAGCTGATCTTCCTTCTTCTCTTCACTTTTCAGAGTCTTCTTATGTTTGTTTATATATAATGTCCAGAGTTCTTGGTTGTATTTAGTGAAAGAAATAAGGAAAACGTGCTTACTCCATCTTCCTAGAAGCAGAAATCTTGTTTCTTTTACTAATTTTTATGAGTTATTATCACAATAGTTTACCTGGAAATTACAATTAATATCTTAAAACAATTTAGTTCAGATGAATACCAACTTGATTTCAACAGTGTACACAAAGTTTGTTCCTTTATATTTCCATATCCTCCCAGTCCTTTGTGCCATTATTGTGTAGATTTGAGGTTTTCTCTACTGTTCTTTGATTTTGAAGGACTCCCTTTGGTATTTCTTCTAGGGCAGGTTTGTTGTCTATCTGGGAATGTCTTAATAGCTCCATTTTTGAAGGACAGTTTTGCTGGATATAGAATTGCTCATTCATAGTTTTTTGTTTTTTCTTTTAGTACTTAGAATATGTCATCCTGCTGCCTTCTGTTCTCCATGCTTTCTGGTGAGAAGTCAGTTGCTCTTCTTATTGAGGTTTCCTTGTACATGATGATTAGCTTTTACTCTCATTGCTTTTAAGATTCTCTTTGGATTTGGTTCTCAACAATTTGACAGTGATGTTCCTAATTATCCTACTGGAGTTTGTTGGGCTTCTTGGTTGTGCAGATTAATACTTTTCATCAAATTTAGGAAGATTTTGGCCATTATTTATTTAATTATTGTTTTTCCATTCCTTTTCTCTTTTTCTAAGGATCCCAGTTTGTATATGTTGGTACAATTGATGTTGTCCTATAGGTCTCTGAGAGCCTGTTAATTTTCTTTATTCTTTTACTTTTTGTTTCCTCAGATTGGACAATTGCAATTGACCTATCTTCAAATTCCCTTATTCTTTCTTCTGCCAGTTCAAAGCTGATTTTGAGTGCCTCTAGTAAATGCTTTATTTGTTATTCAGAATTTCTATTTGGTTCTGTCTTTTTTTAATAATCTCTGTATATTTATTGACATTCTTCATTTGAAGACATCATTTTCATACTTTTCTGTAATTCTTTAGACATATTTTCATTCTTTGAAGGACATCATTTTCATACTTTTCATACTTTTCTGTAATTCTTTAGATATATTTTCCTTCTTTGAAGGTATGTTCTTTGAACATACCTAAGATGGCTGATTTGAAGTATTTGTCTAGTAAATCTAATGTTTGGGTTTCTTTATGCACAGTTTCTTTGACTGCTTTTTATATTATGTATGGACCATATTTTGTGTGTCTCATATTTTTATTGCAAATTGAACACTTTAAATAAAATAATGTGGCAATTATAATAATCAGACATCACCCCACGATTTTCTCTGCATTTTGTCATTGTTGTAGTTTACTTCTTTAGTGACTTTCCTGGACTAATTATATAATATTATATAATATGTAATATATATAATATATTACAATATATATTATATAATATACAAAATATATTATACATTATATATTATAATATATAATATGTAATATAATATATTATAATATATATCTGTATTCTTTGTTATGTATACCACTGAAGTCTCTACTCAGTGAGATAAGCTACCTTTAACTACTTTTGTATTTCTCTTTTCTAAAAAACAAATCTTTGAATAGAGAGGGTACTAATAAGAGAAGAAAATGGAAAAAAAAGACAATAAGGAAACCAGATGACATGCTAAGGATGTAAATTGATGCCACGTTACCCAGACCCCTACAACCACTGCTTATACACTGGGCTGAATTTAGAGAATGAGGATGTGGGACCCCTGCATGCCAAAGTCAAAGAATGGTTGCTGAATTCCTCAGTTTATCTGCTACAAGTCCTGAGAAACAATGTTCTCTCCTTAATGGTACAACCTAAAAGCATATAGTATAATATAGTTGGGATTAAAGCAATTGTTTTTTGTTCTCATTTTTTAAAATAAGAAAAATTATATTGAGAGGAGTTAGGTAATTTTTCCTAGGTCACCAAACTCTTAGTGGCAGAGTTGAGTTTTAAAATCCAGGCTATTTTCCATTCACTATGCTACTTGCATTATAGCATTCTATTATGTCAATAGGTAGAACTTATTTTTTATCTTTTGACTTAATACAATGTGATTACTCTTTCATGACTTTTTTGAACACTATGTGTATTATTGAACTCAGACTGAAGAGTTTCCCTAAGAAATAATTCTATAGTTCTGTAGCAAATAAAATGGGGCAGAGCTTCCAGATATAATGGAGAAATGTATTTTACAGGTGGGTGGCCTGTGGGGTGCCAAATCACTTGATGTGTGAGTATTAGGATGGGGGTGAAAATGAATTATCTTTGCTTTGTAACCATGGTGTGCCATTCATCTAAATATAAGGCTTCTTAAAACTATTTTCTTCTCTCCATTTTTTTTTCTTTTAAGCATTGGAATGTATTTTTCCAAAATTTCTAAGAAGTATATTAAAAAACTAACTTAATTGTTCCCCAATAATCATAAACACTATAAAGCAACATATGTTAATAATGTCTCTTTATCATAGTCTTTTTAAAATGAGTAGATTATAAAGAGACTTGCACACATCTGAAATATGGGTTTTAATTTTACCTTGATATTTGTCCTAAATAACTATCAAAAAGGATTATTATATACAGAAAAAATTTTTCTGACCTGGCGACGTTACTGTTCATTGGAGCCTCCATTTATATTAGCATTTTAGATGAAAAAGTAGCCTTAGTATTCAATTCAATTTTAACAATCAAGTCTGGATGCAGTGTATTGATTCAGAATTTTGGAACATCACTTTTCATCATATCATGTTGCAACAAAATGTATTATGGCATGATGAGCCTGTTTTGAATTGTTGATGTGAATAATTACAAGGGAAAAATGATATGGATCAGGACTGTCAGAAGGAAATCCAAAAAGGAAAGGATGTATTTAATGACATCTACAGAAATGGCAGCACCTAATAGACTCTGTTGTGGAAGTGTCAGGGTTTCTGCTTCCTAAATGACGAAAGTAAGAAAGAAGTCTGAGGATAAGATGATTTAGTTCTGAAAGAATGACTCCCCAAGTGCAATGACCTCCCCACATCCCTAGGAGTCAAGCTGTCTCAGAAACTGAGTGTTCATTCAGGGCCAGTAGAGTGATAATATCTCCTGAGACAGGAGAGATCAAGGTTATATAGATATTTTCAAATGATCCAGAGTCCTTTAACATCAGCTGACTGCCATTCCCAGGTTGTGAAGCAGAAGAAAGATCTAAGTGATAATGTGTGCCTGTGAATTACCGCTCTGTTAATGGTATTCTTGTTAATATGAAATCGAGAAGGCAGATTAAAAAGGCAGGAGTTACAAACTTTTGAGGCAAGCTAATTCCAGCTACTTCTCTGTGAGCCATTCATTTGTTTGTCAAGTAAAAAAATCACTCTAGTACTCACATTCCTTTGGTATATTCTGATACAACTTTCAATTTACTGAATAACACTATGAGGGAGAGAGGAAGGTTAGGGGAAGGAGGCAGAGGGGGATAGGGAAGGAAGGAGGGAGGGAGAAACCAGAACCTAACCCTCGTTAAAGGCATACTATCTCCATCAGATGTTTTTTTAAAGTATAAAATACTCAGCATTGAACTAATAGACATCAGGAGTTATGGGCAGTAGACCATGATGTCTCGGCCTTATTTTGTAACTTTGAAATGCCACCAAGAAAGTCTTTGGTTCTCACGTTCTTTGCCAAAAATTTAGAAAGTTTAACTAGAATTTGCCTAAGGTTGTGTCTCAGTTATAATAATGATAGCATCGATTACGTGCCAGATTTTATCACACACTATCTCATTTAATGAGTTCTATGATCTCAGTTTTACGATTATGGAGACCTAGGGCAGTTAAACAATTTATCTCAGTTGACCTTATAAAAGAAAGAGTAACAGATAGATTGGATCTTAGGTCTGTCTGGCTCCAAAGACTATGAAAGCTTTACTACCCCAGGCCATTGTACTTTGCAAGATAATAGATACTTATTTAAATGTTGAAATGAATGCTATTTCTCCAATTTTACCTGAAAATATGAAACTTTACTTTCATAAGGTTATGGGGGTCTCTTGATGAGACGGCTTATGTTAGATCATCAATATTCTTTCCTGGCATAGCGTCTGGTTCATAGTATGCACTGAATATCCTGAGTGAATAGAAGAACTGGCTCTGCTGGTAACAGAATAATCCACACTCCCCTCTCCAATCTATTGGATATAGTTGTATTTTACTTCTTCATGAAAGATGATTTCGATTTCTTCATTCTCTCCTAATGTGACTATTGAAAGAAAGATATAGACTAAAAAATATAGCTTAACAAGTATAAAAAGAGAATACGTGTTTATTTGCAGAAAAACATCCCAAATGATAGACTAGACATGAAGCTTATCATCATCAAAAGACACTCGTTAGCAGATCTTTCAGGTGACCCAGAAGCAGACCTTATTAGGAAAAAAACCCCATATACTTTAGTAATCACAAGCTATTCACTCTATATTTTAGAATATATGCCTTGGAGTCCCACAAAGCAGGCTTCCAAACCTAGTAATGTGACTCTAGGCAAATACATTAGTTTCCTGTTAAGAATGGGCCAAATTATTGCTATTTGTATGTTTGTAATGAGGATTAGAAATAATACGACTAAGTTATTGGCAAATAAGTCCTTAGTAATTGACATTTACTATGGTGGGAAATGAAAATGTCCTCTTTGGCTTGCTGAGTGAAGAAACTGAGGGTTTTTTTTTTTTTAAATATCATAAATTTTAAGTTTTTCAAACTTTTCCCGTGGATAACTGTCTGGGGATACACATAAATAATATGAGTTATGGGCTTCCCTGGTGGCGCAGTGGTTGGGAGTCCGCCTGCCGATGCAGGGGACGCGGGTTCGTGCCCCAGTCCGGGAAGATCCCACATGCCGCAGAGCGGCTGGGCCCGTGAGCCATGGCCGCTGAGCCTGCGCGTCTGGAGCCTGTGCTCCGCAACGGTAGAGGCCACAACAGTGAGAGGCCCGCGTACCACCAAAATATAATAATAATAATAATATGAGTTATATTTTCCAGTTTTATTAATGCTTTTTTTCTCCCACATATATCTTTCAGGGCATGTATTACTTTGAAAAACTAATAAGGATGATTTCTTGAATCTCTTTGCTTTGGAACCAGCTCTAAACAAACTTATCTGTACAGTATCAGCAATTGCACAGAGTAGAACATAGCTAATTATGGTGGTGAGGTATCATCCTGGAAACACAAATGGGGAGATTCCTGGACTGACCTTAGGCAAGTAGTATAGAATGAACTTACTCTAAATAGCCATACAGCTTGAATCGAACCAAACATTATACCTTTGCCTTTGATTTCTTTGGAATGCCACCAAGGCCCTGTTGTTGGAATACTTCTGTGGTTTCTACTAATTAACTTAGTGCTGTAACCTGACTGTTTTGTAACTGGCATTAAAATTGCAAAATCAAAACCCTGAGTGTATACATACAAATTATTCAGGTTAAAAGAAATCCAGCTGGGAAATACAGAGACTCAAATCCCCTTACTAATTTTAACTTAATATAGCTCACAATTTTGAAATAATAGGACAATCTCAAGAGTAATAATGATATACAGCAGCCAATAAGTTTAGATTAATAGCAAAAGTCTCTTTGTTCTTTGGTTTAAACTAGTTTGTAAATATATAAAGAGATTTTTTTTTTTTTTTAATTTCAGGTTTTTCTTCTGTGTTTCAATTCTTACAGTCTGGTTTAATCAGTGATACCAGTCATTGGGTGTAATTCTATATTGTCAAACCCAGGATTGTGGCTCCACAGTATGGACCCATCCACCTTTCCCCATACTTTTAGCCATAGACACTTAGGAAAAAACACTATCACCTGATCAAGTTTGGTCTGTAGGGTGAGAGTATTCAGTAAGACTCTTTCATGTTTCAGTTTCACAAGTAGTATAAAATAATTAAGAGTTATGCACCAGAATTGAATACCTGCACTCAGATGCAGTTTGCTAATTTATTTATTCATTTAGCAACTATTTATGGACCAGACACTATTTTGGACACTGGGGATTAAATGGTGAAAAAACCAGAGAAGTCCCTGCCATCATATTTTTTAATATTCTAGTGGGAGGACACAGAAAAAAAGCAGAAAATAAAGAACTATGAGGTAAGAGCAGACACAGTGACTGCTGTGATGTGAAGAAGGTATTGTTTGTCAAATTAGATCAATTTACTAGCTCTATCACTTTTGAAAAGTGATTGAACATGTCTAAGTAACTGTAAAAGGTAGATAATATTACAAAATTCATAGGACTGAAGTGAAACAGTACACATAAAGTGCTGAACTCAGTGGCTGATATATAGCAAGTGCTCAAAAAAAATCTAAGCTGATAGAGGGAGACTTTTGCAACGTAGTAAAGACTATCTACAAGAAACCTACAGCTATTATTAAACTTAAAGGTGTGAAACTCCAGTCTTTCCCACAAATATCAGGTACAAGACAAGGATGTTCTCTCTCACCACTCCTTTTCAATGTTGCACTGGAAATCCTTGCTAATGCAATATGGCAAAAAATAAAATAAAAGGCATACAGATTGGTAAGGAAGACATAAAGCTGTCTTTGTTTGCAGGTGACATGATCATCTGGAGAAAATTCAAAAGAATTGACAAAAAACCTCCTGGAACTAATAAGCAATTATAGCAAGGTTGCAGGATACAAAGTTAATATACAAAAGTCAATTGTTTTCCCATATACTAACAACAAACAAGTGGAATTTGCAATTAAAAACATAATACCATTTACAATAGCATCCCCCAAAATGAAATACTTATGTATAGATCCAACAAAATATATACAAGATCTATATGAGGAAAACTATAAAACTGATAAATGAAATCAAAGAAAAACTAAATAAGTGGAGAGATAGTCCATGTTCATGGATAGGAAGACTCAATATTGTCAAGACATCAGTTTTTCTCAACTTGATCTATAGATTTAATAAAATCCCGATCAAAACACTACAAAATCATTTTTTTTTAGATATTGACAAACTAATTGTAAAGTTTGCATGGAGAGGTAAAAGACCCAGAGTAGCCAACACAATATTGAAGAACAGAGGTGGAGGACTGATGCTCCCTCACTTTAAATCTATAGTAATCAAGACAGGTATTGGAAAAAGAATAGATCACTAGATTAATAGAACAGAATAGATATTGAAGAAATAGACCAATAAATATAGTCAACTGATCTTTAACAATGGAGCAAAGACAGTCTCTTCAACAAATGGTGCTGGAACAACTGGACATCCACCTGCAAAAAATGACTCTAGACACAGACATTACATCGTTCACAAAATTAAACTCAAAATGGATCATAGACCTAAACGTAAAAGATAAAACTATAAAATTGCTAGAATATAACATAGGATAAAATCTAGATGACCTTGGATATAGTGATTTTTTTTTTTTAGATACAACACAAGACATGACATGAAAGACGTGGAAGAAATAATTGATGAGCTGGACTTCATTAAAACTAAACACTTCTGTGTGAAAGACAATACCAAGAGAATTAGAAGACAAGGCAGAGACTGGGAGAAAATATTTGCAAAAGACATATCTGATAAATGACTGTTATCCAAAATATACAAATAACTCTTAAAACTCAAAAATAAGAAGATAACCTAATTCAAAAATAGCCCTGGGCTTCCCTGGTGGCGCAGTGGTTGAGAGTCCACCTGCCGATGCAGGGGACACGAGTTCGTGCCCCGGTCCGGGAAGATCCCACATGCCGCGTAGCGGCTGGGCCCGTGAGCCATGGCCGCTGAGCCTGCGCGTCCGAAGCCTGTGCTCTGCAACGGGAGAGGCCACAACAGTGAGAGGCCCGTGTACGGGGGAAAAAAAAAAAACCAAACCCCAAAATAGATGATAAATAAGCATGTTAAAAGGTGTTCCATATCATATGTCATCGAGGAAATGTAAATTAAAACAACAATGAAATACCACTACATACCTAGTAGAATGGCCAAACTCTGGAACACTGACACTGCCACATACTGGTGAGGATATGGAGCAACAGGAACTTCCATTTATTGCTGACAAGAACATGAAATGGTACACTTTGGAAGACTTTTTGGTGGTTTCTTAAAAATGAAACATACTCATACCATATGTTCCAGCAATCATGCTCCTTGGTATTTACCCAAAGGAGTTGAAAATTTATGTTCACACGAAAATCTGCATATGAAAGTCTACATCAGCTTTACTGATAATTGCCAAAACTTAGAAGAATCAAGATGTCCTTCAGCAGGTGAATGTATAAATAAACTGTGACACATCCAGACACTGGAATATTATTCAGGACTAAAAAAGAAATGAGCTATCAAGCCAGAAAAAGGCATAAAAGAACCTTAAGTATACGTTACTAAGTGAAAGAGGTCAATCTGGAAAGGTTACATATTGTATGATTACAACCGTATAACATCTGGAAAAGGCAAAACTATGGTGACAGTAGAAAAGATCAGTGGTTCCTAGGGGTTTGGGGAAGGGAGACATGAATAGGTGAGCACAAGGATTTTTAGGGCAGTAAAAATATTCTGTATGGTACTATCATGATGAATACATGTCATTATATATTTGTCCAAACTCATAAATATACAAAGGCAAGAGTGAACCCTAATGTAAACTGTGGACTTGAGGTGATTGTGATGTAGGGTCATCAATTAAAACAAATATAAACTCTAGTGGGAAATGTTGATAGTGGGGGAGTCTATGCATATGTTGGGGCTGGGGGTATATGGGCAAAGTACCTTCCTCTTAATTTTATTGGAAACCCAAATCTGCTCTTAAAAAGTCTCTAAAAAGCCATGCTCTTAAAAAAGTCTCTAAAAAATTCATTGTTTACATTTATTCCACAAATAAAGAAAATTATTTACTATGTCAAAACACTATTTTAGGTGTTTCTGAGTATGTAATAGAAAACAAAGCAAAAACAACAACAAAATACCCTGCCCATAGGGAATTTACATTTTAGTACACATGATTTTATTACGTTGAACCATGTGATTACTATTTAATAGATTATAAGCAGTTGAATAAGGACTTGTTCAAATTGTAGTTTCTCACAACTCTGAAGTAGAGGAGTGGATACCCCATTCATATTTACAAAATATTTTAAGTTATTAATTAAAGAGTAAATCAGAGATCTGAGTGTTGAGGTATATATGAATGGCCTTTCAGTGTTTTTGAGCAGGGTCTTATCTTTATAGTACAAAACAGTATGGACTCCCACATGATAAATTTGTAATTATTTATTCAATCCATAGACACCCATATTTGAAGATCATCTAATAAAAATGTACCTTTTCTCAAAATTAATTTTGGTTTTAAAAATGTTATGAAATAATTTCTGGACATATATGTACAATATAACATTGCAGCCAACTTAGGACAGTTTAAATGCAAAATTAACTTACATTTAAAGAAAACAAAATGATAGAAATTCAATTATCAAAAGATAAAATTTGGCTTCCTTAAAGTAAAATAGTGTTCTGGATCCAGGAGCAGTTCCTGACATCTACCAGGGTCCAGGTCTAAGGGACTGGTTTCTCGCATTCATGGCTAAGGGCATACACTCTGGAGTTGTCCAGCTTTGGTTAGAATACTAGCTCTACCATTTGCTGTCTGTGTCCCAGTGGAAAGTCAGTTAGCCTTTCTGTGCCTCAGTTTCTTCACTTGTAAAGTTGAGATAGTGCTAGTTTTTATGTTAAAGCTTTCTTATAAAGTTTGAACAAATTAAAGTGTTTAGAATGGTGCTTGGCACATAAATGCTATCTGTTTAACTCTTGTTATTATCATATTATTATTCATCACAACTTTTGACTAGTGGCCCAAATAACATTGTAAGATGCTGTAAAATGCTAAGAATAGTGCTTGACACAGAAAGTTTTATATAACTGTTGACTATTAGTATCACAGCTATTTTTTTTATTGTCATTAATGGTATTACTAGTATTCTTCTCTTGGTTTGGAAAAAATCCTCTGGTGGAAAATACGGTCTCTCTGAAAGGAGCATGGCTTGATCTTGAGGGGTGGCGTATAGAAGGAAAACTTGACTACTTTGGCAGTATTAGCTAATTCTCAGAAAGCTCACCTACATAGTAAAATCCCATTACATTTCAACACTTAGGAAAACTAAACCTGATTTTTTCACCTCTACAATAACCCCATGAGATATTGCAAGGAGGTATTTTCTGTGGTGTGTTTACTTTTTCAATTGCCACTTTGAGAAAAATATATTATCAATTGAAGAAATACAGTACCATCTTCCATCTATGTATTCAAATTAACAGTTCATGACAAGCTCTCAAATATCTACAAATAACTAAAGGTCATAATTGTTCCTATTCTATTATTTTTTTTAAATAAATTTATTTATTTATTTTTAATTTTTGACTGCGTTGGGTCTTCCTTGCTGCGCTCGGGCTTTCTCTAGTTGGGGCGAGTGGGGGCTTCTCTTCATTGCAGTGCACAGGCTTCTCATTGCGGTGGCTTCTCTTGTTGCGGAGCATAGGCTCTAGGCATGTGGGCTTCAGCAGTTGTGGCATGTGGGCTCAGTAGTTGTGGCTCACGGGCTTACTTGCTCTGCAGCGTGTGGGATCTTCCCGGACCAGGGCTTGAACCCGTGTCCCCTGCATTGGCAGGCAGATTCTTAACCACTGTGCCACCAGGGAAGTCCTATTCCTATTTTGGAGATGGGCAAACTGAAGCTCAGAGAGGCTACTTGGTTTGATTGACTAGAATAATAAATTTGAGGGTGCTGAGACTAAAACCAAGATCCTTTGCTACCTAGTCTTTTATTCGTAGTGAACAACAGGTATTTAAGGAATCTTCTCTAGGGAATTTAATCTCATTTGAGAAATAGGGGTTCCCCCCCCATTTTTTCTCTGCTGACTCAGCAAGGTGAAGAGGAAAAGGCACAAAAGAGGACAGTGCATTTGATAGAAATTAATTCTTTGCAGTAATGACTGTCTCAGTCCATAGACTGGGTGGTTTATAAGCAACAAAAATTTATTTCTCACAGTTCTGGAGGCTGGGAAGTCCAAGATCAAGGCCGGCATATTAGGTATATGATGACACCCCTTCCCGGATCATAGATGGTCATGTTCTCCCTGTGTCCTCACAAGGTGGAAGGAATAAGGGAGCTCTCCGGCATCTCTTTTATAAGAGAACCAATCCCATTCATGAGGGGCTGCCCTTCCACTGTCTGGATTGACATTACAATTGAATTGACAGTATTCATTCATGAAATAAATATTTATAGAGGGCCTAATGTGAGATAGACTTCTGTTTGAAAAGTTGAAACTAGATATTCCCACTGTGCCTCACACCCCACTCATTTTCAGTTCTGTGAAAGTATAAGCTGCTTTCTTCCTCAATCTTTCACAAATTCTCATCTACAAATTAATTTGTTCTATTTCTCTGTTTCCCTTTATTCCTACTCTTTCCTCTGCATGTCTGGGGTTTTTACATAGTAAATAAACTACCTTACATTCTCAAACTCTCTAGAGAGTACTCTCTTCTTTTCCAAACTTACCTGAACTTGGTTCACCTTCAGGTCTAATCTTGCTCTGTAACCACCCAGGGTGTAGATGTTCATGCAGGGATAGGCTCCGTGGGTGTAGGATCACCATTTTTCTTACCCTTCTATTACATTTTCACGTTCTTTTTCTTTTTTTTAATTTTAAAAAAATTTTTGGTTGTGTTGGGTCTTGGTCGTGGTGCGTAGGCTTCTCATTGTAGTGGCTTCTCTTTTTGCGGAGCATGGGCTCTAGGCACAAGGGCTTCAGTAGTTGTGGCTCGCGGGCTCTAGAGAGCAGGCTCAGTAGTTGTGGCGCACGGGCTTAGTTGCTCCGCGGCATGTGGGATCTTCCTAGACCAGGGATCGAAACTGTGTCCCCAACATTGGCAGGCAGATTCTTAACCACTGTGCCACCAGGGAAGTCCCTACATCTTTATTTTTAAAAATTCATCTTCATTTGGAGATTGTATCATCTGGTTCAATGCAGCATAAGCTGTATTTTTTTAATCAAAACCAGATAATTTAATAGATATAAATTGATATTAGCTCATTTTATATTTATATATATTCAGATAGACAACTACAAAGGACAGCCAATTAAATCATTTTTCATTTTAAAAAATGTATTAGAACTGAGTGTAACATATAATAGTACAGTCAGAAGACCATATCAATAAATTCATTCCAAAGGCAAAATAACTCACATATTCCACAGATAAAATCACTATCTTGCAATTTTTTTGTATTCATGAAAGTTTCTTGCTTAGCTAAAATGAATTTGTTTTAAAATACAGTCAGTAAATATTAAAAGATTAACAAACCCAAAGTCATATTAAGGGTCATTGGAAGAATAAATTATAGGTACTTGGACACTTGCTATCGGATGCATGTGGCAAGTAGCAAAATAACGAGAATATCTTCTCCTAACAGTAACTTAATAACTCCTAATCATGCTGACTTCTGTTTGGTTTTCCCTCTCTGAGCACACAGTCAGCACGTGGTCCTCTATACTAATGGAGAACAGCGTTAACATCCCTAATACAGAGCAGATGGCCATTCCCTTGGGAGTTTTCTTGCAGTCACAGCAGTAGCAGTTTCCAAGCATTGGAGAATGATGGAAGGAAGGGAGGGTTGGAGGGAGGGAGGGAGGAAAGGAAGGAAGGAGCTAAACACTAGCTCCAGAAAAGTAACTTAAACTTTCTTCCAGCAACTTTAATTTCTGAGCTCCAAATGCCCTTTATGATCTCTTATTTTGACTGCCTTGATTTAACACAATTTACTGAAAAATGTATTTTTGCCAAGTGGTAATAAGTGCTATGGAACATACTACTAGGGAGGATGAGAGAAGAGAAAAGCTACAGGAACTGAATAATTATCCCCAAACTATTAATTCTGTAAAATCATGGAGAACGTCTATTTTATTCATCAACATACCTGACATGGAACTTAGTGCCTAGTACATTGGCGGTGCCTAGTAGAGATTTGGTGAATGAGTGAATGAATAAGAAACAATGTCAGAAGGGACTGGGAATGTCTGGGTAACTCAGACAAGGGTCAAACATTTAGTCACATGCTACTCACCAATCTGAAAGCTCTAAGAAATAGGTAACAAAGAAAGCCATTACATATTTAAATAAGGCTCAAACATGCCCTTGTCAGTGAATTGACAGCAGTGCAGCTGGCAGTCTGATATTAATGCACTTGTGGGTGAGAAGGACATTTACAGTTACTTCCTCCTTCCAGTTACACGGAAAGGTCCTAGTAGATATCAAGGGCAGGGCTACTATATCCTTCAGAGGCAGTCTCCTGAATGCAGTCAGGAAGAAAAATCCATGCTATTAAGCATGTACGCCAGTAAATTGTTACCACCAAATTTGTCATGCCTGCTTCCTCCTGGAGATTTTAATCCCAAAATATTTGCATTAATTTCCACAAATTGGTTCCTGATTTGACAATTTTTCGCAGAGGTTATTTCCCCCACCGCTGGTGAGCTGGGGAATAGCTAGGGAGGTTTCAGTTATGTGCTTTAAGACACGTGGCTCTAAGATTTTTCTATTTGTGCAGTGGAAAGGATTTTAAATTGATGGCCTTCATCCAACTTCCTACTTGTATCTCTCCTGGGTAGATTATGGATACTATTTTTATATCCTTCCCTTCTCTGGTTTTTTTTCTTTTTGCACTGCTGCAACTTAGGATGTCCATCTTTCTCTATAACTCTTCAGGGCTTTTCTGAAGGTGTACTAAATTTACACTATAAATGGGATGCTTCTGAGAAGGCTGTAGGCTGTTATGGTGGTACACAATTAATCAGCATGTCTGTCTTTTAGATCATCATTCTAAGAACTGCACTGCATGAATTATATGTTAATCTTACCTGGGATCAGAATGTTTAGAAGAGAGTTACTGTGAAGTGAAATCAAATCAGCTGTTTATTATTAGTCTTTTTATTGGTGTGTTCAGAGGAGTTGGAGTTTTGATTTTTATTTTTAGAAAGAACAAATCACTTGAAGCATAAACACTAGTACTGTTATGTTTACACAGGTTATGCTTATTTTAGAACACTGCATCCAAAAAGGTATTTTGCAATGTATTGAAAAATTAAATGATTCACTATGTAATTTTTATAGTTTTAGTTTAATATTTTTTTTAACTAATGCTATTTATGGTTGACCAAAGTAGGCTATACACAGACTGCATACTTACTTCACACATAACTGCAGAAGCTATATCTAATTTTATCCCTTTTTTCTTTTTTACCTAAATACGTATTTTAAAACATACCATTCACATACATGTATCTCAGTTGCCCTATTTCCAAAAGCTGCCCAGCTTAGTGTCAAAGGAGAAAACCTAAATGTGAATAGTACACATAGGCTTAGGAAGTTCTCTCAGAGAAAAATCCTTAATTATAGAAGAGGAATTTCCTAAAAAAGATTTTTAGGTAGCAGATATTTAGGGAGCACTTATAAGATACCACACATTATTTTTAGTGTTTTATAAGGATTATTTCATTTAAACCATACAACGGTACTTAGTGGTAGGTCCTTCCATTATCCTTATTCTTCAACTTGAAAATGGTACCTGGAGCCCAGATCCAGATCCTCAGTTGCTCAGACTTCTCGTCTCCAGTCATGATTTCTTCCACCTTCCTTCATCTACCCACTCCCCTGGTTATACCTCTGATTTTCGTCATCACAAATCACCTCTGAAAGCTCAAATTCAAGTATCCCATTTTTTGACTACAACCTCCTATTCTTCTAACCCCTCTATGCTGACTCTCCAATTTCATTTCATAATAGTCTGTATTACAATAGAGGGACTAGCATGACACTGTGCAAGGCTAATATACAAATTCACAAAGTGTTTCATATTTTCATGTTCATGAGTTGAACAATTGAATATTAGAATTGTATCAACTGTCTCCAAATTTATATATAGATTTATTGGATTTATTGCAATTATAATCAACATACCAAATACTTTTTTTTTTTAGGAACTTGAAAGGAAATTCTAAAATTTGTGTGGAAATACAAAGGGCCAAAGTGTCTAAAACAAACTTGAAGAAAAAGGTCAAGGTTACAGGACTTGCTCTACAAATATCATACTAATTATACATATACAGTAATTGAGAACAAGTAAAAGGACAAAGATATGAATGAAACAGAATAGAAGCTCAGAAACAGACCACACAGATATGAACATTTGATTTTTAGTAATGCTAGTTTTGTAAAACTTTGAGGTACATAGAGATCTTTGCAAAAAATATTGTTGCAAAAACTAGTTATCCATAAATAAAACACAAAATTAAATGAACCCTTATATCACCTAATACACATATGTGCGAACACACACACACACACACACACACACACAATTCCAGGTGAATTACAGACCTAAATATGAAAAGCACCAAATAAAATTTCTAGAATACAGCTGGCCCTCTGTATCCACAGGATCTGCAGTTGATTGAATCTGTGGATGTGGTACCTGCATGTATGGACAGCTGAGGGTACTAAGCTATTTTATATAAGGGACTTGAGCATCTGTGGATACTGGTATCCTTGTGGGGTCCTGGAACCAATCCCCTGCCAATACCAAGGGACAACTCTCAATATATTGGTAAATATTGGTAGTCTTTCAATATAATCTTTAGGAGTTTGGGCATAGAGAGTGATTTATTAAGCAAGATACAAAAAGAATTAGGCAAAATAGAAAGACTGATAAATGGACTACATTAAAATTAAGAACTCACGTTCACCAAAGGATGTTACTTAAAGAGTAAAGGATATAAAAATAGTATCCATAATCTACCCAGAAGAAATAGAAGTAGGAAGTTGGATGGGGACTACCAATTTTAAATACTTTCCACTGTGCAACCTACAAATAGGAAAAAGTTAGATAACTTTAATCAATGTAATCAGTGAAATCTCATATTCAGAATATATTAAAAATTCTTAAAATGCAATAGGAAAAAGGCAAAATGAGGAAAAATGTGCAAAATTCTTAAAAAGCACTTCAAAAAATGCTCAATCTTACTAGTAAACATAGAAATAAACGCAAACTAAAATCACAATAAGATATAACTCACTGATGAGAAGAATGGCAAAAATTCAATAGTGTGATAATAGCAAGTGTTGACAAGCATATAGATCAACAGGGATTTTCACAATTTGCTGGTGGAAGTGTAAACTGTTAAGATCACTCTGGAAACGATTGGCCATATTTAGTGGATCTGAAAGACAGACATAATATGACACAGCCTAATTCATGGGCACCCATAGAAATGCTTGCATGTGTTCACTAGGGTACATGTACTAGAAGATTCATAGTTCAAAGCTACAAACGACCAAAATGTCCAACATCTGTAAAATAAATTATATTCATATGATTAAGTGCTAAACAGCAGTGAAAATAAACTGCAGATGCATACAAAAACATTTATGAATCTTAAAAACATAATGTTAAGGGAAAGAAATTAATACAGTTAAGAAAAGTACTGTATGATTTCATTTATATAAAATTCAAAATCAACAAAGTTAACCTTTTCTTTCTGACATACATTTAGGTAGTAAAACTCTAAAGTAAGGAAGGGAAGTAAATACTATAAAATTCAGGATAGTTATTAATGGAGGAAGTAGGAAGGGGGATATTATCAGGAAGGTCTCTGTAGGAAACTTGTAGGGACCTGCTGTGTTCCATGTCTAGACCTCATTGGGGGTTACAGGGTGTTTGTCCTCCATCAGTTTGTTAAACTGAGCATTTATGTTTTCTTATCTTTCTTATTAGTAAAAAATAAGATGTAATTATATTAAAACAGTTGGATAAGCAGATACCACAGTTTAATGTTTCCAGACAACTCTTTGAAGATAGGGTTGAAAGAGTTAGAAGGATGAGGGGGAGGGTCCCAATAGTGATAATATTTGAACATATTCACTAGTCAATGAAAGCAAAAAATGTAAAACTGAGCAAGGTAAAAAGAGAAAGAGGGTTGCAGCTTGGACCTAGAGAAGATGAAAGAAGCTTGGATCATTCACATTCAGGGTGCCACCCAGATTCAAATGGCATGTTCAAAAGGGTTTACTTGAAAGGGATGGAGCATCTACAGAGATGTGAACAGGATTAAAGGAACAGAAGGATGGGTGAAGCACCCAGGGACTTGTAAAGCAGTAAGTCTTTACAACCTCTTGGCCTGAGGGGGTCCGGGGTTTGGGGGATGAATGGTTTAGCCAAGTCCAAGTGAGAGCTGAAGCAGAGGAAGAGGGTTACCCATAGGAGCTAAGCAAAAGGCAGGTGTAGGGGAATAAATCTCCTGGTATCTTCTTCCTCCCACTCTCTAATTTCCTTTCACTGCTTGCCATTTACCAAACCGAACTAAAAATCAGAGCGTGTGAGTGGCTAAGTGAGTTAGTCTGAAGGGGCTAGTCTTCAGTAACTCGGAGCAGGGCAGAGGAAGGCAGAGAAATCACGTACGGATTGGGAGGAGGAAATGTAGAATAACAGCACAGGAATGTTATTTGCAGAGAAAACGTAGTTCAGAAAGGACGCTTCTTAGGGAAAAAGAACTATAGAAACACATGGGTAATAATTCAGAGACAGTTGTGGCACAAGGGAAAGATAGTTCAGGGAGCTCTTATCTGATGACCTTAATCTCAATAAAGTCAATGCAGGGTTGTCTGCTTGTAGGAAAGAAAAACAGGCGTTGATCAGACCGTTTGAGAAGATTAGAGGGAATTTGAAATTAGTTTGGTGGGAAATTTAGTAGGAAGTCAATTAGGTATGGATAAAAGAACTGCTAAGTTGCACAGAAGGCAAGTGAATTTTTCATATGATGACACTTTCTCCATTTCAGTGTTTAAGCAAATATTAATCAAAGCTGCTTATACAGAAATCAAAATAAGTTTTCTTTATTTAACTGCTTCTAAGGCAAAAAACGTGTTTTGAGGGCAGGAATTGTGTCTTATTCATACCTCTTTCCACACCTCCTTTCCTCCCTCACCGCATTACAGGCACTGAACACATGCATACTTGTGCATGCATATACTCACATAAACAATCTAACACAATATACTTGAGATTTTCCTAATCAGGATAGGTATATCTTACCTTAATCTATTGAAATTAACTTAATACAAAAATACATATATAAAGAGTGTTGGGGGCTTCCCTGGTGGCACAGTGGTTGAGAGTCCGCCTGCCCGATGCAGGGGACGCGGGTTCGTGCCCCGGTCTGGGAAGATCCCACATGCCGCGGAGCGGCTGGGCCCGTGAGCCATGGCCGCTGAGCCTGCGTGTCCGGAGCCTGTGCTCTCAACAGTGAGAGGCCCATGTACCGCAAAAAAAAAAAAAAAAAAAAAGTGCTAGGTAGCATCAAAATGTCACATATCCCCATTCAGTAATCTTAGGTAAGTTATTTGACTATTCTGGGTCATGGTTTTCTCATCTAAAAATTTAAGTAGTTGGGTTAAATTAGCTCTTTGTTATCTTTAATTCTAACTTAAGTGGATCCTGTGCACTATCCTTAAAGAGCACTTTTCATGTGAGCAACCATAATGGAAAAAATGTCTTTTCTGTCACAGTAGACTTATTATTATTAGAAATATTATCAACAACTACAAAACTCTACCAGACTAGACATCGAACTCTTCACAATGCAGCTTTGGCTAATCAGTTGATGTAAAATTAAGACTCAGAGCTATAGCATCATTGTGGTTTCACCAGGCTAGAGTCTTTTATCAATATTCTCTTGAACGATTCTTAGTCTCCACACATGCAGCACATCACAAAGAACCATGGCAAGCTCAAAACTGTGTCCATTGGTCAATGTTGAGAGCTCAGAACTTTTAACATATACATTTTTTTTGTTCTATTTTTATTTTTTATAATTGTAAAATGCACAGAACTTAAAATGTGCAACTCAGTGGCACTAAATACATTCAAAATGTTGTGAAACAACATGATTATCTGGTTCCTGAACCTTTTCATTACCTCACATGGAAACTCCATGCCCATAAGCTGCTACTCCTTATTCCTCTCTCCTCCCAGCCCCTGCAAACTGCTAATCTGCTTTCTGTCTCTATGGATTTACTTATGGGTATTTCCCCTATATGAGATCATGTAATATGTGACCTGGTTTCTTTCACTTAGCAAGTTTTCAAGGCTTATCTATGTTATAGTAGGTATTAATACTCCAGTTCTTTTTATGCCTGAACAATATTCCTTTGTCTGTATATGCCACATTTTGTTTACTTACTCATTGGTTGATGGACATTTGGCTTGTTCCCATTCTTTGGACTATTGTGAATAATGCTGCTGTGAACACTTGTATACAAGTTTTTATTTGAACACCTGTTTTCAATTATTTGGGGTAAATTCTTAAGAGTAGAATTGTTGAGTCATATGTCTGACTATGTTTAACTTACTAGATATTGCCAGACTGTTAATCAACAGTAGTTGCACCATTTCACTTCAGTACATGCATTTTTAAATATAATTCTCAAAACATCCCTATGAGGTGGTAAGATTATTATGCTAATAAGATGGCTGAGGGCTCGAGAGCCTAGGTAACTTACTTGCCCAAAGTCACCCCCTATAATTTGTTGGCTTCCTGACTAAACTTAGAGCTCATCAAACATTAGGTTGAGTCCATGAAAACACAGACAGGAAGAATCTCTGATTTATATGTTTTCTCCTGGGCTATGAAGACAACTTGTAGCTTTATTTTGACATCTATTTTGTTGTTGTAAACTGAATTAAACATTCCCAGTCAAATTTCCTATATCCTCTTAGTTTGAGTCACTTCCTGTTACCAAATTTGGCACAAAGTTGTGTGGATAATATAGTGCACCTATTCATTCATTCATTCATATGCAACAAACATCTTACAACCTTGCAGCATAACAGCTGAATATTCACTCTTAAACTTTAATACAGTTCCACACTCTTTGCTCTAAAATTTTTACCTAATTTGAAAAACAAGAGAGTAGTTGTGATCTGTCTCTTTGTTTAAAAGGAGAACCTAATGATTTTAGAAGGAAGGAAATATCATTGAGACTAAAATGCAGACATCAAGATGAATGTTGTCATTCTAGACGCCCAAGCTTCAAAGTCACACTGTTGTATTATTAAAGATTAAAGTATCTGCAGGCCACAGTGCAGTATTTTATACGAATTTCCCCTTATAGAATTCCAGAAGTCTCTGAGTGTCACTTGTGGACACTTCCTTTATGTGTCCCCCACTTTATATATGAACTTCAAACATCCTTAGGCACATTAAAGAATTGCCTTAGTTCAGCTGCACGTGTCACAGAACTCATGAAAATGTATCTAATCTTCTTGGGAAGAATTAAAAAATTCTCCTACTCGTTGTATAATACATAAAGCTAGTGTGGTTATAAGAAGTTAGGGGAATATGATCACATTTATGCAAGGATTTCTAAGGCACTAAATATTCCTATGAGAAATAATATCTAGAGAATTTCTTAAAGCCTGATATTAAAGATGAATGGTTTTAGTAAAGTGAAGGGAGGTGTACAAACATTATTGCTAAAAATATATATTTAGTATTTGAATAGGCAACACATTATTTCAGCTGATTGTCTGTCCTGCAACCTATCTTAGTAGGTACTCTAAAAATAACCAGGTACTGTATTAGGCCCTCCAGACACATTGCCTTACTTCATATGTACATACATGAAATACATAATGATCATGAAATATGCATATCAATATAAATATATGTATCCATTTATTTCATGGTGATGTCTCACATAAAAGAAACAGTATTAGTATTAACAGAATATCAGCACGTTAACAACAAATGTTTTATTATGCATAAGCAAATGGATTGAAAGGTGGTCTTTCTCTAGCTATGTGTAAGTTTCACTAGGTGCTGAATTTTCATAAAGCAATGATTTATGTTTGTTTTAGATGAAAGCAAGAGCTTCTTCAATAGTTTTTTTTTTTTTTTTTTTTTTTTTGTGGTACTGTTGTGGCCTCTCCCATTGCGGAGCACAGGCTCCGGACGCGCAGGCTCAGTGGCCATGGCTCACGGGCCCAGCCGCCCTGCAGCATGTGGGATCTTCCCGGACCGGGGCACGAACCCATGTCCCCTGCATCGGCAGGCGGACTCTCAACCACTGTGCCACCAGGGAAGCCTTCTTCAATAGTTTTAAGACAGCTTTTTTTTAAAAAACATTTTGGAAATTAATGCCATATATATTTTTTAAATTTATTTTTTAATAAATTTATCTATTTATTTATTTATTTTTGGCTGTGTTGGGTCTTTGTGGCTGTGCGTGGGCTTTCTCTAGTTGCGGCAAGTGGGGGCTACTCTTCGTTGTGGTGCACGGGCTTCTCATTGCGGTGGCTTTTCTTGTTGCGGAGCAGGGGCTCTAGGCACGCAGGCTTCAGTAGTTGTGGTCCGCAGGCTCAGCAGTTGTGGCTCACAGGCTCTAGAGCGCAGGCTCAGTAGTTTTGGCACATGGGCTTAGTTGTTCCACGGCATGTGGGATCTTCCCGGACCAGGGATCGAACCCGTGTCCCCTGCATTGGCAGGCGGATTCTCAACCACTGAGCCACCAGGAAGTCCCTAAGACAGAGCTTTGAAAAAGTGGTGGGATATAATATGAAGATGGAATAGCTGTAATGTTTGGTGCTGCATCATGCTGATAACACTTCCCTGAAAATATCACCTGGCTTTGTGAGACACTCGATGTAACTGAAAAAAAAAAAAAAGGCAAAGATTAGGGCATAGACACTGGATCTCACTTAACAAAACGGATATAGTGCTAGTTTGGCTTCCTATGTATGTGGCATTTTTGTTGAACTCCACATGGGATCTTTTTGTACCAAATTTACATAATCAAGTCCGTTGTTAGCCAATTTTAGAGGGAAATTAGTCCCATCCTATAAATGGATTACTCTGTTCACTGCAGTCTGTGCTGAAGTGCTGTCACGCACTTTCTCTTTTACAATGCGTGATTCATTGAATATTTTGTGGGCTTGTTTACTACAGAGAATGAAAAGGTTACTTGTGAAGTTGGCTTTAGAAAGATCCAGGTGAGGACCAGTAATGAAAAGACTTAATTACATTTCTCAGTAATCCTCACCCTACCAGGGTCAAAATAAGCAGTAACACTGTACCAAAAATGAAATCTCTGCAGATATCACACATACCGAATGAGCATACAGACTTCCCCAGAAATCCTAGCGGGTGGTGGTAAAATATCTTTGAATGACACACTGATAAGTTACAGCATGGTAGAGAAAGAGGCATTGTTTCATATTGTTAGGGTGCTAAAATTTTCAACAAGAATACAACAACTAAATATTTGAGTTTCTTCACCATGGACATTCTGAATATGCCTATGTTTTTACTTTAAATTTAAAAACTGTCATTTACTTTCAGAAATAATCATATTCAATGGAATGGAAAAGATAAAGAGTATGTTCTGAATACTTCCAGTGCCATCTATTGGCTGTTAAATTTGTTGTTTCAATGCTAAGAGATACCAATTACTATTAGGTAAGGAGGAAGACATTTCACACATTCAAGATAAAAACACATCCAGTCGAATGGTTTGAAGGGTTATAAATATTACAATGTGCCCCTGAAATTTTATGTATTATTTCAAATCAGATAATATACTTGGTATATAACAAGAAGGAGTAAACAGAAATACAAATATTTTAAATATTAATTCTAGACTCACAAGGATCCAGTAAGATTACATTTAATATCAACCATAGACTATTTTACTTATGTCATAAATGAAATACAACTAATGACTCTTCTTTATATAATGACTAATTTTCTAAAAGCCTTGTAGCTTTTACAAACACAATGTTAGTCTTTCTGTCATAAAGGAAGCTATTTTGTGTCACAAAAATGGCTCAATTAATAGTATTTTCTCTTTGTGCAAGGATCAGAAATGAACAGAAAAGACTGTGAAGTAGGTTTTCAAAGACATCTTTTCTAAAGCTCCCTTTTTACATGCGTATAATTGTTGAATTAGATGATTTGAACATTCAAATTAAAGGACGTGCAATTAATTAGTTTCAGGTAAAACTGTTTTCTCATTCAATTTTGCAAGCACAGCTAATTGAATAATGAAGAATTAAGCCTAGGAAAAAGAAAGCCACCCTTTTAAAATCTGGCTCTCTCTTCCTTTTCTCATAATGAGTACTTTCAAACATTCATTATCTATAAATATAAATGTTCTCATTGAGAGAAATGGAATGAGAGAGAGAGAGAGGGAGTGTGGCGGAGGGAAGGAATGAGGAGAGAGAGAGAGAGAAAAATATTGGGACAAATTGGTAGTCATGATGTACCCCCAAATAATATAATTTTCTTGTGGTATAGTGAATTGTTAAAATTTCTACTTTTTTGATCTCCAATCCACCTCACTTTTGGTTTACAAATTCGTATCTAATTTTTAGCATTATATTTTTGTATAACACTTCATTGTAATTCACATTTTTACAGGTTTCTGCCTTATTAATTATTGACTACTTATTACAAAATTTTATAACATTTTACAGTGAGGTGAAATACACATTTGAAGTCAGATATAAAAAGGAATTTTAATGTATAGTTTTCAAAAATGTGAGCTACTGTTAATTTTCTCAGTCAATTTTTTTGTGTTGTATCTCTATGGTGACTCCAGTTTTACCAAAGAATTAAAGGACTCACAGCCTCTGAAGGGCGATAAAACGTCTGTAAATCCAAGTCTATTCTGAAATAGAGCCCCGTTTCCCAATATCTCTTCTATTCAAATAGATTGCTTTCACGTATGTAAAACTGATAAAACAGAATTTTCCATTGTCAGTGCCACTGATTTCCTCAGGAGGGTTAGCGAGGAAATGAAACATACAAACCTGACAGTAAAAAGTGTATAGGTACTTGACCCTTGTCTATAATTTAGAAATGTTGGGAGTGATTCCCATTTTCTGTTTCCCTCCAAGGATATTTCTTACATGACCAGAGGTCTTTTTGATCTTACAATCTATTCAATGTTCAGATAACACATGAATAAAATTGTGCTACTCTGTGCTTGAAAATAAACAGAACACTTAAAATCAAAGCCCAAAACAAACACGGAAGAGAAAAGGGCTTTCGTATCCTAAAATAACGCTTGCCTTTTCTATAATGACCTCATTAGTCATGGCTTACATTGGCCCTCCAAGGTGGTCATTCTCCAGAGAATTGGTTTACTGTCTGGTAAGATCATGACATCCTTGACGATGAACCACAGGATGTGAGATGATTCAGCATTGTCCAGGAACTTGCCTGCATTTGGTACATTAAAAATTAATACAGCTCAGAATATAATGGGAGCTCTCATCAATCGATTGCTTTTTAAGTGTTATTTGTATACACATTCTGACAAAAACTAAGTACATATGCTGAGGTCAATTTAGATAAGAAAACAAAAGATTAAAAGAAAGAATCTAGTTGAATTAATGTTTTGTACAAATAAGGAAGATACATGCACAAATGTTTGTGCCTTTCAAAGTTCACAGCATAGATCTACTCAATATCTCTACATTTTCTAACTAAATAGAAATTGTATTGAAGATCCAACTCTGTACCTCTTGCAGGGAAGCAAGTAACTGCAGCCACACAAACTTTGTTCCCTCTATCCATCTATAATGATTAAGAATCTGAGCTCTGGAAGCAGACTGCTTGGGTTTAAATCCGTACTGTGACACTTTTTTCCTGTATAAATTTGGGCAAATTACATAAATCCTCTGAGTGTCAATTTCTTTATGTGTAAAATAAAAATAATACCTCTTAGAACTGTGGAAAGATCACATATGATGGTATCTTTAAAGTGCTTGTTATAGAGCCTGATGCACAGAGTATATTTTTAACAAATTTTAGCCAATGGTATGTAAGATTCAAACTTATTTGGTTAAAAAAAAGAAACCGTGATGTATTTTAAGGAGAAAAGTGGGACACAATAAAACAATTGGATCCCAACCTGCCTAAAGCTTTCAGTTCAGCTTTGCGATGCTCAATCGAGAAAGATACAAACTCATTTGTATGTTGGCTCCTTGCCATAGCATGATGAGTAGATCAGTGATGAACATAGCTGGTACTGGACCTATAACCAGCACCCCATATAGTCAGGATAAAGGTATTTACTGAATGCACAGGCACCCTGTGTCATAGGAACCTATGATCTCAATGCTTTTCCTCTTGGGGCAGCCCTGGTGGCTTCACTGTGACCCCTTTACCCACACAGAAGAGGCCCCCCCTTACAACACTGAGGGCATCTCTCTGGAGGACCCTCTTCTGTCAACATTCATACTTCAAGGTCTACCCCTCTAGTGACCATCAGATTCACTGATGGTCAAGAAGAAGTTTTATTTTTAAAAGTCTTTGAATATCCAAAAGGAAGAGACACGAACTGAAAGAGATTGAAAGAGGAGAACAGGTGGATGGGAATTCAGAGAGAAAGTATGAAATTCAGAGTCAGAAAGTAAGAGAGTGAGAGAGAAAAATAAAATGGTCATAGCTACAGGAGGGCCAGAGCACAAGAGGAGAAGAAAGAAGAGACAGAAGAGAAGGGAAGACAGGTAAAGTGAAGGAGGTGAGAAGAAGCTTATTCTAAAAACCATGTGAAGTCATACAGAGACAGCACTTTTTTTTTTTGCCTGGCAACTCTTTTCTGACTACTGCTTAACCTTTTGTGTCTGGAAGACTTTTAAGTACTTTTTACTTATATATTCTTTACAGTACCAATATGAGGTAGGTAGATACTATTATGATTACCATATTATACATGGGAGAACAGGCACGGAAATAATAAGCAGCTAGAAGAAACACACACTGGTGTTTCTCTTTCCCTTACAGGTAATAAGTAATCACCTCTGATCACCTTCAAGGGGTTTTTATCCTATCGAAGGACCCCAAGCTCTCTCATTTAAGCCCATCCTGACCGTTAAACTAAATAGTCAAGACACCACAGAAAACCAAATTCCTCTGTTCCAGTATTTTGTAGTGTGATCAATTACTTGGTTTCAGTTAATCAATTTATAGGTTTCATTCATAAAAATGCAACCATTGGATATTTAAAATGTTTTTGAGAGTAGTATTGAAATCAACTCCATTCTTTTTATTTCAATAAAGAGACATGAAATATAGCATGTATCGGATTAAAAGATTTTTTAAATTTTTATTTTATATTGGACTATAGTTCCTTAACAATGTTGTATTAGATTCAGGCATACAGCAAAGTGATTCAGTTATACATATACATGTATCTGTTCTTTTTCAAATTCTTTTCCTATTTAGGTTATTACAGAGTATTTGGCAGATTTCCCTGTGCTATACAGTAGGTCCTTGTTATCTATTTTAAATATAGCAGTGTGTACATGTCAAACCCAAACTCCCAATCTGTCCCTCCCCCTAACCCTTACCGCACTAACCATAAGTTTGTTCTCTAAGTCTATGAGTCTGTTTTGTAAATAAGTTCATTTGTATCATTTTTTTTTAGATTCTGCATATATGTAATATCATATGATATTTAGGTTGCTTCCATGTCTTGGCTATTGTAAATAGTGCTGAATTGAGCATTGGGGTGCATGTATATTTTCAAATTATGTTTTTCTTCAGATATATGCCCAGGAGTGGGATTGCTAGATCATATGGTAGCTCCATTTTTAGTTTCTTAAGGAACCTCCATATTGTTCTCCACAGTGGCTGTATCAATTTACATTCCCACCAACAGTGCAAGAGGGTTCCCTTTTCTCCACACCCTCTCCAGCATTTGTTGTTTGTAGATTTTCTGATGATGCCCATTCTAACCGGTGTGAGGTGATACCTCATTGTAGTTTTGATTTGCATTTCTCTAATAATTAGTGCTGTTGAGCAGCTTTTCATGTGCCTCTTGGCCATCTGTATGTCTTCTTTGGAGAAATGTCTATTTAGGTCTTCTGCCCATTTTTCAGTTGGGTGGTTTGTTTTTAATATTGAGCCATGTGAGCTGTTTGTAAACTTTGGAGATTAATCCCTGTTGGTCACATTGTTTGCAAATATTTTCTCCCATTCTGTGGGTTGTCTTTTCGTTTTGTTTATGGTTTCCTTTGCTGTGCAAAAGCATTTGAGTTTAATTAGGTCTCATTTGTTTATTTTTGTTTTCATTACTCTAGGAGACAGATTAAAAAGCGATATTGCTGTGATTTATGTCAAAAAGTATTCTGCCTATATTTTGCTCTAAGAGTTTTGTAATATCTGGTCTTACATTTAGCACTTTAATCCATTTTGAGTTTATTTTTTGTATAGTGTTAAAGAATGTTTTAATTTCATTTTTTTACATGTAGCAGTCCAGTTTTCCCAGCATCATTTATTGAAGAGACTGTCTTTTCTCATCTGTTGTATAGCCTTGCATCCTTTGTTGTAGATTAATTGATCAGAGGTGTGTGGATTTATTTTTCGGCTTTCTATCCTGTTTCATTGATCTATATTTCTGTTTTTCTGTGAGTACCATACTGTTTGGATGACTGTAGCTTTCTAGTGTAGGCTGAAGTCAGGGAGCCTGATTCCTCCAGCTCTGTTTTTCTTTCTCAAGACTGCTTTGGCTATTCAGGGTCCTCTATGTCTCATACAAATTTTAAGATTTTTTGTTCCAGTTCTGTGAAAAATGGCATTGGTAAGTTGATAGGGATTTCATTGAATCTGTAGATTGCCTTGGATAGTATAGTCATTTTGACAATATGGATCCTTCCAATGCAAGAACATGGTATATCTTTCCATCTGTTTGTATCATCCTCAATTTCTTTCATCAGCATCTTGTAGTTTTCAGAGTACAGTTCTTTTGCCCCACTACATAGGTTTATTCCTAGGTATTTTATTCTTTCTGATGTGATGGTAAATGGGATTGTTTCTTTAATTTCTCTTTCTGATTTTTCACTGTTAGTGTATAGAAATGCAGCAAATTTCTGTGTATTTATTTTGTATCCTGCAACTTTACTGAACTCATTGATGAGCTCTAGTAGTTTTCTGGTAGCATCTTCTGGATTTCTATGTATAGTATTTGCAAACAGTGACAGTTTAACTTCTTTTCCAGTTTGGATTCCTTTTATTTCTTTTTCTTCTCTGATTGCTGTGGCTAGGACTTCCAAAACTATGTTGAATAAATGTGGCAAGAGTGGATATCCTTGTCTTGTTCCTGATCTTAGGAAATGCTTTCAGCTTTTCACTGTTGAGTATGATGTTTGCTGTAGGTTTGTCCTATATGGCCTTATGTTGAGGTATGTTCCTGCCATGCCCACTTTCTGGGCAGTTTTTATCATAAATGGGTGTTGAATTTTGTCAAAAGCTTTTTCTGCATCTATTGAGATGATCACATGGTTTTTATTCTTCAGTTATTAATGTGGTGTATCACAGGGGTCCCCAACTCCCAGGCCATGGACCGGTACCGGTCTGCGGCCTGTTAAGAACTGGGCTGCACAGCAGGAGGTGAGCAGCGAGAGAGCAAAGCTTCATCTGCAGCTCCCCATCACTCACATTACTGCCTGAACCATCCCCCCCACCTGCTACTGGTCTGTAAAAAAATTGTCTTCCACGAAATCGTTCCCTGGTGCCAAAAATGTTGGGGACCACTGGTGTATCACACTGATTGATTTGTGGATATTGAAAAATCCTTGCATTCCTGGGATAAATCCCAGTTGATCATGGTGTATGATCCTTTCAGTGTATTGTTGGATTCAGATTGGTAGTATTTTGTTGAGAATTTTTGCATCTATGTACATCAGTGATGTTGGTCTGTTTTTCTTTTTATGTGGTATCTTTGTCTGGTTTTGGTATCAGGGTGATGGTGGCCTCATAGAATGAGTTTGGGAGTGTTCCTTTCTCTACAAGTTTTTGGAATAGTTTCGGAAAGATAGGTGCTAACTCTTCTCTAAATGTTTAATAGAATGCACCTGTGAAGCCATCTGGTCCTGGAGTTTTGTTTGTTGGGAGTTTTTTAAATCAGAGTTTCAATTTTAGTACTTGTGATTGGTCTGTTCATATTTTCTGTTTCTTCCTAGTTCAGTCTTGGGAGATTGTACCTTTCTAAAAATTTGTCCATTTCTTCTAAGTTGTCCATTTTATTGGCATAGAGCTGCTTGTCGTAGTCTCTTATGATCCTTTGTATTTCTGTGGTGTCAGTAGTAACTCCACCTTTTTTATTTCTAATTTTATTGATTTGAGTCCTCTCCCTCTTTTTCTTGATGAGTCTGGCAAATGGTTTATTAATTTTATCTTTGCAAAGAACCAGCTTTTAGTTTCATTGATCTTTGCTATTGTTTTCTTCATCTCTATTTCATTTATTTCTGCTCTGATCCTTGTGATTTCTTTCCTTTTACTAACTTTAGATTTTGTTTGTTCTTCTTTCTCTAGTTGCTTTAGATATAAGGTTAGGTTTTTTATTTGAGATTTTTCTTATTTCCTGAGGTAAGATTGTATTGCTGTAAACTTCCCACTTAGAACTGCTTTTTCCATGTCCCATAGGTTTTGGATCATTGTGTTTTCATTGTCATTTGTCTCTAGGTATTTTTTTTTTATTTCCTCTTTGATTTCTTCAGTGATCTATTGGTTATTCAGTAACATATTGTTTAGCCTCCATGTGTTTGTGTTTTTTACAGTTTTTTCTCGTAATTGATTTCTAATGTTATAGTGTTGTAGTCAGAAAAGATGCTTGATATGACTTCAATTTTCTTAAATTTACCAAGACTTCATTTGTGACCCAAGATGTGATCTATCCTGGAGAATGTTCCATGTGCACATGGAGGCTAAACAATGAGAAGAATGTGTATTCTGCTGCTTTTGGATAGAATGCTCTATAAATATCAATTAATTCCTTGTCTAATGTGTCATTTAAACCCTGTGTTTCCTTATTAATTTTCTGTCTGGATGATCTGTCCATTGATGAAATTGGGGCGTTAAACTCCCCCACTATTATTGTGTTACTGTCAATTTCTCCTTTTATGGCTTTTAGTGTTTGCCTTATATAGTGAGGTGCTCTTATGTTGGGTGCATATATATTTACAATTGTTATATCTTCTACTTGGATTGATTCCCTTGATCATTATGTAGTGTCCTTCTTTGTCTCTTGTAACAGTATTTATTTTAATGTTTATTTTGTCTGATATGAGTATTGCTACTCCAGCTTTCTTTTGATTTCCATTTGCATAGAATACATTTTTCCATTCCCTCACTTTCAGTCTGTATGTGTCCCTAGATCTGAAGTGGGTGTCTTGTAAACAGTGTATATATAGGTCTTATTTTTGCATCCATTCATCCAGTCTGTGTCTTTTGGTTGGAGCATTTAATCTGTTTATGTTTAAGGTAATTACTGACATGTGTGTTCTTATTGCCATTTTGTTAATTGCTTTGGATTTGTTTTTGTAGGTGTTTTTTTTTCCCTTCCTCTTTTGTTCTCTTCTCTTGTGATTTGATGACTAACTTCAGTGCAGTGTTTGGATTCCTTTTTCTTTCTTGTGTGTATCTATTGTAGATTTTCGGTTTGTGGTTACCAAGAGGTTTGATATAGCAGTCTATATATACACAAGATCGTTTTAGGTTGCTGGTCTTTTCATTTCAAATTCATTTCCAGTATCCTGCATTTGTGCTCTACTGTTCTCACAATTGCTGGGGTTTTTTGTTTGTTTTTTAACATCTTTATTGGAGTATAATTGTTTTACAGTGGTGTGTTAGTTTCTGCTTTATAACAAAGTGAATCAGCTATACATATACATGTATCCCCATATCTCCTCCCTCTTGCATCTCCCTCCCACCCTCCCTATCCCACCCCTCTAGGTGGTCACAAAGCATGGAGCTGATCTCCCTGTGCTATGTGGCTGCTTCCCACTAGCTTTCTGTTTTACATTTGGTAGTGCATATATGTTCATGCCACTCTCTCACTTTGTCCCAGCTTACCCTTCCCCCCTCCCTGTGTCCTCAAGTCCATTTTCTATGTCTGCACAATTGCTGGTTTTGATATCATATTTGTGTGCAGATGATTTCCTACCTGTACTGTAATTTTGCCTTTACTGGTGAGCTTTTCCATTCATAATTTTCTTATTTCTAGTTGTGGCCTTTTCTTTTCTGCCTAGAGAAGTTCCTTTAGCATTTGTTGCAAAGCTGGTCTGGTGGTACTGAATTCTCTTAGCTTTTGCTAGTCTGTAAAGCTTTTGATTTCTCCATCATATCTGAATGAGATCCTTGCTGGGTAGAGTATTCTTGGTTGTAGGTTTTTCCCTTTCATCACTTTAGATATATCCTGCCACTCCCTTCTGGCCTGCAGAGTTTCTGTTGAGAAATCAGCTGATAACCTATGGGAATTCCCTTGTATGTTATTTGTTGCTTTTCCCTTGTTGTCTTTAATATTTTTTCTTTGTCTTTCATTTTTGTCAGTTTGATTACTATGTGTCTTGCCATGTTCCTCCTTGGGTTTATCCTGCCTGGGACTCTCTGTGATTCCTGGACTTGGGTGACTCTTTCCTTTCCTATGTTAGGGAAGTTTTCATATATTCTCTTCAAATATTTTCTCAGGTCCTTTGTCTCTCTCTTCTCCTTTTGGGACCCCTATAATGCTAATGTTGGTGAGTTTAATGTTATCTCAGAGATCTATTAGACTGTCCTCATTTCTTTTCATTCTTTATTCTTTATTCTGTTCCTCAGCTGTGAATTCCACCATTCTGTCTTCCAGGTCACTTATCCATTCTTCTGCCTCAGTTATTCTGCCATTGATTCCTTCTAGTGTATTTTTCATTTCAGTTACTGTATTGTTCATGTCTGCTTGTTTGTTCTTTAGTTCTTCTAGGTCTTTGTTAAACATTTCTCATATCTTCTCGATCTGTGCCTCCATTCTTTTTCTGAGATCTTGGATCATCTTTACTATCATTACTCTGAATTCTTTGTCAAGTAAATTGCCTATCTCCACTTCACTTAGTTGTTCTTCTGGGCTTTTATCTTGTTCCTTCATCTAGGACGTATTCCTCTGGCCGTCTCATTTTTTCTAACTTTCTGTAAATATGGTTTCCATTCTGTAGGCTGCAGGGTCATTGTTCTTCTTGCTTCTGCTGTCTGCTCCCTGGTGGATGAGGCTGTAAGAGGCTTGTACAGGCTTCCTGGTGGGAGGGACTGGTTCCTGCCAACTGGTGGGTGGACCTGGGTCTTGTCCCTCTGGTTGGCAGGGCCATGTCAGGGGGTATGTTTATCAGGGAGCTGTGTGCCCAGAAAGACTTTAAGCTGCCTGTCTGCTGATGGGAGGGGCTGTGTTCCTGCCCTTTTGGTTGTCTGGCCTGTAGTGTCCCAGCACTGGAACCTACAGGCTGTTGGGTGGGGCCACTCTTAGTGAGAAAATGCAGCCTCCAAAAGGGCTCACACCAATGAGTACTCACCAGAACTGCTGCTGCCAGTGTCTTTGTCCCTGCATTGAGCCACAGCCACACCCCGCCTCTGCAGCAGACCCTCCAGTACTAGCAGGTAGGTCTTGCCCAGTCTCTTATGAGGTCACTGCTTTTTTCCCTGTGTCCTGGTGCACACAAGACCCTGTATGTGCCCTCTAAGACTGGAGGTTCCGTTTCCCCCAGTCCTGGGGAATTCCTCGATTAAACCCTGCTGGCCTTCAAAGCCAGATTCTCTGGTGTCTCCTCTTCCCATTGCCAGACCCCCAGGCTGGGGAGCCTGACTTGGGGCTCAGAACTTTCACTCCTGAGTGAGAACTTCTGTGGTATAATTATTTCCAGTTTGTGGGTCGCCCACCTGGCATGTATGGGATTTGATTTTAACACAGTTGAGCCCCTCTTACCATCTCACAGTGGCTTCTTCTTTGTCTTTGGTTGTAGGGTATCTTTTTGGTAGGTTCCAGTGTTTTTTGTTGATGGTTATTCAGCGGTTAGTTGTGATTCTGGTGTTTCCATAAGAGGAGGTGAGCTCATGTCCTTCTACTCTGCCATCTTCTTAAAAGATTTTTAAAATATTGTTTTTCTAAGGAATAATTTAAAACTTTAATCCTTTTCTTCTTTTAGGCCAAACTCATTTTCTCCTCATCCTTCTGGCAGTCACTATGTGGGGGTAAATTAAGCATTGTATCTACCATTAGTAATTAATATTCAACTGAAAAACAGTGCCAAAAAAAGTTTCAAACTTGAAAACTAAAGTATTTTGGAATATAAATTTTGAGAAGAATATTTCCAACACTTTTCCATTATGTAACATTTCAATAGTATTTAGAATGTGAAATGAGTTTCACAATTTTTAAAAATTTCTACAATACTGTTGTGAAGAAAATAGGTACTATGCATTGTGTGATTACAATCAGCTACCAGCTGAATATTTTAGACCACATTTTATGCACAATAGTTTCAAATTGGTAATTATTAAAAGATAAAGAAATTAAAGTTGATGTGCTAAGCTCTCAGCTAAGAGAGTATATTGTCAACTTGAGACTATATTATAGTGATTGGTTTGTAGATGTTTAGGATAAACAGTATTGTCTATGAAAACAGAATAAACTGGAACCTTAAGCTTTAGCACAGCAAAATTTTCTTTGAGTGTAGCTTTAGGTCTATAATGTTGAGGCAAGCTTATGAAGTATTTCTGAGGGTATACATTATATGTATTTGAACTGGTAATATTATGACTAATTAATAATAGGAAAGGGAAAGACAAGTAGAGGAAGAAGAGCAACAGAGCATTTTTAAGATTGTTACTACATAAAAATCCTATGAAATGGATATTATTATTTTTGTTTCATAGATAAGGATACTGAGGCCCAGTTTTTAAGTGAGTTACCTAACATCATATACGTGTAATTGGAACCACATGAAATTGGTATTGTAGGATAAATATCATTAGTTTCAATATCTCTTAAGATACTCAAGTGTCTGTGCATGTGTGTGTGTATTTGCTAAATCACTTCAGCGTCAATGAATAATCATTTTGCCATATGCTCCCAAAATGAAATAAAAATAATGTCTACTTCCAACAGCTCATGCTTTATAACCATTTTATAACATTTAGAAAGTTTAACTAGAAACCTTTTCTCTTGGGCTGTATTTGAATGATTTATGATAATGTCCTTAGCAAAAAGATGCATCATTATTGTGAGTAATCTCATTTGGTGACAGTACCATTGCAAAACTAAATTATCACACTAGAAAGAAACAAAATCAGTAACTCCATTTAGCATATTTTGTGATGATGCTTGTTCAAGTATTTCAAAATTCACATTAAATTACCTCCATATGGCATTAAACACTGTTCATTGCCTGCTGAAGAACTCAGTCTAAAAAAATCAGTGATTTTTCCATTCCTATTGCATGCATGTGTTTAGACCTGTCAGCTACTTGAGATAAAACTGGTATTCGAAGGGAAACCACTACTATTAGTGCTGTTTTTGGAATCATTCTTTGCCTATGATTTTCAGGTGTACAATTCTTTTCCTATTTGGAAAACATATTTTTCAGTAAACGTGGTCTCATAATATTCTCCATAACTCCTGACCCTAGATGAGATAGTGTTGCCAAGTTTTGAGTTTCTTATTTCCATTCTTCATCTATTCTATAGCAATAAACTTGGTTTTATAGCACCATTTCATTTACCCTGATTTAAAACTCAAGTTGGAGTTCCATGAAACATTTAATTCTTCCATTTCAAGAAGACCAAAAACTATCTTGTTTCAAATAAACAGACAATTTTAGTGTTCTCATCTTTATCTGTCCTGCCCCATGGATATTATTCCTTCCTCTCCACAGCACAATCTGCACATCTTTGTTATCTACTTGTGAAGTATAGCTCTTTGTATACTCACCATCCTCACTGGAAGTAAGTCATTGGCAGTAAGCTCACTGACACTGGGGCCTTGTCTCATATATCTTCAACATCTCACCACCGGGCTAGACATTTCTACTGAGTAAATAACTGTCAAATGAATAGTAACATTTATAATGGTTCATGGCTAAAGTGTGTATGCTTACTTTGCTATGCACTTTACTTCTGTTACCTTAGTTAATCCTTGCAGCAAGTCATGAAATAGATGCTACCATTATCCTCACTTTAGATATGAGGAAACTGAAACAACTGAGAAAGATGAAGTCACACAATGTTTTACACAATCATTATAGTGGTGAAGCCGGAATCCAATCCCAAGCAGCCTGACTCCAGAGTCAATGCCTTCAAGCACTGTCCCACAGCCCTGTTTTGCTTAAGAAGTATTTGGCATCAAAGAACTGATGATTCTTAATTACCAAGACTGTTTTATGACTTTATCGATTACATCTGATGTAGAATTACATTGCCATTTAATATGTTTTAGTCATCATGGGTGATGGTTAATTTTATGTGTCATTTTGACTGCGCCAAAGTATGCCCAGATAGCTGGAAAAACGTTATTTCTGGGCGTGTCTGTAAGGGTGTTTCTGGAAGAGATTAGAATTTGAATCAGTAGACTGAATAAAGAAGATCCACCCTCACTGATGTGGGCAGGCATCATCCAAACTGTTGAGGGCCTGCATAGATAGACAGGCAAAGGAATTTTCTCTCTCTTCTTGACTTGGGACAGCCATCTTCTCCCGCTGTCTGACTTTGGAGCTCCCGGTTCTCAAACCTTCATACTCAGTAACGTATACCAGCAGCCCCATGGTTCTCAGGACTTCACAGCCTCGGACTGGGAACCACATCTTCGGCTCCCCCGGTTCTTGGGCCTTTGGACTAGGACTGAATTATACCACAGGCTTTCCTGCTTCTCCAGCTTGCAGATTGCATTTTATGGGACTTCTTGGCCTCCATAAACTGCATAAGCTGATTCCCATAATAAATCTCCTCTTACACATATCTATATATCCTATTGGTTCCGTTTCTCTGGAGAACTCTGACTAATATATCATGGCTTGTGTGTTTGTTTGCATTTCAGTAAATAAGAACCCTTCATTATCCGTGCTTTAGAGATGAGTGGACTGATTAAGATATTCCAAAACTAAAAAAAAAAGATATTCCCAAACTGTAGATAATCCAAAATGCTTTTTACATTTGGCATACTGTTGTTGTTTTTTTTTTTTTTGCATCAGAATTGATGTTCTAAAGACGTTTATTAGACTTTAAGTTTTACGTACATACAGACTGGATCTTTCCCACCAATGAATCCTCAGCAACTAGCACAGTAGCTAGACCATAAGTGTTCAGAAAATTTTGAGTTTCATGACTAACTATTACTCTTGACACTGTTTTTCTCTAAAAACAAGGCAAAGTGAGTAGTGCAGAAGATACACTGGGATCATAAAAGATTTGTAACAAAAAATAATCAAGTTGGACTAGTGTTTGATCACCAAAAAAGATAAATCAATAGTTCTTTTTTTCTACCCTTTCTTACCCCAACCAAATTTGAGATGGTCATATAGTTTCAATGCATGAAAAATATCTATGCTGGATCATAAACAGAGGCTATAAAATTAGAAGTAGAAAATATAATAATTCTCTGCCTTGTAGAGGTTAAATGTGGTCTTAGAGAAGGTGAAAGATTATCATCCAAAATCCTACTTAGCCCTAAGTTTTGAGAAGTGTCTTACTAATTAACTCAGCTCTTCGAAATATGTGTCAATAAATGCTTATCAGATCAACATGTACTAACCCCCAAATAGAATGAGAAGAGAAGTATTTTGGAAACGGCACTGTACTTTCTTTTCTCCTGAGGCCCTTTCCCATACTGACAGCTAGCTATAAAGCACCCACTGATCCAAAAGGTAGTTGTCACATCAGGACCAGGGGAAAAACAGGCATTAAATTCATGCTGAGATATAAAATGCAGTGTTTTGGAAGACTGCCTGGTCTAGTTTTTACCAACTCCGGAATAGTTTTAAAAATAACAGGAAACTCTCTAGGTTGCAAGAAAAAGGGTAAAAATAAGAGAACTATGGAGTTAGACATTGCCAGTGGTCTCTGAGTTGACTTAGGTTTAGCTCCCTAATTCAAAGTAGTGATTGCGGAAACGTCAAGGGAATTAGAGATCGAAGAGTGGAGACCACATGCATATTTCTGAACCGATTACCAGTTTAGCATCTCAGGGCACGTAAGAGTTTAGCAGATGGAAAGAGGGAAGTACATCTTATTATGAGGAAAACAGTATACATAAAAGCAGGGAGATCTTTATATTCACCTTTTCTCTATCACCATGAGGTACCTGTGTCCTCATGAATTGCTTCTTGATAATCAATCAAGACTTGCCTCCTCAGACCATATATAACAGACAAAAGCAGCAAGTTTTGCCACAATATCAGAGTATAGTTTGCTTATTCTTCTACCCTTTTTAGAGTCTTCCTAAAACAGCATATCAATTATCAAATTAGTTGAAACATGATTTGATCAGGTTAATAGATGGAACATTGATTCAACACACAGTCTCATTAATTTCACTGCCATGGAGTTAAACCAGCCTGATCCTACTTTCATCTCTGAAGGATAGTATTTGACCAGTTTAACTGGAAAATGTTGTATAGTTGGAAAATATTTTCCAACTTGCAAAAAAAGCACTAATCTTTATCCTTGTGATAAAGATGCTAATAAAGATTGAGGAAGAAATCCCAGTTGAGATATATAAAAATGAACTTCCAAGGAAATTTCAGGAAGACTAAAAATAAAGTTAATTTTGGAATAAACTTAAAAATTAGCATGAAATACTTCTGAGTAAACAAAATCATACAGGTTTATAAAAGAAGACATGCTACAGGGTAAATTTATA
This sequence comes from Grampus griseus, assembly GCF_964374135.1. Classification (NCBI taxonomy): domain Eukaryota; kingdom Metazoa; phylum Chordata; class Mammalia; order Artiodactyla; family Delphinidae; genus Grampus; species Grampus griseus. The sequence continues at coordinate 47,101,774 of NC_139005.1, read as the reverse complement.
CAATGTGAAAATGTCAATTTTTTAAATTCAAACAGAAAGTCACAATAATTATAATCATCCTCATCAGTTCACTCAGTCCCACGTAATTTTTTTTTCATCTTGATCTTTTGTTAGCACTTTTATGAGTTCATCAGTTTTCCATTAGAGTTCTGAAAATGCTTATTCATTCAGTTCAGCAGTATAGTCAGTTACCAAAAACCTGTACTTGTCAGAGTCTTCCCTGAATTCCTTGAAGATAAAACCCTTTTATAGGAACATATTTGCAAAAGCATTAGAGTACACCCAGAATTGTCTGTAAATGACAAAAGACTTAAAAATGACCATGGTTAAAGATTTGATGAAAGTTCATAATAATGCAATTGACAAGGAAATTTAGTTATTTCTGAGATATACATTTTAAAGTAACAACTAGAATTATGACTTATAACATTATACCAGAACATATAAGATTTTTAGAAATTTCATGTAATATCTGAAACACTTATATTAACATATTTCCATACAAATAACCCAAAGAAAGTTTACTATTAGTTGTTTCATTTATTTGTTTTTTTTATACTGCAGGTTCTTATTAGTCATCAATTTTATACACATCAGTGTAAACATGTCAATCCCAATCGCCCAATTCAGCACACCACCATCCCCACCCCACCACGGTTTTCCCCCCTTGCTGTCCACACATCTGTTCTCTACATCTGTGTCTCAACTTCTGCCCTGCAAATTGGCTCATCTGTACCACTTTTCTAGGTTCCACATACATGCGTTAATATACGATATTTGTTTTTCTCTTTCTGACTTACTTCACTCTGTATGACAGTCTCTAGATCTGTCCACGTCTCAAAAAATGACTTAGTTTTGTTCCTTTTTATGGCTGAATAATATTCCATTGTATATATGTACCACTTATTCTTTATCCATTCGTCTGTTGATGGACATTTAGGTTGCTTCAATGACCTAGCTATTGTAAATAGTGCTACAATGAACATTGGTGTGCATGTGTCTTTTTGAATTATGGTTTTCTCTGGGTATATGCCCATTAGTGGGATTGCTGGATCATATGTAATGCTATTTTTAGTTTTTTAGAGGAACCTCCATACTGTTCTCCATAGTGGCTGTATCAATTTACATTCCCACCAACAGTGCAAGAGGGTTCCTTTTTATCCACACCTTCTCCAGCATTTGTTGTTTGTAGATTTTCTGATGATGCCCATTCTAACTGGTGTGAGGTGATACCTCATTGTAGTTTTGATTTGCATTTCTCTAGTAATTAGTGATGCTGAGCAGCTTTTCATGTGCTTCTTGGCCATCTGTATGTCTTCTTTGGAGAAATGCCTATTTAGGTCTTCTGCCCATTTTTGGATTGGGTTGTTTGTTTCTTTAATATTGAGCTGAATGAGCTGTTTGTATATTTTGGAGATTAATCCTTTGTCCATTGATTCGTTTGCAAATATTTTCTCCCATTCTGAGTGTTGTGTTTTTGTCTTGTTTATGGTTTCCTTTGCTGTGCAAAAGCTTTTAAGTTTCATTAGGTCCCATTTGTTTATTTTTGTTTTTATTTCCATTACTCTAGGAGGTGGATCAAAAAAGATCTTGCTGTGATTTATGTCAAAGAGTGTTCTTCCTATGTTTTCCTCTAAGAGTTTTATAGTGTCTGGTCTTACATTTAGGTCTCAAATCCATTTTGAGTTTATTTTTGTGTATGGTGTTAGGGAGTGTTCTAATTTCATTCTTTTACATGTATCTGTCCAGTTTTCCCAGCACCACTTATTCAAGAGACTGTCTTTTCTGCATTGTATATCTTTGACTCCTTTGCCATAGATTAGTTGACCATAGGTGTGTGGGTTTATTTCTGGGCTTCTATCTTGTTCCATTGATCTATGTTTCTGTTTTTGTGCCAGTACCATATTGTCTTGACTACTGTAGCTTTGTAGTATAGTCTGAAATCAGGGAGTCTGATTCCTCCAGCTCCGTTTTTCTCCCTCAAGACTGCTTTGGCTATTCGGGGTCTTTTGTGTCTCCATGCAAATTTTAAGATGATTTGTTCTAGTTCCGTAAAACATGCTGTTGGTAATTTGAAAGGGATTTCATTGAATCTGTAGATTGCTTTGGGTAGTATAGTCATTTTCAAAATATTGATTCTTCCAATCCAAGAACATGGTATATCTCTCCATCTGTTGGTATCATCTTTAATTTCTTTCATCAGTGTCTTATAGTTTTCTGCATACAGGTCTTTTGTCTCCCTAGGTAGGTTTATTCCTAGGTGTTTTATTCTTTTTGTTGCAGTGGTAAATAGTAAATAGTTTTGTTGCAGTGGTAAATAATTTCTCTTTCAGATTTTTCATCATTAGTGTATAGGAATGCAAGAGATTACTGTGCATTAATTTTGTATCCTGCTACTTTACCAAATTCATTGGTTAGCTCTAGTAGTTTTCTGGTGGCATTTTTAGGATTCTCTATGTATAGTATCATGTCATCTGCAAACAGTGACAGTTTTATTTCTTCTTTTGCAATTTGTATTCCTTTTATTTCTTTTTCTTCTCTGATTGCCGTGGCTAGGACTTCGAAAACTATGTTGAATAATAGTTGTGAGAGTGGACATCCTTGCTTTGTTCCTGATCTTAGAGGAAATGCTTTCATTTTTTCACCATTCATTTCAGTTTTTCACCTTTGAGAATGATGTTTGCTGTGGGTTGGTCATATATGGCCCTTATTATGTTAAGGCAGGTTCCCTCTATGCCCACTTTCTGGAGAGTTTTTATCATAAATGGGTGTTGAATTTTGTCAAAAGCTTTTTCTGCATCTCTTGAGATGATCATATGGTTTTTATTCTTCCATTTGTTAATATGGTGTATCACATTGACTGATTTGCATATATTGAAGAATCCTTGCATCCCAGGGATAAATCCCACTTGATCATGGTGTATGATCCTTTTAATGTGTTGTTGGATTCTGTTTGCTAGTATTTTGTTGAGGAATTTTGCATCTATATTCATCAGTGATATTGGTCTCTAATTTTCTTTTCTTGTAGTATCTTCGTCTGGTTTTGGTATCAGGGTGATGGTGGCCTCATAGAATGAGTTTGGGAGTGTTCGTTCCTCTGCAATTTTTTGGAAGAGTTTGAGAAGGATGGGTGTTAGCTCTTCTCTAGATGTTTCATAGAATTCACCTGTGAAGCCATCCAGTCCTGGACTTTTGTTTGTTGGAAAAATTTTAATCACAGTTTCAATTTCATTACTTGTGATTGGTCTTTTCATGTTTTCTGTTTCTTCCTGGTTCAGTCTTGGAAGGTTATACCTTTCTAAGAATTTGTCCATTTCCTCCAGGTTGTCCATTTTATTGGCATAGAGTTGCTTGTAGTAGTCTCTTAGGATGCTTTGTATTTCTGCGGTGTCTGTTGTAACTTCTCCTTTTTCATTTCTAATTTTATTGATTTGAGTCCTCTCCCTCTTTTTCTTGATGAGTCTGGCTAATGGTTTATCAATTTTGTTTATCTTCTCAAAAAAACAGCTTTTACTTTTATTGATCTTTGCTATTGTTTTCTTTGTTTCTATTTCATTTATTTCTGCTCTGATCTTTATGATTTCTTTCCTTCTGCTAAATTTGGGTTTTGTTTGTTCTTCTTTCTCTAGTTCCTTTAGGTGTAAGGTTAGATTGTTTACTTGAGATTTTTCTTGTTTCTTGAGGTAGGCTTGTATAGCTATAAACTTCCTCTTAGAACTGCTTTTGCTGCATCCCATAGGTTTTGGATCATCGTGTTTTCATTGTCATTTGTCTCTAGGTATTTTTTGATTTCCTCATTTATTTCTTCAGTTATCTCTTGGTTATTTAGTAACGTATTGTTTAGCCTCCATGTGTTTGTGGTTTTTATGATTTTTTCCCTGTAACTCATTTCTAACCTCATTAGTGTTGTGGTTTTTATGATTTTTTTCCCTGTAACTCATTTCTAACCTCATTAGCGTTGTGGTCAGAAAAGATGCTTGATATGATTTCAATATTCCTAAATTTACTGAGGCTTGACTTGTAACCCAAGATGTGATCTATCGTGGAGAATGTTCCATGCACACTTGAGAAGAAAGTGTAATCTGCTGTTTTTGCATGGAATGTCCTATAAATATCAATTAAATCTATCTGGTCTATTGTGTCATTTAAAGCTTCTGTTTATTTATTTTCATTTTGGACGATCTGTCCATTTGTGTAAGTGAGGTGTTAAAGTCTCCCACTATTACTGTGTTACTGTCGTTTTCCTGTTTTATAGCTGTTAGCAGTTGCCTTATGTATTGAGATGCTCCTATGTTGGGTGCATATATATTTATAATTGTTATATCTTCTTCTTGGATTGATCCCTTGATCATTATGTAGTGTCCTTCCTTGTCTCTTGTAACATTCTTTATTTTAAAGTCTATTTTATCTGCTATGAGTATAGCTACTCCAGCTTTCTTTTGATTTCCATTTGCATGGAATATCTTTTTCCATCCCCTCACTTTCAGTCTGTATGTGTCCCTAGGTCTGAAGTGGGTCTCTTGTAGACAGCATATGTATGGGTCTTGTTTTTCTATCCATTCAGTGAGCCTGTATCTTTTGGTTGCAGCATTTAATCCATTTACATTTAAGGTAATTATCAATATGTATGTTTGTATTACCATTTTCTTAATTGGTACGGGTTTGTTTTTGTAGATCCTTTTCTTCTCTTGTGTTTCCCACTTAGAGAAGTTCCTTTAGCATTTATTGTAGAGCTGGTTTGGTGGTGCTGAATTCTCTTAGCTTTTGCTTGTCTGTAAAGCTTTTGATTTCTCCATCAAATCTGAATGAGATCCTTGCTGGGTAGAGTAATCTTGGTTGTAGGTTCTTCCCTTTTATCACTTTAAGTATATCATGCCACTCCCTTCTGGCTTGTAGAGTTTCTGCTAGAGAAATCAGCTGTTAACCTTATGGGAGTTCCGTTGTACATTATTTGCCATTTTTCCCTTGCTGCTTTCAATAATTTTTCTTTGTCTATTTTTTGCCAATTTGATTACTGTGTGTCTCAGCGTGTTTCTCCTTGGGTTTATCCTGTATGGGACTTGCTGTGCTTCCTTGACTTGGATGGCTATTTCCTTTCCTATGTTAGGGAAGTTTTTGACTATAATCATTTCAAATATTTTCTCGGGTCCTTTCTCTCTCTCTTCTCCTTCTGGGACCCCTATAATGAGAATGTTGTTGCGTTTAATGTTGTCCCAGAGGTCTCTTAGGCTGTCTTCATTTCTTTTCATTCTTTCTTCTTTAGTCTGTTCCGCAGCAGTGAATTCACCATTCTGTCTTCCAGGTCACTTATCCGTTCTTCTGCCTCAGTTATTCTGCTATTGATTCCTTCTAGTGTAGTTTTCATTTCAGTTGTAGTTTTCATTTCAGTTATTGTATTGTTCATCTGTTTGTTTGTTCTTTAATTCTTGTAAGTCTTTGTTAAACATTTCTTGCATCTTCTCGATCTTTGCCTCCATTGTTTTTCCGAGGTCCTGGATCATCTTCACTATCATTATTCTGAATTTTTTTTCTGGAAGGTTGCCTATCTCCACTTCATTTAGTTGTTTTTCTGGGGTTTTATCTTGTTCCTTCATCTGGTATGTAGCCCTCTGCCTTTTCATCTTGTCTGTCTTTCTGTGAATGTGGTTTTTGTTCCCCAGGCTGCAGGATTGTAGTTCTTCTTGCTGATGCTGTCTGCCCTCTGGTGGATGAGGCTATCTAAGAGGCTTGATGGCAGGGACTGGTGGTGGGTAGAGCTGACTGCTGCTCTGGTGGGCAGAGCTCAGTAAAGCTTTAATCCATTTGATTGTTGATGATGGGTGGGTCTGTGTTCCCTCCCTGTTGGTTGTTTGGCCTGAGGCAACCCAACACTGGAGGCTACCTGGGGTCTGTGGTGGTGCTAATGACAGACTCTGGGAGGGCTCATGCTAAGGAGTACTTCTCAGAACTTCTGCTGCCAGTGTCCTTGTCCCCACGGTGAGCCACAGCCACCCCCTGCCTCTGCAGGAGACCCTCCAATACTAGCAGGTAGGTCTGGTTCAGTCTCCCCTGGGGTCACTGCTCCTTCCCCTGCATCCCGATGAACACACTACTTTGTGTGTGCCCTCCAATAGTGGAGTCTCTGTTTCCCTCAGTCCTGTCAGAAGTCCTGCAATCAATTCCCACTAGGCTTCAAAGTCTGATTCTCTAAGAATTCCTCCTCCCATTGCCAGACCCCCATGTTTTGAAGCCTGACGTGGGGCTCAGAACCTTCACTCCAGTGGGTGGACTTCTGTGGTATAAGTGTTTGCCAGTCTGTGAGTCACCCACCCAGCAGTTATGGGATTTGATTTAACTGTGATTGATTGCACCCCTCCTACCATCTCATTGTAGCTTCTCCTTTGTCTTTGGATGTGGGGTATCTTTTTTGGTGAGTTCCAGTGTCTTCCTGTCGATGATTTTCCAGCAGCTAGTTGTGATTCTGGTGTTCTTGCAAGGGGGAGTGATAGCACATCCTTCTACTCCGTCATCTTGGTTCCTGAAAATGTCACTTTATATTGCATGAAGATTCTTACCTTTCACCTGAAGTTGTTTCCTAAATGCCCAAGTACTCTACTACCAGCTGGATTTTTAAAGAGTGTCCACTATTTTCTTGTTGAAGAGGCAGGTTGTTCTTTTGACGAGTATATATCTTAAGGCCATTTTGCCAACACTTTAGTTGATGGACTGTCCACTCTGTCCAAAGGAAAACCAGAAAACTGGGGACTGGATTTAGTTTAAAAAATACTAGGACATCCTTATTTCAAATGACAGTTGAGTAATGGAAAATGATAAATTGAAAGCTGTTAGCATTAGTTCCATCTTCATTCAGGATCACTATGACCTTCTACAGCCTGTTTAAAGTTCACATTTATTTAACTGGAAAAATGGATAAGTCTAGAAGCATGAGCAAGGTGCAAGGCATATAGCTTTTCTTCCAACATGCTATGTGATCTTGGACACATTCCTTAATTTTTCTAAGCCTCAGTAACCTCATCTGTAAAATGGGAATAATTAGAAGTACTAACTTCATAAACTTGTTTGAAGACTAAATGAAATGATGCCTTTTGAGCATTTAACAGAAATCTTGTCACATCTTAATCACTTCATAGATATTACACACTATTACTGTAATAATACTGTACTTTTCTTTATGAATAACTTATTCTCCAAATTGTAAGATATTTGGGAAATATTTGACATTTAAACTATATATGTTTTAATTTTTCAAATTTATGTGTTGTAAAGAAAATTGCCTTATTTCATAAATTGTTTCCTGTATGTGCAGTTGTAAAAGATAAATATTGATGTTAAACATGCTAGTAGGTTTGCTAAGTGAATAGGGCACAGTGATGACAAGAAAGAACAAAATGGATTGAAAATGAGTATTATTTAATTCAAATTGAAAGAAGGGTTATATTAGCGCATATTCTGTTTCAGCCATGTCAGCCATAAAATATTTTAAAGAGAAGAAGAGCAGCAAAGCCCATGTGAGAAGGAGGAAGTTGAATGACAGAGAACAAAGAAAATGTTTAGTTACTAATTCCAGGATGGAGATGAGGTCAAGATGGTAGTTAGAAGTCCAGGAAACAAAATATTGGTTGACTTTGAAGAATCAAGTTTTGAGCTGAAAATATTAGGCATATGGGACAATATTCCAAAGAACCCAACAACACCAAAAATTCTTTAAAATTTTCATGTTTCTGACAATGTCTCTGAAAGAAAGAAAAGTCTAGGTGCTATTAAAATTAGAAGTAAAGATGAAACTTGAAGATAAAACATTAAACACTTGCAAATTAGCAAAATCAGTGAATAACTCTTTAATTGATTCATTCACGTATGGATGAATGCATTTATTTTATTTACACCGTGGCCTTATGAAATGTAAATTTTAGAATTGAAAGGAAACACTAATCTAATTCAAAATCTAATGCTTGAGTCCTGTTCTAAATGAGGCACATTAAATAAAGATAAGCTGAACTTAGAAACATATTGAAATTGAAATCGGTGACTTAAAAATGTGCAGGTTCTCCAAATACAAACAAAATATCCCTATCTTGTCCAGTAGGTGGCAGTCACCCATATGAAAACCAGAGTCTTCCGGGGGATCTCAGTAGTCCCAGTCTGTGCTTAGCAAACTTCTTCATAAGTCTTACTATTCAGTGATGTTAAAGATGCCTATACTGTGCTTTCCTCTTTTGTTTCTCTGTACTGCAGCACCGTAAAATTCAGGCAAGATTGTGGTGAGAGAAGATAACCTTGAATACCTTCCTCTATTCACAGGCCACTTAGTGGCCATTCATTAAAAAATATTGTATTAGGGCTTCCCTGGTGGCGCAGTGGTTGGGAATCCACCTGCCGATGCAGGGGATGCGGGTTAGTGCCCCAGTCCGGGAGGATCCCGCGTGCTGCGGAGCGGCTGGGCCCGTGGGCCGCTGGGCCTGCGCGTCCGGAGCCTGTGCTCCGCGGCGGGAGGGGCCGCGGCAGTGAAAGGCCCGCGTACCGCAAAAAAAAAAATATTGTATTGGTCATTTTCCAAATGCAAGACAGGTAATTTGGTGCTAGGGATAGAAATATGGACTAACAAAGTCATAACACCCAAGGAATTGGAAGGAGGTTTTAGTCTAACTCAACATCCAAAGATTGAATCCTGTTTTAAGAGAGATGTTAAATAAAGGCAAGCTACCACAAATATTTTGTTGGAGCAAAAATAAGTCAATAATTTCAATAACTGTAATAAGTCATATGATTGAAATATGAACAAAGGGTTATGCTAGGACAAAACAAGGAAAGACTATAAATCAGCCTCAGAGGGTTAGGGAAGGCTTCCCACAAGAGATAATATTTGCATTAAATCTGGATTGCTGAACATTGAGTTCAGGCATGAACTGGTTGAAGGAAAAGAGAATAATCTACTAAGAAGCAGGTAAAGTAATTACAAAGACATAGTACCAGTGAAGAACTTGATGTTGTCCATTACAGTCTTACAGAGATCCACCCAGCTAGGAGCTCTCTACCAGGTCTGGACTTCAGGAGGGAAATATGTCTGGACTTCAGGAGGGAAATATGGGAGGGACTTCAGGAGAGATTAAAGCTTAGGTTCTGGGAAAGCCCAGGCTATAGTAGAGTGATAAGGAGTTCAGCAAATGCTGAGGATGAAACCCTTGTAAACACTAGTTTTTAAGAGGTATAATCCTGACTAATCAAAAAAAAAAAAAAAAAGGAAGCATTTGAAGAGCTAGAAGAATTATAAGACATGTGTTTCTGTAGGCAAGGGAGAAAAAAATTTCAAGAAGGAAGTGGTAGCTAAAGGAGGCAAGATCAGCAGAATGGTCACAAAACAAAAACGTGTCCATTTTGTTTTGAAAACCACAAAAATCATTTGAATGGATAATGGAAATCCAAACCATATTATAGTTGGTTGAGGAAAAAAATCAAAAAGTGAAGATGCAAGCATGAATAATTCTTGTAAGAAGTGACAAAGACTCTCTCTAAACTCTCTCATGGCTTCCAGCCGCTAAAGTCTTATCCCTAGCATGACCCTATCCCCTTCAAAATGCCTGCCCGGGAAAGTTCAAAGCTGCCAAATGAATGTGTTTTTTGTTACAATCAATCAACAAACACCTGAAGACAGGGCCCCTGTCCCCCAGTCTCTGTGGGAGGGTAGAAGCCTAACTTTTATAAGTCCTAGTGGAGGTTCTATCCAGTGCAGTAAGACAATGAAAATAAATATATCTATAGAGATTGAAAAGGAAGAATTAAAACTATTTTTTAAAGATGACTTGATTCTACTTAGAAAAAGTGTACTTTTCTTAGAAAAAAATCCAAAACCATAGTATTATGAGGTAATTTGCAATGTTACTAGATACAAGGTCAATATAAAAAATCAAATGTATTTTAGATACTAGACATAAATAATATGAAAATTCAATTTGAAAACAATATTTACAAAACATCAAAACATCGAATACCTAGAAATGACTTTAACAAAAGATGTGCATGACCTCAACCAAAAAACTACATGTTATTTCTGAGAGAAATCAAAGAAGATCTAAATAAATGGAGAAAGTATTATCTTCATATATTAAGAGACTCAATGGTTTTAAAATCCCAGCTCTCTCCAGCTTGATATATATTCATTGCAATAGTGTGAAATTGAAATGCTGATTCTAAAATTTATATGGAAATCGAAGGACCTAGGATATCCAAGGAAATCTTGAAGAACAGCAATGTTGGAAGATTTCCATTACTAGATATCACAAATTATTATAAAGCTACAGAAGTAAAGGCAGGGTGGTATTGATTCAAAGACAAACAAATACACTAATAGAACAAGAATAGAGTTTCCAGAACCAGACAAAGTTTACATGTTCACCTGATACACAACTAAGACCCCAAGGTAATTCAGGAGCATAAAGCTCATTTTTCCAATAAATGGTTTTTGGAAACCTATTTATTGGGTCAATTAGGTATGTATATTCAAAACTAAATCGTGACCTCTGCTTCATAACACGTAATACACATTGCAAAAGATACAGACTTCGAAGAGAGGGGTAAAACAATAAAGCTTCTAGATACATCTCTGTGATCTGAAGTAGATGAAAATGTATGAAGTGGGACACAAAAGCACTATCCATAAAATAAAAGTTTTGTAAGCTGGACTTCATTTAAAATAAAAAACCTTCTGTTTCTAAAAAGACAAAATTATAATGCAGGCTGTATACTGAGAGAAGATATTCACAATACATGCATCTGACACAAACCTAATTTCAAATTATATTTAAAACTATTAGAAGAATGACACTGACAATTCAGATTTTTTTAAATGAGCAGAAAACTTGAACAGGCCCCTCATAAAAAAAGATCCTGATAGCCAAAACATATATAAAAAGAAACTCAGCATACAAAGTCATCAGGGAAACGCAAATTAAAACCACAATGAGATACCATTATATTTCACCTGAATGGATAAAATGAAGAATTGGTAATACCAAGAGATGACAAGCATGTGGACCGATCTTTTAGTGCAGGCATTATACATAACTACTATCCTCCTGAGGAGGGTCTTGTTACACGTCTGACACCAGCCCACCTTCTTTGAGAGGCAGTTCCTGGCTTGATATTGGGCACTGGTTGGCACAGAGAGACTTGCTGGCTAACTCCTATTAGGCTTCAGATCTGATCTTAAATTTTCTTTCTCTGGTTAGTTCCAGATGGCCTCCTTCACATGTCTGATTGTTGGCTCTATGTCAGGTAAGGCAGGGGATGACTTGGCCATGTGTCCCTCATCATCTAGCAGGCTAGTCTGGGCCTGTTCCATGGTGGAAGACACACACACACACACACACACACACACACACAAAACATAGCTATATCGATATCTATGTATATCTCTATATATCTTTGAACCTTTGATTCTATTCTGAGTAGATCTACAAAAGAAATGAGTGAATGTATTCACCAAAAACCTGTATTAGAATGTTCATGACAACATTACTTGTAAGCCTCATTCTAAAACCTCATACTGAAAACAACAGTAGTGTTCATGAACAGTAGGAGAGAGAAATAAATCACAAAGTATCCGTTCACTGCAGTTATGTAGGGCAATGAAAAAGAATGGGCTATTCCTACACACCCTAACATGACTGATTGATACAGACATAAGCTGAGCAAAAGAAGGCAGGCATAAGAGTATATAATATTATGTTGAAATTAAATTATGAAATTAGGAAGAAAGCAAAAACAATCTATGGTGATAGAGATCAGAATAGTAGTTTCCTTTGAGGGATTGTATATGCTGTTTGGGCAAGAGAAAGCCTGCTGGAGTGTTGGAAATGTTGATTACATGGATATGTGTACGTGTGTGTGTGTGTGTGTGTGTGTGTGTGTGTGTGTGTGTGTGTTGTGTATATAGAATATGCATATATGTTTTATATATGTAATGTGTTGAGTACATGGATATATATGTAAAAATATCAAGTTGCATACTTATGATCAATCTGATGCCTTATTTTATGTTATTGTACCTCAATAAAAAGACAAATGAAAAGAAAGTAGAGGAGATGGGGAATAATTAGAACAAGGCCCTGGAGATGGCTGAAGGGATGGGATTGAAAACACAGGTGAAAGATTTTCTTTGTAAAGGAGGAATGAATGCTACCACTTTCTCTGAAATTTGAGGGAAGGAGATAAGCATAAATATGAATATTAATTTGGGAAGAATTTTATTTTAAGTGAAAAGGAGTGGAAATATAAGGAATTCAAACTATTTTTTAAACATCTTTATTGGGGTATAATTGCTTTACAGTGGTGTGTTAGTTTCTGCTTTATAACAAAGTGAATCAGTTATACATATACATATGCTCCCATAGGAATTCAAACTATTGATGGCCACAGGGAGTTAGTGGCATAGAGTTTGTAGCCTCTGCTCTAGACTCGTACTAGTTATCATCAAAGCACAGAGGTCACACTATGCCACAGCATTGCCATCAGGTATTTTAAATTTCCATTTCATTTCATTTCATTTATTTCTGAAAAATGTTCCTCACTTCAATTCTACTCTCAACTTTATGTCTTTTTGGGGATATATGTATGCATATGGCTGATTCACTTTGTTGTACAACAGAAACTAACAGAGCATTGTGAAGCAATTATACTCCAGTAAAGACGTATTAAAAAAAAAAAAGACTAGCCAAGAAAATTATGCCCACATATAACAACTCAAAAAATGGCGTCACGTCACTTTGGAATCTGATGTTTATCCTGTGATTTGTTCTAATGCATTTCTCTCAGTATTATCAAGATAAGGTGCTTTATGTTAATGTACTAAAATGACAGGAGCTGTATAATCATTTGTTTGGAATCTATGAAGTATAAAGAAATCTTCATCTAATTTGAAATTAAATAGCCATTTACTGCATCCATTGCAAAAAAAAGAAAAAAAAAGCATCAATGTATTTCCCCTTCAAGTGGACACTAAGGAAGCCAAGAATTTCCAAAACAAGAAGTGCTTTTCTCAGATTTAGGAGATGGGAGAGCAGACCAGCCAGATTGTCATATTTCAAATGCACATGAACTGGCTCCGTGAAAGGTCGGGGGCCATCTCTGTGAGAGGAACACCAGCGATACTGCCTTAGATTTTTAGAAAAGACAAATAGCCCTGTTTCCCCAGAGAATGCTGGGGAATTCTCTGGGGAAAGAGAATATATATAAAGCATTTTATATACTTTATATATAAAGTATAAAGCATTTAAAGATAAATCAGTCTTAACTGCTCCTAGATGTTTTTGATCTCTAATCCACAATGCCTCACCAAAATCTAGAACCAGGAAGTATAATTATTCGAATAGCCCGAATCTGGCCCAGATATGAAAAATTTCTTTCTCAGAATTAGCAACACAGAGTTAAGGTTTGAGTCATAGCTCCTCCCCTAGGATATGGGTCATTTTTGATATGAAGTAACAGATGTGGACAGTAGAGAAATCTCTGTGTCTAAGGGGTTTAGGGTCAACATTACATAAATTACCTGCTTATACAGGTTGCAGGGGTAGTCCTTCTGCCTTAAAATTAGTCCAGTTTCTAATCAGTAAGGATGTTTGCTCTGGCTGCAATGATAATATATTCTTTCACCCGCCCCGCCCACACACATACACCACCAGTGAAGCAGAGGTTCATATTCCCTCTAATATTTGCTTCTTTATTTGATCTTCAAGTTCCATCTGGAGCTACTAAGGAAGTTGTTTCTGAAAGCCCTAGAGTAAGCAATGGGAAGTCTTCCTGCGAAATCATGATTCAGAGGCCTGGAGACAGTTGGGTGGTACCAAAACCCTTCAAAAAACTTGATCAGATTGAAGCAACAATGGCTGTCTGCCCTACCAGCTGCCAGGAGATATATCTGTAGGAAATATTGTTACTGGAGAATAACTGGGTTTTACTCATCTGTATAGAATTTGAAATTCAACCTCTAACATTTCAGAAAAATAGAGCTTAATGCTAAAACTGCCTCAGTATGCTTTGTGCTGAAAATTCCACGAGGCAGTACTAGGCAAAAGGAGTTAGGATACAGATTATGCTCAAAGGGAATGACCTATAGGTTAAATAAAATAGCCAGGAGTAGTGGCTGTACAAACTGCAACAGCATCAGACAACAAAGAAGCCTGTTGAAAGGTGCTCTGGGCTTTTATCTTTACAATAGCTCCTTATATCTGTATAGCTCTCTAAAGATTACAAAACACTTTAAACACATTATAACCACCACCTCACCTCCATCCTTCAAAATCCTATAGCAGGAAAACCAAGGAGAAGAATGGAAAGGAAACATAACTGGCTACATATGTCCTATTTCTGGAATGGCATTTTGCAATTTCTGTCAGTCTTGTTTTGTTGCCAAAGGGTGAGGAGAGTTTCTCGAAATGTCGTGAGTTCTTGGTTATGGTTACCTTGTTTTCTTGATTAACTATATTTGTAAACACCTAATTCAGGGCTTCTTCATTTTGTCACTATTGACATTGGGGTTGAGATAATTCTTTGTTGTGGAGGGTGTCCCATGCATTGTAGGATATTTAGCACAATCTCTGTTCTCTACCCACTAGATGCCAGTAGTCATAAATGTTGGCAAATGGATTGGGAACTGGAGGGAGAGAGATTAATAAGGCAAGAGAACAGAGTAGCTGCTTTGATTCAAATAAATTCTTATACAAAAAAATTCATGTTAAAACTTGAAAGAATTGTTACTTAACAAATCTGCTTACCACACACTAAACAGAATATTGTTGATTCTTTTGGACATCAAGTAAACAGATAAGTTCCAACATTTATTGCATCAATGATTCTCTTTGTTATATTGTGGGAGAATTTATTATAACATTTACTTTAGTATTTCTCTACATTTTAGAGTTCATCCTGATACAAGGTCTTTCCAAAAGGTCAGAATTGGGTTCCTCATTCTTTCTACCCTCTCTTTCCTGTAACTGACTCAGAAGACATCACATCTGACTAGAGTTACATTATACAGAACTCTTGCTGAATCTTTTGATTCACATGTTTTCTCTTCCTTTTTGTGAAAACAGAACCAGCATTTGCATAATCCCTTACAAACTAATGATAAAAGACAGATGTTCATTCCTCAAATCAATGTATTTCAAGAGATAATCTTAAAAAAGTTTAAATAATCTCAAGTGGAAAAAGAAACTCATCAAAGACAAGTGAGATAGGGAGGGTGGGAGGGAGACGCAAGAGGGAGGAGATACGGGGATATATGTATATGTATAGCTGATTCACTTTGTTATACAGCAGAAACTAACACACCATTGTAAAGCAATTATACACCAATAAAGATGTTAAAAAAAAAAGACAAGTGAGAGCAAAACTTTCTAGAATTAAAATATTTGATAGAACTTTAAAAAGGAATCAATGAGAATTAGGTGTTAATAAATGTTAATTAAGCTAATTTGAAATAGGGAGAGCTATTTTCAATTTTGGGGTAATGTCTGAACTTGGAAAAAAACCAAAATGTCAACTTGACCTTAACAGAAAGTTGGCAATACAGACGAGCTCATCTGGATCTTGTAAGGTTCCAGGAATTCAGGAACAATCAGATATTCCAAATTGAGAGAAACTGAAATCCAGTCAAGAATTAGGCTAATTGAGAATGAGGTGTGAAAGTGAAAAGTGTTTTGGATGTTCCTATTTGCTGAAACTTAAGAGGCATGGGAATCAAATGAACACTGAAAGTAACTTTCTTGAATAAAGCAGACGTGTCTGCTTTATTCAAGAGTAGAGTTAATCTTTCAACTTGAAATCAGGTATCTTATTTATTTACAGGGGGATTTGCAGTCCTGTTGCCCTGGCTTTCAGGTGCACTTGAGGAAAACACCCTATGAAGTATCCAGTTTGTATGTTGTCTGTAAATTTTATATTCCTTTAAATGCAAAGTCCTTGTAGTTTGTAAGTCATTTTATGTTAAACTCTGCAAACATTCATTTCATTGCTGTTCAGTGCCAAGTTTGGGGCTTTCTGGAAGCATGACATAGAGAGTCAGAGAGAAAAGCAGCTGGTTTGGAAAATGATAAGTCCAAAGCAGAAAATGATTTAGCCTTAATAACTAGGGCTTTCTGTTGAAAACATGAAACAAAGAAATATCTAGTTTGCTTCTCACCCTGTAGGAGCCAGGCTGGGTTAACGGACTATTTTATTTTTCATTTACTTACAAGATAGTTATAACAATTGGCATGCATCTACCACTATACTAGGCACTTCACCAATATTATCTTATTTCTATCCTGAAACAAGCCTATAAGGTTCATACTATTATATAGTCACCATTTTGCAGTTAAGGAAACTCGAGAGGTAAAGTTATTGGCCCAGGATGCTCAGTTGACTAAATGTGAAGACAGCTTTCAAATCCAGACATTCTGGCTTTGTCTATGCCCTTATGTACCCATACCCTGCTCTCTGAATCAGAAATAAAAATTTAACAGAAGCAGCTAAATCTAGCACCAGGAGCCAGAGGATGAGGACATCCCAAATGCTCAGACAACCTGAGGGATCAAAACCTGAGAAATCAGTTTTACTGTGAGAGCCAAGAGTGTGTGACCAGAAGCTAAAAGGAGAGGAGAAGGACAGAAATCAGTCAGGACTGGAAAATGAAATAGTAGTAACGTAATGGGAGCCCAGTGGAATGGCTGAGACAGGATTTGCAATATCTACATACTGTGTTAGGACTCCTAGCCACTGGGCATGGGCGGATGGGTTAATTTAAAGTAACAAAGCAGGTCTTGAGAAACATTTCCCCCTGTGAATTTATCTCATTCCCTTTCCTCAGCCTTCTAGGGCACAGTAAGAGTATAGAACAAGAGGAAAAACAGATGGAATTACCAACTTAATTCATTTCCTCTAACATTTTGAAAATTACTATTCATTCTTTATACACTCTTCTCACTAGTAATTGCTTCCTTTTTATTACTAGGAGCATTCATTTGATAAAGGCAACTCTTGGCTCTGAGATACTGTTATGTTCAGGATCAAAACAAGATCCAGGTAACATATTATTCTTATCACAAACAAGGTATAGGAAAATGGATCTGAGACGGGTTGGGACTGGAACTTGTGACCCAGTGCTTGCACCTGGACAAATGTCTCCTCAAGCAATAAAATACAAAGAAACTATAAGGGACTAGAAATAACTGCATACATGCGCAGTTGGGCAAATTTTGGACAAAAAGACACAAAGAGATCAAAAACCCAGCTGCCACTTCTGAAGAGCCAGGAGCAAAACAAGGGTGTTGGGAGCAAAAGCAGGGTATCACATATGCCCCCTGCACACAAACCACCACCAAAGGGGTAGGCAAGCCATCTAAGCCACCCCTCCGGCCTGACCCCTGGACCTGCCGCTACCCTCAGTCCATATAAGGAAGCAGCCTGCCGCCCGCCTTGGACAGCCAGCAAGCAAGGGAACCTGTTTCTTGTTCTTGCTCCCCCCTCCTGCAGCAGGAGGCCCAATATAGCCTTGCCTGAATTTCTTATTTTTTTTGCGGTACGCGGGCCTCTCACTGTTGTGGCCTCTCCCGTTGCGGAGCACAGGCTCCGGACGCGCAGGCTCGGCGGCCATGGCTCACGGGCCCAGCCGCTCCGCGGCATGTGGGATCCTCCCGGACTGGGGCACGAACCCGTGTCCCCTGCATCGGCAGGCGGGCTCTCAACCACTGCACCACCAGAGAAGCCCGGCCTGAATTTCTTGTCTGGCCTCATCAATTTCTATTGATTAAGGAGGCCAAGAACCCTGGTTGGTAACAGATCTAAAATTCTCAGTCTTGTAATATGTGAACACAAATACCATCACCAGGTAAATTATATTTGATACGTAAACCAGCTGGAAGGTGGGTATCTAGGTCTGCTTACCATTCTCTTTATTTTTATATAACGTTAAAATAAAAGCAATTAGGCAACTAACTTTGGTGACTTGAACATAATCTTTAATTGGCACCTCTCCTCCAGATTCTCCCTGAACTTGGGAAAGGTATATAAAAATATCGGGAAGTCTATTTTAGTCTGTAAACCAGGAAACTGAAAAGTACATGCAAGGAACTCCTTCAGTATCTGAAATGGACACTACTAGTACATCCTTAGCTAGAAGTGCAGGAATATGTGGTGAAAGTGGTCCACACAGTAGGTTATTGTATATTTGGGGAACAATTTCACTTTACCAATATCCTTGAGAAAGCTATAGATAAAAGAGCAAAGATTTTTTTAAAAAGTATGTTTACTCCATGCATGGCATACTCATGGGGCAGTAGTCTTGCTGAAAGAGTGACCATTTAACCTAGAGAGAAAGGGGCCCAGCTAGTTGCCCGCAACACACTTATCAGGACCGCCTTCAGCAAAGAGATGCTGCTCTATAGTAAAAAAGCCTCTAGAAGGAACACTTCCTCCTTCCATATTCTTTCCATATGACACCTTGATGTCCAAATTGGCAAAGTTAAATCACAACAAATCAAACATTTTCCTTCTCTCTTTAACTGCCCCCTGGCCTGGGAGATTCTACCAGAAATACACAAAGTCTTTTTGGAGAACCCATCCCAATGCACAAGACCGCATGAGCACAGATCTGCCTCTGTAAAGATGTACAAAGAGAAAAAAATCACTAGGATGAGAAATGCTTCAGCAGTTCAAGAGAATCAATCTGAGGAATGAGACATAACTATCCTTTGAAATGATGTTTCTGCAAGATAGAAGGTAGGATGTTAGAAAATCTTTTATTTTCAGCAAGGCAGAAGACATTGCTAGAGGAAGACAGGCTCAAAGAGGGAAATTATGACATCAGGAAGGATAATTGCATGGAAAGGGAAAACATGATTGCAAAATTCTAAAAAGCAATAGAAGCAGCAAGACTCAATGGGAATACTGAGGACAAGTGGAACAATGAAATAGAAAACATAGAGTTTTATTTTTTTAACATAAGTCATAGACAAAAGGGTGGCAGCATGAGATTAACAAGGAAAAAATGAGACATGGAGGAACTATTGATTCATTAGTTTATCAATACAGTTAACAAATATTTTTTGGTCACCCACTATTTGAAGGCACTGTTGCAAGCACAGGTGATAGAATGATGAGCAATACAATGTTCTTGCCTCACAGGGGTTAAATTATAGTGAGTGGTACTGATAACAATCACCTAGCAAATAAATGTATAATGAAAGGTTGGGTAGTGTCAAATGCTATGAAAAACAACCAAAGCAAGGTAGGGTATAGAGCATGATAATGGGGTTGCCAGAGAGGTCCTCTTTGAGGTGAGATTTGAGCAGATAATGCAAAAATGTAAGAGGGTGAACAATGTAAAGAGCATTGCAGGCAGAGTTTAGCAAGTTCAAAGACCATGAGCAAGGATGAGTATGTGTGTATTCAAGTAGATATAGTGGAATGACCAAGGGTAGAATGCTAGAAAAGGAAGTCAGAGAGTTAGTAAATAGCAGATAATTTAGGTTCTAGAAGATCACAGAAGGAGTTTGGATTTATCACAAGAGTAAGGTGAAGCCACTGGAGGGTTTTAAGCAGGTAAGTAACTCAGCTTATATTTTAAAGAGATAATGTTTGAAATAAGAAAATATACATGTATCTGCTTTAGCTTCTTTTTTAAAAAGAGAAGTGAAAGTATAAATCAGAGCTAAAGAAATTGCTTACCTATGGCAACTGAGTGGAAGGAAACAGGGTAGAAAAAGGGAAGGAAGTAACATGTCCCCGTGAGATTTTTACATGTTCATAAATGAAAACAAAGGAGCCAAGCTATAGTCCAGTAAACAACATAAGTGGTCTTGAAAAGGGGGCCTGGGAGAAATGATCTAAGTAACTCTTGAACATGTATTTTGAACACATGCTTTGAATTTAAAAACAAAATCATGACAAATTTCTGACTCTTCTTAATAGATCTGTGCCCAGAAGTAATGAAAATGTCTGTGTCTTGGCTTTGTAAGCTTTCCACTCCCATTCATTCAATCCACAGGGTTATTGCTCAGAGCTATTGGTGTACACCTGTAAGCTAGTCCCTTGAAGCTTAATTTGAACGATGATACAGCAGTGATATCATGGACTTCAGAAGACGACAGATAAGGTTTTAAATTTCAAATTTGCTCTTTGTTAGCTCTTGGCATTGGGCAGATCACTTAATCTCTTTGACTGTGGTTTTCCCCATCAGTAAAGTGAACAATAACAAAATCTAATTGACTGGAATATAGTGAAAATTAAATGACATAATTAGGCAAAGAGTGCCGAGCATGCACTCTCTATCCTAAAAGAAAGGCAAGCAAGCCTCCATCTTGTTAGAATGGTTTAGGATAGCCAATGTTAAACTATGAATGACTACATTCTATACACATGATTGAAGGCTAAACTCAAGAACCAAGTAGCAGGAATTAAGTTTGAAATATAATCTAATATCAATAGTCAATTAATATAGGATTTATTGGGGGGATTTCATGTAAGTTAGAGAAGTTACCTCCTTGGTGATGATGAAACCTCTGTAATCCATAATTAAATATAATAAGTGTTGAATATTTCCTTCACTTAAGACTGAAAAGCCAATTATATGGACTTCAGTAGCTTTTGGTCTTGACACAAAAATAAAGA
This sequence comes from Grampus griseus, assembly GCF_964374135.1. NCBI lineage: Eukaryota > Metazoa > Chordata > Mammalia > Artiodactyla > Delphinidae > Grampus > Grampus griseus. The sequence goes on along the minus strand of NC_139005.1, from coordinate 47,081,134 downwards.
AAAGTTAACAATAAGAAAATACATATCTTTAATCATCTTTAGCTTCACTCACATCTTGGATTTTCCAACATTGGAGTAAATGTGAATATAGAATGAAGCAGTGTTTTTTCTTACTGATCCTAGTTATTAGGATGCTTTAAGATTGACTCTGTTTTTGCTATTGAATAGTTGCTTATAAAAACTAAATTTTATTCTGTCTTTTCCTAAATTTAATGTAAGCTCTATTAATAATACTCCTTGTAACATTATAAAGAAAATGAAAAAAATGCACATTTAAGCATGATTTGAGAAATGCAATGACATTATGAGCTACAAGGCAATAGCTTTAAAAATTACTATTCATTTCAAAACAATATCACATAATTATTTCCCTGCCCTGTCAACAGTCTTATGTTAATATTTTAGACTCAGATGAAGAGTCCAAAATATATTTGGAATATATATTCCAGCATATTTGGAATTTTTGCATGAAAATTAGGAGGCATTTTAAATCAGTGGGGAATGGAAGAATAATAAAATGCATGCTGTTAGGATATTGACTAGAAGAAAATAAAGTTTGAATACTAATCATCATATATAAAAATGAAATCTAGATGGACTAAACATTCAAACAATATTTGGAAGAAAACATACAGAAATGTCTTAATAATATTGAAGTAGAAGAGTATCTTTGAGGTGATGCACCCAACCCAGAAGGCATATAGATATAACATGATAGACTTGACTCTATAGACATTATCAATTTTGTATAGTGAAAGATGCCATAAATGACAAGCAATGAAAGATTGGAAAACAATATAAAAAAACTTCAACAAAGCAATACAGGTGTGAACAACTGAATAGAAAAGTGGGGAAATAATACAGACAATCTACAGAAAATAAGTAGAAATAGACAATAAACACATAAAATGATGTCCAGGCTTACTGACAAGGAAGGGACCCAACAAGCCTCACTAGTTGAATGGAAATGGTACACTCAAGAGCACAGCTGGATTGCCTGGAGAAGCATTTTGTCCTTACATCAGAAACAGGCAGCTACACCTTTGGAGGAAATATTATCTTCAACTCCAGTGCCTTCATGAAGCAACAGTGCTGGCCCAATGGGGTCTTTGACTTACAGGTGTTCTTCTAAATTTCTAGGCCTGATTGACTGATAGCTCAGCTAAATTAAAACTTAGGACTTCCCTGGTGGTGCAGTGGTTAAGAATCCACCTGCCAATGCAGGGGACATGGGTTCGAGCCCTGGTCCGGGAAGATTCCACATGCCGTGGAGCAACTAAGCCCGTGCACCACAACTACTTAGCCTGTGTGTCACAACTACTGAAGCCTGCGTGCCTAGAGCCCATGCTTCGCAACGAGAAGCCACCGCAACGAGAAGCACGCGCATTGTGAAGCATGCACACTGCAATGAAGACTTGCCCCCACTCGTCACAACCAGAGAAAGCCTACACGCAGCAATGAAGACCCAAAGCAGCCAAAAATAAATAAATTAATTAAATTAAAAAAAAACTTAATCGTGTTCATTGAGTCGCTACTGGTATTCAGTCTTAGTGCTAGATATTTGTAAACAAAGGATGTGGTTACTCAGTGTTCAGAACTCAAGGTAGTCTTAATAGCCCTGGCCAATACTATCCTTGATGAATCATTTCACATTTTTACTAATTCTTGGGTTGTTGCCAATATCCCAGGTATCTGGTCTACCACTTGGAAGACCTCAGACTGGTGGATTAAAGGCACCCTTTTTTTTGAGCCATGAACTGTGGAAACAAATCTCAGCTGGCAGTCAGTTACTCATGTAGATGTCTATGGTAAGGGCCCATTCTCTAATGAGACCAACTGGAATCAAGCTGCTGATCAGATGGCCACCATCACTACCTAAATTTATCATTAGACTGGACATGGCAATACCTCCACTTTCATAGACTGTTCATAAAGAATTGTATGTTTCTGATCTAGAAGTTATTACTTTATGCCGAACTTGTGACTCTTGCCAAAAGTTGACCCATCCGACTCACAAGTGGAATGACACATTGCAGGAGTCATTGCCTCTACCTTCTGGCAAATTGACTACATGGAATCTTTGATCCCTATCTTAAGGATATCTGTGGTACTTCATGACTGTCACCACTTTTTCTGGTCGTAGGGTTGCTGTTCCAGTCCAATCAGTAAAATCTGGCCACCGAACTATGACTCTAAAATCTAAATTGTGCCGTGTTCCACTTTCCAAACCATCTACAGTTTTGACAATGGTTTGCCTTTTGTCCTAAAGGCCACTGAAAAATAGGCTGATTATCATGGTATTTGATGTACATTCGTGGCCCTTATCATCTTCAGGCTGCTGGCATCATTGAGAAGTAGAATGCATTTTAAAAAACAGTCATCTAAAAATTATTTCGGACTCTATCGACCTTGTCTTTTCCTGGTAAAACAGTGTGATCACTGAATGTGGCCATCTCAGAATGGGTTGATCTCCTCTTGCCTTCCTCCTGGGTAATGATCACAGGAAAGGGGAGGTGAAATATATAAAACTATTTTGAAAATTCAGGATTCTTCCCTGACTATTCCTGGGCATGATGTGTGTCTTTCTCCTACCAGTAACCTCAGGTAGGCCTGACTGGTACACCCTCTGGGTGGCAGCCTTGCCAAAAGGGAAGCTAGGAGATTGAAACATAATTGTTTCAGTCACCTGGATTCTAGCAACATGGATCATGTGCAGGCATCCTTCAGGGCACTCTACATCACTTCTGGAGAATATGGGGCAAGGAAATGAAGCGCTTGTTGATGTTCACATACTGTTTGCTACATTGTGAGTAACAAAGCCCTTTATCTCTGAACTTGGAGTCTTGTGTCTCCTACCAGCATCCATGGAAAAGTAACAGACTAATATAATAGCTTGTAAGAAAAGTAAAATCAAATCCTAGACTGGCACACACATGAGTCTGATGCTCACTAAAAGTTGAAAAGCACTGAATTTGGTTGTGAAACAAAAGAGATTAAATATCCCCTGAAAACACAAGCTATGCCTATTTTTTTTGATCACTCCAACGCACCTGGTTTGTTTTACAAAGTTTGTGCTGCTTAAATGTCAATTAACTGAATTATACAGGAAGCCATTATTTTAAAAGGAATACGTGCATTACAGTGTAGGATTGCAGGTACACACATACTTTTTGATTCATTCAATATAAAATATATGCATATCCCAGAGAAATATCTTCCTGTTCTATAAGCCATTATAACTACAGTTGGTACAATGTTAGTTTTAGTTTTCATTATCAGGGAGTTGTTAAATTATATTTAATGATAACATTGGATTCAAGAAAAAATTTCCCATATTAGTTTAAAAATTAGCCCTTAGATATCACATCTTCATTTTTTGTATATCATAAAACCGTTTTATTAAATAGTGAGCTTTACTGAAAGATTTCTAGTTAAATTAAAAGAACTAAGGAAATGGATTTTCATAGCAAACTGTCAACTCAAGGATAGCTTTATCTGAACTTCTTATATTCTACTTTTCATTTTTAACTTTTTTTTTCCCTAGCTGGTTCTGTGTTAATCCAGTGAGACTCAAAAATGTCAACTCACCATTTATCTCCAAGAGAAAATATCCTTTCCTAATACTGCAATGAATACCATCACTAAAGATGAAATTTCATCATTAAAGATGAAATTTCATCATAAGTGTCTACAAAAAGAGACAAAAAGATCATAATAAAAATTGTAGGTCTTTTTTGTGTGATAAGGTAACATTTGAGAATGTTCATTGGTGCTGTCTTTGGCTGACAAAAGTAATTAATTCCAGCATGCATCTACCTAGTAGAATACAAAAGTTACTTGAAAGTGTGTGTGTGTGTGTGTGTGTGTGTGTGTGTGTGCGCGCGCGCGCACGTGCATGAGATGAATTTAAGCTTCCTGTGTAGAAAATGTGAGTCAGTAAAGCAATGGATTTCCTTTGCTTCTTTAATCCTCAACCACAGTAACATTTTCTAAATTGCAGGTCTCTATATTTTTAGGCTACCATAATCACTAGTGTTAAATCCAGAGTTTTGCACACACACTTACATTTCACTTTCCAAATTAAGTTTGAATTAAGTTTTGAATAAATTTTGAATTAAATTTCATCAGTTTTGACTGATGAAAATATAATCAAAGTTATATGAGCTAGACCATATTGTATGTATTTTATGGGAAGCCTTTATACTTCTAATACAACTCTAGTTTAAGTGATGGGGAATATTTCATTTCATAGGGATATCCCATGCATAATTTTCACAATATGCTGCTTCATCTGATGTTATCTCAATTCATTTTTTCCCGAGTGAAATCTAATATCAGAACCTTGAACTAAGGCAGGGAGACAGTCCAATGTAATAAAAAGTTATCTAAACTCTTTTGTTACAACTGTACTTCTCCCAGTGCTCCCATTTAGTCACCAGTTGTAACACGCTTGTTGTAAATTTCAGGGTTTTTTTAAGTCTTGGTTTGAAAGTACCAGGAAGTTCAAATCTCATGAGTTAATTTCATATCCTGCCATAGTAAATGGAATCCTGTATTGAATCTCTTACATACAAGAAAGGTCAGTTTCACTGTAAATATCATTTCTGCATTGAAACAAGACATTGCTTAGCTACTGGCACATGTGGTTTTTCACTTACAGACTTCCCTAGAATAGTTTTTTGAGTCTTAAAGTTGAGTTCTCTTTAGTATGAATTGTGATCCAGGAACAAGAGATCTAGGTAGGTGACTCTTTTAATCAAGAGTCAGAGAGCTCTGAGGAATGAATTCAGCCTCTGTTACCTCAGAGCTGTGTGGTCTACAGCAAATTACTCAGTATCTTTGATCTTGAGTTTCCCCATTTACTGAATGAGGATTTAAGGTCATTGTGAGAATTATAGGAGATAAATTACCTGACAAATAGTAAGCACTAAATAAATGACTGCTATCATTATGTGTCATTCCCACTTTAGTTTCTTCTATTCACTCCAACCAACACACTTTTATTCCCTTGGTACCTAAAGAAATCTTACCTCTCTTATAAGGTGTACCTCAAATTCAACTTTTCTTTTGAAACTTCTCAAAATGTCCTGAGGTGGAGGTGATTTCTCTACCACCCGAAGCTCTTCAGTACCTCTTGTAGGTAAAAGTAAAGTGAAAAGGAATCATTATCTTCTTTAAAGTTCTCTGTCACACTGTTATTTTCCTAATTACATACTTGATTGTTAAAATCCACACATTAACCATAGGAGCACTGAGAGCAGTACATAGCACTGAGAGCAGAGATTCATGTAAGATTTATTTTATATGTGTTAAGACAATGGATATGTGAGTGAGTGTATGAAACCTGGGTATCCTTTTTTTTAATTTATTTATTTAATTTATTTATTAAAAAATTTTTTTTTTTTTGCTGCGTTGTGTTCGTTGCTATGTGTGGGCTTTCTCTAGTTGTTGCAAGCAGGGGTTACTCTTCATTGCAATTTAATATATTTATTAAAAAAAAAATTACATCTAGTAGAAAGGAATCCAAGTTGCAAAGGAAGAATGAAAACTGTCACTGTTTGCAGATGACATGATACTATACACAGAAAATCTTAAAGATGCCACCAGAAAACTACTAGAGCTTATCAATAAATTCAGTAAAGTTGCAGGATACAAAATTAATATATAGAAATCTGTTGCATTTCTGTATACTAACAATGAACTATCAGAAAGAGAAATTAAAGAAACAATTCTATTTACTGTAAGAGGGAAGAACAAATCTGACTCCATATTGGATGTTTCTTTTACTTTAACCTTTGTATTTTAGTGCTTTTGCTACAAGTTAGTCACTAAAGGGATGCTGCCTATAGCTTAAAGTATACATAATGGCCTATTTCCGGGAACCCTGCCTCCTATGCCTGAGCTTAAACTAAAATACCTTTGTTTAGCTCACAGGAAACATCCTGACCAGGCCCACCTATGCATGGCTGCAGGAAAGAAGAAATTAACATCCACCCCCTCCAGAGTCTGGCTGGAACTAGGAAATATTTGCAACATCTTATTGCCTTTTTTTTTACTTTATCTCCTCACTTCCCCCTCTTTGCTCTATGAAAGAAACTAGCATACAAACCCAGGCAAGATGGTTTTTTGGAACACTAGTCTACCATCTTCTCTGCTGGCTTTCTGAATAAAGTTGCTATTCCTTGCCCAACAACTTGTCTCTTGATTTGATTGGCCTGTCATGTGGCGAGCAGTACGAGCTTGGGACTCAGTAAGATTACCAGTGCATCAAAATGAATGAAATGCCTAGGATTAAATCTACCTAAGGAGGTAAAAGATCTGTACTCAGAAAACTATAAGACACTGATGAAAGAAATTGAAGATGACACAAACTGTTGGTGGGAATGTAAATTGGTGCAGCCACTGTGAAAAACAGTATGGAGGATTCTCAAAAAACTAAAAATGGAACTACCATATGACCCAGCAATTCCACTCCTGGGTATATATCCAAAACAAACAAAAAAATGAAAACACTAATTTGAAAAGATACATACACTCCAATGTTCATAGCAGCATTATTTACAATTACCAAGATATGGAAGCAGACTAAGTGACCATTAACAGATGGGTGAATAAAGAAGATGTGGTATATATTTACAATGGAATACTACTCAGCCATAAAAAATGAAGTTTTGCCACCTGCAACAACATGGATGGATTTGGAGAGTATTATGCTAAGTGAAATGAGACAGAAAAAAAATACTGTATGATATCACTTAAATGCGAAATTTTAAAAAGAAACCTAGTGAATATAACAAAAAGGAAACAGACTCACAGATATAGAAAACAAACTAGTGGTTACCAGTGGGGAAAGGGAAGTGGTGGGGACAATATAGGGATAGGGGATTAAGGCATACAAACTATTAGGTATAAAATAAGCTACAAGGATATATTATACGACACAGGGAATATAGCCAATATTTTATAATAACTATAAATGAAGTATAACCTTTAAAAATTGTGAATCCCTATGTTGTACACCTGTAATTTATATAATATTGTACATCAACTGTATCTCAATTAAGAAAAATTACATTCCTGGTGAAGGTTGAAACTGCAGTTAGGTATTAAATCTAGGTTTGGTATCATGGGCTTTAGCATAAGCGATGCCATTTTGGGCCTGTGTTGTTGTTGTTTTAACAGATATAATATTTTAAAATAAAATTAGCAGGAGTGAAAATATATTTCCTTTTTCACTCCAGAATATCTCCTATTCAAGAGCACCATTCAAAGCGCATAGAAACCATATAAAAGACTTATTAATTAATGGATTGGTTTGCTCTTTCAGCCCCAGATGAACACACAAAGAAATCATTTATTTTTAACCTTAGTCTTAAGCATTAGTATCAGACATTTTCCATTTATTTCCTTAAATATATAAAACTGTCATCAAAATTGTGATAAAATACTTATTTCCCTTTGTTTCTTTCCCAGGAACACTTCTTTCACTTCCATGTCCCTTATCTTTAGTTGGGGGAGGGGTGGTCAGGGAGGAAGAGGTCATGAAGGTTTCCTCAAAGACTAATGGAACATGAAGGATGAATAAATGTTTCCTGGACAGAGGAGGAGGTGAATGAAGACTTATAGGAGTCTTTGGGGGAGAGCTTGATTTTGTGATGAGAACCTGAGAGATGATGTAACCAAACTGGCAAGAGAGAAAACTCTAGCCTCAAGGGTTTAATTTATCCTTGTGAACATTTGAAGAAGAACATCTTTTCACAGAAAATTTCCCAAGCACATCTTTCAAAAATTGTGTTGAATTATTTCCATTTCCAAGGAAACTTCTGGAAGAATTTCATCTTAACAGGTATTGCATCAGTGTTTTTCAAAGACCCAAGACTGTGTGTATGGCATTTGGAATTAAGCAATGCTGCCCTCTAGAGGACTCTAAGGTCATCTGACTCGTAACCGTCAGGAAAGAACTGGGACAGAGAAAAAGGTTCTCTCCCACATCTTCTTATGTGCTTAGGCCCTTAAAAATGTAGTTTGGGAAAGAAACTGACCATGGGCATAGCATTGGTTTTCATAAGGTATAGCACTATGGATGGACGTGTGTGTCCAAAGGGATCTAAACTTGGGTGAAAAGCAATTAACCCTTAAGACATGTGTGTCCCCTTTAATAGCCTGCCTCTAACACCCCCATTACCACCACTCCAGGGACTCCTTGAGGTCACACTGAGAAGACAACTCTTTAAATCAATCCTTTTCTCAGATCTCTTTGCTTTTCATAAGTCATTGGTAAAGACTGCCCTCATCAAATGTTGTTTTTTTTTTTCTGTCTCAGGATAACTTTACAAAACTCAGGATATTTGTATTTTCTGTTCTGATTCAAATGCTCTTATCTTGGGTCTTGGCAAGGCAGACTTCTACGCCATGTCCTCAAAGAAGTCTTCCCTAAACATTCTGGATAAAATAACCACCACTACCCGCTGACCTAGACATTTCTCTTTGATTCCTATGATCCTTTTTTATTTTATTCTTAACATGAGCTCATATTAGTTTACATGTTTATTGTCTGAATATAGCAACATATTTAGTCCCATGAAGGCAGAAAAATTCTGTATATTTCTATAACCAAGGGCCTAGGACAGAATGTAGTATGTTTTGGGCTAGTACTGTCCAATAGCATTTTCTGCAATGATGAAATGTCCTATATTTACACAGTTTAGTAGGACAGCCACCTGACATATGTGCCTACTGAGCCCTTCAAATGTGGTTAGTGAGACCGAGGAGCTGAATTTCAATTGTATTCTGTTTTGATTAATTTAAATTTACTCATATGCACTTAGCAGCTACAGTATCAGACAGTGTAGTACTGGCTTTCAAAACAATTTGCTTAATGGATTAGTTAATAATTAGCAAAAATACTGTGCATATATTTCCTATACATCTTTACCTCTGTTATCAGTATTCTTTCATAACTGTATTTGTTTATCTCTATATATTTTGTCAATCTTTAACTTGCCTTCAGAAGAAGTAAGGATTTCCTAAGAAGTTGACTCCCCCAAATCAGTTTTTCCCTTTCACTTCTGCCCACCCTCCATATTTATGGAATTTATTCAAGGAAGCAAATTTCTAAAAATTAGTGGTGCTACCTCCATAATTTTTACCCTGGAGAATAAAAACAGGACAAAAATTTTAATTATCTTTTTTGCATCAAGTAGTACCATATGGAGGAACACTAAGGACTGCCTGTGGCAAAAGATCAATGTTTCAGGATAAAAAAAGAAAAAGAATTAGTATATAAGAAGTCTGTATTCTTTATTTTTCGTGATTTCATTAAAACTTTAGTTCTATAATCTATGATCCTGATCTTTCATATATGTTTGCTTTGAAAACAAGGCTTTTCACAGGTAGTCTCACTGTCAGGTGAGTATTTGTAAAAGCTTTACAGATTTGTTTCCTAGAGTAAGCCAGTTTTCATGAATGCCAAATGGTAAGGTTATAACTTGAGGCTGCATTTAGAAAGGACAGAGATTAATTCTATACCAGAGGAGAAGAGATTGAAAAATCCTGTCTCGAGAGAGGTAGAGGCTACCTGTAATACATATATCCTAATTTGCTTTCTCTGTGTTGAAGTCCAAGAATGGAATGGCATGTTAGGATGAGGAACCATTGCCCTTATCCCTATGTGGAACTCCCAAAAGAGCTCAACTTGTAAAGTATCTCTTTACCAAAAGCTGCAGTTCAGCAAAGGTGAGCAAAAAGAGGGGCTTTAGATCCTGTGACATAAAGAATTGTGTTGAAAAATGCCTTTAGGTTGATTTATGTTTCAAGAAATCTGAATGCTTGCCTCACTGTTTTTAAAGAGACCAATTAATTTATTGAGTGTGTCAACAAGAAGTTATATTAGTAACATTTTACTAAAATATACTGTGAAAAGTACACGGCTTTCATTCTTGGTCAGATAGAGATGGATGTGAAAGATTTTCATTGCCTGGTAATAAGAAGAAATATAAGTCAAAATAAAAATCATACTGTTCTATGGGGATAGTGAAAAGTGATAAATGCAAAGAAACTCTGATAAACCAAATTCTCAAAGAGGAGCAAGCTGTCACAGAAGAGCACATTGCCTAGGAGCAACTTCTGTGCATGACGGTGGATGCACATGACAGGTGGATGCCCTATCTGTGAGAGCTGGAATTGACATGTATAGAGATATTTCAGGAACAAGGAAAAATCATCCAGGCCTTTAGATTATAAAGTGGGATAATGAAATAAATTGAAATCTAGAAAAGCTCTAAATACATAAATAAATTGCTCAAAAATTGCTAGCAGCCATAATTAACTAGGACCACACTTGCCTTCCCACCATAAACAACTAGAAACTGAAAAAAAAATGCAAATATTATTTTCAGACACTGAACAGTTGAAAGTGATCCATAAAGAAGATAAATAAATGAAATAAGCCCTGCAATGGACAGTTTCCTGCCTGGTGGAACTTTTCAGATGGTGGTGCAAAGATGAAGACCCCTATAGATCATAAAAGTCCTGCTTAATTGAGAGGACAAAGCTTGGAGATGAGGGAGGTACAGGCAGCCAGGATTTGTGGGGCTGAGTACCAGAAAGGAGATAGCAGTGAAAAAAGTTTTATAAAACTGCATAGAAGTTTCCTAGAGTTTGTTGCTAAGTAATAAGCCAAATGTGTGCAGTGAAAAACATGGCAAGGAATTGTAAGAAGAATAATCCTCAAAGCTAACACAGGTCTGAGAATGTTTGAACTGTGGCCATCAAAAGTCAAGAAACCTTGTTAAATAACCAGGACATTCAGCACACACTCTAGAAGGATAATGCCTTCAGAGGAGAGCTAAGCTAGATGTAGAAAAAATGCTATCCTATAACTGTCCTAACAATGCTTAGCAATAAGCTTTGAAGAACACCAAACTAATCTCCAAATTTAACTGCTTTCCAGAAAAAAAAACTACAACAGTCTTAAGAGGAAGACACCAAAATTCATCCCTCAGAAATATCCAGCATCCAACCCCAAATTAATAGATACGTGCAATGCAGAAAAACTGAGACATTTACCATGAGAAAAATCAGTGTATAGAAACAGATACAGAAGTGACAATTGATGAGGTTAATACAAAGACCTTAACATGTGTTATAACTATGCTCAAAGATGTAAAGTAAAACATGAAAATAATGAGAGAAGAAATGGAAGATACACATTTCTAAAGATGAAAAGCACATATCTGTATTTAAAAATTGAATAGAATAAACATCTGGTTATGTAATGCAGGGGGAAAATCAGTGAGCATTATGTTATTGTAAAAGATATTATAAAAAATAAAGCATAGTTCTGTATATGCTGAAGAAATATACATAACCTAAGGGACATATTGGACAAAGCCAAACTGTTTAATATCATTGTAACTGGATTACCAAAAAGGGAAGAATCAGAAAAACAATTTGAAATAATAATTTCTAAATTTCATGAAAATTAAACCCACACATCCAGGAAGATTAATAAACCAAAATCAGTATAAATTCAAGGAAAACCACACAGGGCATACTGTAATTAAATTACTAGAAACCATTGAAGAGAAAAATTTTAAAACAGAGGAAAAACATATATTATGTATAGGTGAACAAAGAAAAGAAGAATCATAGACTTCTTATAAGAAATTATACAAGATAGAAGACAAAGGAGCAACATTTTAAAAGATAAAATCAATCTTTATACCTCAGAATTCTTAACTCAGAAAAAATATTAAGCTAAAATATTTAACCAGTCGTTAAAGACTAGATATGGGTAAGCATGAGAATTTGCAGCCACTTGAAGGCTTTTCTCAATGTAGTTCATCAAATTCTCATGAAAAAGATGGAAGGCAGAATGGTAGAATGGGGAAAGCCACCCTTAAGTGTAGGCCCAAGGAGGGTAGCAGGAAAGGCACAAAGTTCCACTGTACAATACTCTTAAGGGAAGCAAATTCTGTTACCCACAGGGATACACTGAAAACCCATTTTGGCTGGGGGAAATTAAAAGAAAAAATGTCTTTACTACTGAACTTCAAATAGAAACCATCCTAGGCTTTGACCATTAAAGGTGTGCTGTAAGAGGCAGCATCACTGAACAAGTCCCATCCCCAATACCCAGAGAAACAAAGCTTGCATAAAATAGGATAATTATGACAACAGAGAATACATACAACTTCCTACCAGACTAACATGCATTAAGTAATAAGTAATAGTGGTTTACCACTGGGGAATGGACAATAGTGTGAAGAAAATCCTTCTTTGAGGCAGAGGCTTAGAGGAAACACCTAAAGCTGAGGGTGGAACAGGAATATTGAGAAAAACACTCAGTCTAGCCCTACATTAAGTATAAGGTAATGTTAGAGGACTCTGAAGCTCGTAGTACACTGTGGATAATGATATCAATAACAAACTTCAAACAAAAGTAAACAATAAAACCCAAGCCCAGCTAAGCTCCTAACTAGATTAACTCAACCCAGCATACTTAAGGCATAGCAGAAAGGGAAGCATGCCAATTTCTGGCAAAAATATTTACCTCAGTTTCATATTTTCTAAAAATTATAAAACATAAAAACAAAGAGACAAGTTACTATCAAGGGACAAAAAGGAAACACTATTAAGGGTCAAAATAATTAACAGAATCAAGTTCAGACAGGGAATTTAAAATGACTATAATGAATAAGTTAAAAGTTCTAGTGGAAAAGGTGAACAACATGCTTGAACAGATGGAAGATTTTAGCAGAGATATAAATGAAATGAAAATGCTAGACAACATATAGTGACATAGTTGAAGAAAGCCTTTGGTAGGCTTAGCAGTATATATGGCATAGCTAAGAAATGGATCAGTGGCCTTCACATGATCAATAAGAATTACACACACTATAACACAAAAGAATACATTAGCAGAAAAAATAGAATCGAACATTTTGTGGGATATTATAAAACAATATAACATGTGTAATTGGAATTCCAGGAGCTAATTGAAAGAGAATGGAGAAGTAATATTTGAAGAGATAATGGCTGAGAATTTTCCAAAAATAATAAAATTCACATATCCAAAAAGCTCCGAGAGACCTCAGAAGGATAAATACTAAAAATAGAACAAAACAATCAAGAAACCCCCACATAAACATATTACATTCAAACTGCTGACAATCATAGGTAAAGAGTAAATCTTGAAGGCAGCCAGAAAAAAAGACAATTTGCATCCAAAAGGACAAATATAAGATATACAGAAGACTTATCAGAAATGTAAGCCAAAAGACAACGTAGTAGCATCTTTAAAGTGTTGAAAGAAAAACAGTCAACCAAGAACTCTCTACTTTGCAAGTATATCCTCTAAAAATAAAGGAAGATTAAAGACTTTTTAGGAAGCACAAAACCTTCTTACCCCATTCTCAACTCTTGACAAAATCATTTGATAAATGATTTATGGTGTGATATCTGGCAAAGTCAACAAATTTTATGTCGGTTGGTAGACTTTCAGCTGGTGAGCCTTTTGGACACAACGTTGATAGAAACAGTAAGCCTGAAACTATGGACCTTCTTTCTTTACCAGAGCCACAGAACCTGGTGATTTCTAACCATCACCTTGACAGAAGTTATTTCATCTGTGAACAGAATACTGAATTCCAGAACAAGAATACTTAAACATGATCCAATGTGAAATAATATATAGATATCCATAAATGAAATATTTTCCCTAAGTGGTATTAATGGTGGACCATTTTAAATGATGAAATATGGAAGTAATAATAACTGTATATAAATAATAGTTTGCTACCCTATGGTTCTTTGGGTCTTTTAGAGAAAAAAAATAACCCTCACACCATAAATTTAGCATAATTTTGCACCACAAAATAATTTTCAAAGAAATATAAATTGCAAAATTTTTTTCTCCTTTTGAGGGAATGAGAACTAGGTGAACTCCCCAAAGCCTATCTATGTGCATCTCAAATAGGGAGTTGAGAATTTGCAGTTTCAACTAAAGCTAGCCACATATTTCTAGCAGCTACTTAGGAGCAACTGAAGATCCAGGGAAACAGAAAAAATTAAAATTGCATTATATGCAGAAAGCAATTTCATGGTTGAAAAGTCAAGGGCAGAGACTTTCTAAGGTTTTGACAAAGGTTAAACCAAGGTTAGAAGACTTATACAAGTTAAGGGTAAAAAAGAGAAGCAGTTTTTAGTTGGCCAGACCAAAATTTTCTGCTGAGTGAATCAACCTTTTCCAGACCATCAGCATATGGTCAAAACCACTTACAAATCTATGTTTACTTTTACTCTATCCTGATATGCTTCACTGAAGAGAGACTGGATTTGAGCTAGTAATTATCCTGTAATTATTCAAGACCAATAATTATGAGTGCTTACTGATCAAAAGATTCACCCCATTCCCTCTCAAAGGTGAGATTTTATTTGTTTTATTTTAGGTTCAATTTGTTGAACAAAATAGCTAAACACAGGTTAGAGAGTGAGATTACTTACTCTCAGTGGTTTCATTAATAAACAAGTTATTTCAAATCCATTTTAGTTTAAAATATATATATATATATCAGCTTTTGGAATTTATAGTACATATTGTAAAATATTTGCATATTAATGGATAGATGTGGGAAGGATAAAGGTTTTAGTTGGGCCTATTTTAGATTAGTTAAGTCAGAGAACATTTCTCTCAGAAGGTGATATTTAAGTAGAAACAAGGATAAAATAAAGAATGAGCCACAAAAAGAGTTGGGAAAAGATATTTCCTGACAGAGGAAAAAGCAAATTAAAAAGTCTGAATGGGAGAGGGATGGATTGGGAGTTTGCGATTAGCATATGCAAACTATTATATATAGAATGGATAAACAACAAGGTCCTACTGTATAGCACAGGGAACTGTATTCAATATCCTGTGATAAACCATAATGTAAAAGAATATAAAAAAGAATGTGTATACATATGTATAACTGAATCACTTTGCTGTACAGCAGAAATTAACACAACATTGTAAATCAACTATACTTCAATAAAATAAATTTTTAAAAAAGGCCCTGAATCTACAGTGGAGTTGGCAGGCTCAAGGAACAATAAGAAGCAATATGGCTGGAGAAGAGTAAGTGAGGGTGATGACTTTGGAGAGGAAGCCATGTGCCAGGGAAGTGTGGACCTTGAAAGACATGATGAAGACTTGAATTTTAAGTGTGATGGCAAACCAATGGATGGTTTTAAGATGGACTGATATGACCTAATTTACATTAAACAAATAAACAAAATCAAAATACCCCATGAAACCTCTCTCTGGCTAATGCCGTGAAAAAAAAAACTGTGGGCACAAGTGGAAGTAGCCAAAGCACCTATCCAAAATTATCACCCCTCCAAATTCCAAAGATCAAAGAGGAATATATAGATGGACATTGAGACTGGGAGAAATACATCCTTAATTAAGGGAAGAGCTGAGCAACAGTAGAGCAATAGGATTAGGTAACTTGTGATTGGTGAAAGGCTGGGGGTTAATATGATTATAAATTCATACAGAGAAATTGGGAGCTGAGATTGTTAAAGTAGATTGGAGCCAGGCACTGATCTGGAGTTTGTGATTTATTCCTTTAGCAATGGAATGGACCAATTTTTTAAATTAATAATTTAGATTTTATTTAATGAGAAAATCTATATATTTACCAACTTTTTCAAAATTTTCCCATTCAGTAGAGTACTCTGCTAGAAATTGGAAATACAGAGATAAATAAGACAAATGCAATTTCTCTGAAATTTCATAGTTTGTCACTTTGGTTAGAATAAAGTAGCTTCCTATAAGCAAGTGATGTCACCTTTTCTAACGCCTCAGAAGGTAGAACTTGCCCTCAGTTTTGTGGCTATTCTGGCTTCACTTTAAAACCACCAATTTTCCATTTCCAAAGGGTTCAGCATCAATACCCAAAGTGACATAGACTCTTACCCTTCTCTCAGTGTTGACTCAATCCTTCTTATTTGTTATCTTGCAAGTTACCAACAGATCCTGGCCTCATGTGACAGTGGGGAAAATCAATTTATATTCTCATCCCAATTCAAGTTAATATCGAATCTCCTTATGCAAGGTCCTCTAGTTATTTCTGAGGCCCTCCAAGGAGCTGTCCTATGACTACTCAGGAATAAGTTCTTCAATTTTCCACTTCAGCTTCTTCATTACTTCATTAGCATTCATGTTGATAATAATACATCGATAGAGAACCACTCTGCAGGGTGCAGTCAGCCTCTGCAGGGTGATCACCCCATATTAAAGCTCTTGGAAGGTCAGCCTTACTATTCTCTCCAATGTCACCCCATCCTTAACATGCAACAAGCCTTTCTCATAATTCACCACTATACAACTCTGATGATGACAACCATTTTACTAATATTTTAGTGAAAGATGTGAGGACAAGAATACAGAAATACAGCACCAAAAGTAATGTAAAACTAGCTCCTAAATATGCCTTTTCTCAGGGTCTGCAGGTCCATGGCCATCCTCAGCATCTGTTTCCCTGTCTAACTTGTGGAAAGATGCCAACTCTTGCTCAAAACACACATGCGCATGAGCGCGCGCGCGCGCACACACATACACTTATATATTTGAGAAACTACTGGGAGAATTCTATGTATATCTATGACTCCAAATTGAAAATCAAATTGCTATGAGTTATAGAGAGGTCCCTATTTTAAACCCATATCTCAGATTTTTGTCTCCAACAAAGCCCTTCCTAGAATGCTTCTAAATGCCTCACCATTTAGAGAAAATTCCATATTATCTCCCAAAAAGATGTGGAACCATCCTTCAGTCACCACGGCCTCATCAATTGGAACATAATAGTCCAAGAGTGACATTTCTAAATCACTTATCTAAATAATACTATATGCAAATTATTTTTTTAAAATTAGTCAAATTCTGATTCACAGCCTGTCTGTGCGGCACGAAGCTCACACCTGTAGAATTTTTTCTTTTTTTGCAGTATCAGCTTCGTCCACAAATACTTGAAAACCAATACATATAAGACTTCAAGTAAGATCAGTTTACAGTTCAGTGAACACTAAATTCTTACAAGACCAAGAAACATTTCTTCCAAATGGGCAAAAGTTTTGCAGACACACTAAAAATTACACAGGGCATTGTGCTTTACCTGCAAGAATAGTGCTGTTCTTAAGATAAACATTTACATTCTGATATTGGTTTTGTTTTCTAAAAACATGGGGAAGTGTTTATATAAATAAAAGGTACATTCAAAGGTACCTTCCCTAATACAAAAGTATGATATTCTTGAAAAGTCACTGAAAATTTTTTATATCCAGAAAAAAATATGGCTTCTTTTTCCTTATACACATCAAGACTTCCTAAACTCAAGATCTCTTTTTTGTCCAGGAAATCCTACTAGACAAGTCCAGTGGCTCCAGCAGTCACATAGAAGATGCCTGCTCATCATTCACTTGTCTGAGCAAATTTCATCTCATGTATATTGTCTCCCTCACTGGAATGCCAGCTCCCTGACAGCAAAGGCTCTTTTGACCTCCATGCCTCTAGACTAGTCCTTAGAGGAGTGCCTGGTATACAGGAGGTATGCTTGGCACATGGAAAACTCAATGCTCACTGAATTGCTGCATTCTGAAGAGAGAGATTTTCCAAAAATAACTAGTAAGTAAATAGTGATTATACTCTGAAGTTTATGCCTCATACTATGTTATATTTAGTTTTCATTGCCACCATTTCCTTTCTCATTTTTTAATTGAATAGACAGCTTCCCCCATAATGAAAGAACTAAAGAAAAAAAAAAACCTACATTAACAAATTGCCCACTTGTTCTTTTCCTACAACAATGCCCAACTCAGGAGCTACTTCAATTTCTTCTTCCTGTATCTGGTCAGAAAAAAAGAACTTTCTCATTGTGTGTTTTCTCATAGTACTTAATAATGCTGTGCTTCTATTATACCATTTGCCATAGTATAATTACTTGTTAATGTGTTTTTCACATATTCCAGAAAAGAAAGCATTTCTTTAAAAGATTTCCTTTTTCAAGAAATCCTCAGCACCTTGTAGTTGATCAAAAGCATATTCTGAGATATTACTGAAATTCAAAATAATATTCTTACATAATGTCTTTTAACAAGTCACAATAATTTAAAAAATACAGTAATTTGGAATTACCAAGTAGTTACCAGTCTTGGTTAAATTCCTCTTACAGTCTTACTTTGGAAAAACAAAAACTGATGGTTTGTTTTAACCTGTTGTATTATCTATTCTTACTATATAACTTTGTCAATGTCATTCACTTTTCATTGCTTGTTTTGGTCATCTTAGTGGATTACTCTTTCCATTTAATAGTTTATAGCATATTATTTTTCAGGGAGTACTCAATAAGATGCATGACTCATTTTTTTCCTGCTTTCAAAAAATGTATTTTCCTATTAAAATTCTCAAACAAATAATTTTGCATATTCAAAACCCTGGTTAGCAGTTAATATTTTGGTTTTACTCAAGTCTTTCAGTTAATGTAAAAGTAATTATGACATTCCTTGGGACTGGACTTTGTAGGTATAAGAATTACATTTCTATCTTCTCAAATTCCATGCTCATAAGCTAAGCTATCTAACATAATAATACATAGCACAAAAAAATATATAGGGGTTTTTAAGATGTCAAAACCCCTACATGCCATCAACATCTGCTCTTTGCTAAATGTTTCACTATTTCTGTTTACCCCACCAAACTCTTATATCTAGTTTGTTTTCATGCTCTCCATTACCAGTCATTTCTTTTGGTTCATTTGTATTTAGATCTTCAACTATTGATTGGAGAGCTACTACTGTAGACGTAAACCTGAACAGAATGATTTCTACTTTCAAATAGCTCATATGTGAAAATAATTATAATACTATTTAATCCAAACCATAAAAATATAGTTTACCCCTGAACAACGTTGGGTTTAGGGGGACTGACACCCTGTGCAATCAGAGAATCAGCATGTGCTTCCTTCATTTCAGTGGCCAGGCGTCCATGGATTCAACCAACTGCTGGTCGTGTAGTACTGTAGCATTTGCTATTGAAAATAATCTGCATATAAGTGGAACTGCACAGTTCAAACCTGTGTTGTTCAGGAGTCTACTGTATTTCTTCTGTCTGCAGGGTTCAGAGATCTGTCACAAGCATCTATTGAATGTTAAATGTGTTCTCCAGATAGATGTGTTAGCTTGCAAAGGAATGGTCATTTTCCTTAAAAGAGATCGAAAATTATGCAAGTCAGAGTAGTTGTAGATCTTGTAGGGGAGGAAACTTTTCCCTTCTTCCCTTCTAGGTTCTTTGGCTGTTCTAATAATTAAATTGACATAAGGCAGACTAATAGGAGAAAAGCAAATTTAATTTCACATGTGCGGGATCCCATAAAAATATGAGACTCAAAGAAGTGAACAAAACAGGCAGCTTTTATACCATTAGGCAAGGAAACAATACATCTATGAAGAACTGACAAGACAAAGGGGTTCAGGCTTGGGGTGGCAAACTGGTGAAGAAGTAACAAGGTTTATTTATACAGCCTTCTTGGTCCCAAATTCTCTGTCTCTGGTGATAAGGATGCCTTCTACCCTTCTGGTAGAGGGAGGGTAAATTTCGTATGGGGGATTTATTTTCTGCCTTCAGGGGGGCAAAGGAAGTCACAGTGTCACTCATATCAGTTGTTTAACTTTAATTTAAAAAATTAATATGCTCAAGTAGCATATTTGGGGGTGGCATATTCTGCTCCCCTTCAATATCAAGAGATCTTTCATAAATGCAAATCTGAACATGGTGTATCTCCGAAAAAAATTTATCAATGGCTTCTTTTTTCCATTAATTAACCCCCTTGGCTTGCTTAATAAACCCTTAACCATCTTGACTTGATAGTTCACCAGTCCTGTTTCTAATGGTTTCCTGCACTGCACCACCCTTCAAAAGATGAAAATTTTATACTTTGGTCATACAAAACTGTTTATATAATGACTATACTCTTATAATTTTGTATTTGCATAAGCTGTTTCCTGTGCCCAAAATCCCCTTTCTGATTTTGTTTACCTTTGCTTTCCAACCCATCCAACTTGTCAGAGTAGAGTTTGGGAACCCTATCCTCTGTGCTCGCAATTGCATCTGATGTCTCTCTCTCTCTCCCTCTCTGTATATATCTATATATGTATGTGTGTGTTTCTGTGTGTGTATATATATATACATATATATATATATATACACACACACAAATATGTATAAAATAATCATTTCTTCCCTGTCTTACTTAATGACCAAACATCTTATTCATTTCTGTGTCTCTAATAAGAAGTGTATGTTATAAAGGTTCAAGAAGTGATTGTAAAGTAGACAAATTTATATATCAGTGTGTCAAAATGTTTACATACATATAACATGTGATATTATATAGATAAAATATATACTATCTGGATTTCAGAAAATATATGAATATTAAACTGGATTTTTCAAAATTTCCTTGGATATTAAATGTGATACAGCAATAATATTTTCAACACTTCCTCCTTCTGTCCATGTCTGGTGTTTATTTGTTTTCCTGTTATTAGCAAGATAAGATTAAAGATTTCCTTTTACTTTTTGCCATTTTCTCTATATGATTTTCTATCCATGTCACCACACTGTGTCAGCTCTATGATTGGTGTTTCATTAGCATTGTCCCTTGAAAATAATTGTTGTCATTGGCCCCAAAGGTACACACTGAAATTAGACCACATCAATAGATTCTAGAACATAGACAGCTTTAGAATTAGGCTCTGCCTATTTATCTTTAACAGATTGAAAATTAATTGAGAGTAAAAGGGAAAAATCAGTTTTCTCCTCTATGTCCTACAGGAGATATTGGGAATCTAAATGTTAATTCTGGCTTTGTGTTAACAAGGAAACCTCTACTTCCTTTGATTGTATCTTTCTCACACAAAAAGTAATTTTTTTTTCTTGATTTACATCAACTTTAAAGTATGTTTGCCTCTGGTAACTTGTAAATTAAAGTGCTTTTATTGTATTCTGGTATCATCACTTACTCAATGTGTCTCTTGTTTGAACATTTAAATTTTAGTTAGATTTTATATATTCTCAGTTACATTCAGTGTAGTAGTTTTGCCGTAACACCAGTTGAAAAAAGTTAGAAAATGCCTGACCATATGGTCCCTTGATGCACAACACTTAATACAAAACTCAAAGTAAACATTTCAAAAGTATTTTTGGAATCATTACCAAATGTTGATGCTACATAATAAAGGCTATATGGCAACACTCCAAATGTTAAGCATTCTTAAATTGAGGAGCATTTTCATAATGGGAAAAAATGGTTGTAGAAAGGGAACACACTTAGGCACTAGATTTCACTGAGTCAGCTCAAATCAGGTGAGACCACTTTAAATTAAAGATGTCATGTCCTTAAGCCTCAAGGTCATAAAATATGATTTTAGAAATAGTAATATGAATATCTTTTAATTATCAATCTTCATTGAAACCATTTTGGTTGTGACAGAAAGGTTTTATTCTTGAACTTACGTTTGTACTAGATTATATATTGTATCAATGGTTCCTAGTTACCTAAATTTTACCTGTAATTTTAATTGGTAAGTTAATTTTCTTCTTTAGTGTTTGAATTATATTAAATAGCTAATACACTGTACATAAAAAGCATACCACCAAAAAGTAATGCACCTTAAATTGTATAGGCAGAATCACATGGAATTTTCTCAACTTTGATTATATCCAGAGATCTCCAAGATGTATGCAGTTTTGCACATTTTTTGGCCAGCTTTTTTGAGTTATAATTTATATACAATAAAATCTAATATTTGTAACAGTACAATTACAGGAATTTTGACAAATATATACAGTCATGAAACCTCCACTGCAATCATGTTGTAGAATACTTTGGAGACACTTTTATCACGCTAAAAAGCTCCTTAATGTGCATTTGCAACAAATTCTCTCCCTGCCACTCCAGCCTCTGACAACCATTGATCTATGTTGTCATTATAGTTTTCCTTTTCTAGGATTTCATGTAAATAGAATTTAAAATATACATAATATAGTCTTTTATGTTTGGTTTCTTCCACTTGGCCTATTGCTTTTGAGATTCATCTATATTGCACATATCAACAGTTCTTTTTTATGGCTGAGTAGTATTTCATTATATGAATATAACACAATTTTTCTATGTATTAACTATCTGATATAAATCTGAACATGTTTCCACTTTATGGCTCTTTTGAATAAAGCTGATATGAACATTCCAGTAAAACGATTGCTTTAAACATATGTTTCCATTTCTCTTGGGTAAACAGGCAGAGTTGGATTGCCAAGTCATATGGTAAGTGTATGTTTAACTTTATATGTACAGCTAAATTGTTTCCAAAGTGGCTGTACCATTTTGTATTTTCACTGGAATATATGAATATTCTAGTTGCTCCATATCTTCACCAATACTTTCCAATTTATTATAAATCCAATATAATCTTAATCAAAATCTGAACAGACTTTTTTTTTTAAGAATTGAAAGCTTATTCTAAAATTTATATGAAAATGTAAAGAATCAGAACAGCTAAAACAAATTTGAAAACATATAAATAAGATTCGGGGGACATAAACTACATGATTTCAAGAGTTATGGAGCTTTAGTAAGGCATTTTGGTATTAATGTAAAGATAGACTAATAAATCAGTGGAACTGTATAGGAAATAAAGAAATAGACCCACAAATATATGGTCACCTGATTTTTGGCAAATGTTACAAGCCAATGCAATGGAGGAAAAATAAATTTTTCAACAAATGCTTCTGGAACTTATAGGTAGTCACAGGCAAAAACAAGTGAATCTCAGTCCTGATATCATACCATGTAAAAAAACATTACTCACAAGGTATTATAGACCTAAATATAAGAGCTAAAACTCTAAAATCTTGAATAAAACAGGAGAAAATCATTAAGGACCTTGGCTAAGGTAAAGATTTCTTAAATATGACTGCAAAAGCAAAAACTATATTTAAAAAAATCAATAATGAGACTTCATTAAATTTTATAAAAAGTAAAAATTCAGTCCACCAACTGGGAGATATTTGTAAAACATATATCTGATGAAGGCGGTGTATAAGGAATATACAAATAACCCTTGACACTCAGTGAAGAGAAGATAAATGACTAAGTTTTAAAATGGGTAAAGTATTTAAATATACATGCCACCAGAGAAGATATATATTTGGCAAAGAAGCACATTAACATAAATTCAACATTATTGATTATCAGGGAAATGAACATTAAAATCACAAAGAGATAGTACACAGTCAATAGAATGGGTAAAATTAAAGGCTGACCATACCAAGAGCTGGTGAGGATTTGGGGCAACTGGAAGTTCTCATACCCTGCTGGCAGGAACGAAAAGTAGAACACCACTTTGGAAAAACAATAGTTTGGTAGTTTCTTAAATAGTTAAGCATACACCTACTCTATGACTCAGCCATATCCCTCAAGGAATTTACCCAAGAGAAATGAAAGCAATCATTTACAAAGAGACTTGTACACAACATTTCCTAGTGGTTTTATTTGTAATAGTCAAAAACTGTAAACAACACAGATGTCCAACAACAGGTGAGTGCATAAAAAATTGTGGTATAGTCAGACAATGAGATATTACTCGACAATAAAATAAGAATGAACTTTTGTTACAATTGAAACATCACTGACTATTCCCCAAATGATTATTATGTATAAAAGAAGTCAGACAAAAAAGGGTCCATTCTCGGAATACATTTGTATAAAATTCTAGAAAAAAACCCACTATAGTGACAGAAAGCAAATTAGTGACTACCTGGGGGTGGGGCTGGGGAGGGGCAGGAAGGAGGGATTTCCAATGGGTGTAAGGAAACTTTGGGGATTAACAGATATATTCATTGTCCTGATTGTGTTGATATCCGAATTTATCAAAATAGCTCTTTAAATATATGCAGTTTATTGTATGTCAATTATACCTCAATGAAAATGTAAAAACATTTTTTAATCAGTGTTTTTAGACAATTTGTCTTAACTTCTACTTATATGAGAGAGTATATTGTAATAATATGCACTGTTTAAAACTCTCTTAAATTCAATAGAGATTCTGTAATTTCCTCCTAGGGATTTTGTTTTTTTGTTGTTCATTTGTTTTGCCTTTTTTGCTTTGCTTTGTTTTAAAGAATGGGACACAGGTGGTTAGATTAAATGTCTCCTTTCTGTTATTCATTTTAAATTTTATAATTGTGATTAACTAATCGGGCAACGAATTTTCATGACTTTGAACTCCCTTGGGTATGTGGACATGAGTTTAAACCGAATTAATAAAACACTTCAATGCATTGGTTATTTGACTTGGTCTGCTCATTTACTTGATTTTGTACTTGGATAGAAGTCTTCCAAAGAGCAAATCTGAGTCTTCTTGTACATCTAGAATTGGTGAGAACAAGAAGACAGAACACATCACCTCTCTTACCAGACACCATACTATTCATTTGGCATCTTGCCTGGAAAGTTGCAAACTCATTTTCATGCACATATGGCCCATAGCAGTAAGCATTCGTCTTTGCCAAGACTCATTTCTCTATGGCATTTCCAAACCATGGGTATGCTATAAACCTTTTCGATGCAATGAATTGTATTTTTTTGTGTGTGTGCTTAATATCTTCAGATTGTACAATGCTTTCTCCACCATAAAAGTAACCGTGGGAATACAGCAAATAAAACATCAGTACAAATTCTACAAGTGTGCTTTTCCTACTGAGGTGTATTTTACTTAGGAAATCAGGTTTGGAGATATCTAGCCTTAATGAGAGGTAGTGGTAGAATTAATAAATCTCCCAATATTCCCTGAAGCAGCTGCTCTCCTTTGAAATAATGAGCATATGGTTTCATCATATTTTATTGATTTGGTCCCCTTCAGCTAAAGAAATATTTCAGTGGAATGCAAACAACTTTCACAACTTCCGCATCTTTCTCAAGCCCTATATTCTTGGCAAAACAGAAAGCTGATGAGCATACAAATGAAAAGCCAAAGAGTATTTAGATTTTTTTTAACCACAGATGAGACAAAAGGAAAGATGGGACCCACAAAATATCTTTATTTCTGAGATGCTTACTTAAATATTTATTAGATTTTTCAAATGAAGCAGGATGGGCTAAAATAAGTTAGTGGTATGCAGAGGACTTATAGATTCAGGAGTTGTCAGGGTTTGAGCCAGTGATGTACATACACTAAGAAGGCAGAAGGCAACCATAACTTTCTAGCAAAGTGTGACCAGAGTTGATTCAAGTAAATAGTATCAAAATCATGTAGGACTCATGGACAAAATTATGTAAGGCTAAGGTTTGATTACATGCACACGAGTAGGAGTCCATTAGAAACTATACACAAGTCCAGAAAAGATGGAAAGAGGTTACATATAAGATGTAAAAAGAAAGAATGTTCTAGTCACCTCAAGATTGGGTGGGAAGCTGCACAGTGAGTGGAAAAAGGATTAGGTCAATGTCTGAGGCAACAGACAGACAGATAATATCCAAAGAAGGTGAACTGAGATGTTTAAGATTCACTAAAAAAAAAAAAAAAAACAAATCTGTGTTTTAACCGGAGTCTTACCCATCACCCTATCAACGGTCTCTTTTTAGGAGAGCTTATCCTTGTAGAATTATATAATTTTATGGAACACAGTTATTCTTTCACTTAGAATTTCTCTCATTCTGCTGTCATAGGGCATGCTATGTCTTCAGAATGGAGTCTGGCTCGTGAGCTTTAACAATTAGACTGTTGATTTAAAATGTAGATTACTGGACCCCACTCTCAGAGAACAGATTTAGTAGACATGGGGTTGGGCTAAGATCTACATTTAAATAAACTTTCCCCAAAGCCCTGGACTGAGAATTCTTCCTGCTGCATGTGGTCCTTGAGGCTCAGAGTTCTGTAGGGGGCTATTTATGACTCCCATCTTGATTAATTACCAAAAAAGAGCTATTTCCATGCACGTTATGCCAGAAGAAGCAAGAGAAATAGTAGAAATATATTTTAATGTAGGGCTAAAAGAGGGACCTGCTACGTTTAGTGTGTTCTTCAGCCATAGCCTTCAGTGAGTCACAGTTAATCAGGTGTCTTTGCTGCAAGACTTTTTGAGGTCTTTCTTTGGCATGCCAAGCTAGCCTGTGAATCTCCAAGAGGAAGGATTGCAGGCTAGCATTTCTGAAACAATTTGACCACAGGAGTCCCTTTAGGAAGAGGAATCTTGATTAATATTCTTCCAGAGCTAATATTCAATAGAATATAGTATGGAAAACACTAGTTTACTGACAAACCACTACACTTTTCTATAAATATATAGCAATAGTTAAGAAGAGATTGCTCAAGCAAGCATGACTGAACATGATTGCTAATTTACAGCAGGAGCTAGACTCAGGAAGTTGTCAAGTTCAAACAGACCAGAGAATGGCTAGTGAAACCTCAAGTAAGATTTCTAAACCATAGTACTGGATGCTACCATATTAGGGAAAGACAAAAAATTGTTTATAAAATTAAAATAGATAAATGGCTCTTAAAACTCTACATCAAAAAAACCCAAACAGGACTTCCCTGGTGGCACAGTGGTTAAGAATCCGCCTGCCAATGTAGGGGACACAGGTTCAAGCCCTGGTCCGGGAAGATCCCACATGCTGCAGAGCAACTAAGCCCGCGTGCCACAACTACTGAAGCCCATGCACCTAGAGCCCGTGCTCCGCAACAAGAGAAGCCACCACAATGAGAAACCCGCGCACCGCAACGAAGAGTAGCCCCCAATCGCAGCAACTAGAGAAAAGCCCGCACACAGCAACAAAGACCCAATACAGCCAAAAAAACCAAACAAACAAAAAAACAAACACACCCAAACAAATCCATTAAAACAGGGTAGAAGACCTGAATAGACATTTTTCTGAAAAAGACACAGGCACATGAAAAGATGCTCAACATCACTAATCATCAGGGAAATGCAAATCAAAACCACAACGAGATACCACCTCACACATGTCAGAATGTCTATCATCAAAAAGACCACAAATAACAAATATTGGCAAGGATGTGGAGAAAAGGGAAACCTTGTACACTGTTGTGGGAATGTAAATTGGGGCAGGCACTGTGGAAAACAGTATGGAGGTTCCTCAAAAAACTACAAATGGAAATACCATATGATCCATCAATTCCACTCCTGGGTATATATTTGAAGAAAACAAAAACATTAATTCGAAAAGATATATGCACCCCAATATCATAGCAGCATTGTTTATAATAGCCAAGATATGCAAGCAACCTAAGTGTCCATCAGCAGATGAATAAAGAAGGTGTAGTATCTACTCAGCCATAAAAAGAATGAAGTTTTGCCATTTGCAACAAGGATGGACTTGGAAGGTATTATGCTTAGTGAAATAGGTCAGAGAAAGACAAAGTCTGTATGATATCACTTATATGTGGAATCTAAAAAATAAAACTAGTGAATATAACAAAAAAGAAACAGACTCACAGATACAAAGGATAAACCATGGTTACCAGTGGGGAGGAGCAAGACAGGGGTAGGGGATTAAGCAGTATAAACTACTATGTATAAAATAAATAAGCTACAAGGATATTTTGTATAGCATAGGGAATATAGCCAGTATTTTATAATAACAATAAATGGAGTATGACCTTTAAAAATTGTGAATCACTATGTTGTACACCTGAAACTTATGTAATATTGTAAATCAACTATACCTCAATAAAAAAATAGTTCTACTATTAACCAATTATGATTCTCACAATATCTTAATTGCCTTGGTTCATTTGTCGTCACTATACCTCACAAAATTAACTGATTACTAATAATGTAAGATAAATCAATTATGATACTAACCTGAAAGGAAAGATATTGGACAATGAACTGTAACAGATATAATAAATCACGCTTCTGTTTTTCCATGTTACAGTGAAAAGAGGTCACATACATCATGTGAGGGCCTTGAATTAATAATGACTCTAACTGAAAGGTATGGCCAAGGTTTAGTAAAATTCCCCTACAACACAAAATGTCATCTTCATTTCCTGTATTTGTACAGGTTGTTTAAACAGGTCATATCCTCTCCTCCACAGTTCATGGAAGAATTCTGTTTTCTATTAGGTTAGAAAAAAGTCTCTGATTTCACCTCATGGTTGTTTGGCATTAACAGATCATCCAGATCATGACCCAGATGTTCTGATCTTAAACACTTTAAATCATTGCCACCACAGTTGAGAATAGCTACTGCTTTCATTGGCTTTTCAATCTGAGAACTCCATGAGGTCAACATCATTTTCCATTTTTCAAGTGAGGAAACTGGCAGAGAGAAACTTGCTCTAGTGTCACAATCAAAGCAAGTTTCTTGCAAAATTAAACTTTGAACCTAAAGCATCTGAGACACCGGTTTACCAATGACTGAGTAAAACACAGTGCATTTCTCATGTTCTAGAAATCCTTGCTTCTTTTTAAAACAAAATATTGTAAACAAGGATCCACACTATTTTTGTCAAAAAATAAGTTTAGCTTGTATTTATGAGTCTGCAGATGGCACTAGAAATTACAGTAAATAAGCAAATAGATGGGTATCTAAATATAGATAATTTGGGAACATAAAGCAACTTTTCAGATTATGAAATGCTATTTACATTCTATTATACACATGACTATCATTTTTCTCATAAGGGCTCCAAATTTTATTTCTTGAAGAATTAGAACACAAAGTACATTCACAAAACATATTATTTAAGGAGAAAAAAGGAAAAAAATCAAGACCAGAATGTAGTGAGTATGCTGTCTGTACTAATTTGCGGTTGAGTTTACTCATTTAACATTAAACCAAATAAATCTCATTATAAAAGGTCTTAAAACATCTTGGGTTTTCAGGTCTTATAATCACCAAGAAAATCAAGAATTATTTACTTAAATCTTTCTATAACGTGTGTAACACAGGTTTTGTCAAATTTCAGTGAAGCAGCTCAAGATTATAAGCAGAGGATGATTTCTCTCAGTGATTAAATGGCAGTAAAACGGGTAAAGGTATTACTTCTGATTTGGAATGCAATTTTCATATTATTATTTTATATATGTCATATATACACATACAGACATATATACATATATGTTTGTAACATTCTGGTCCAGATATTGTACTTAACCAAGATATTTCATTTCTACAGATTACTATTCTCATAAATGTGGAGAATAAATAATCTCATGTAACTTTATAAAACTAATTCTGAAATCATTCATCTTACTTTTCTCTTTATAAATTAATATAAACTATTTGGGTCCTGAGAGCATCTGGTTTAATGTGTATACATACTTAGGCAGTTAGTTGCCATCCAAAGCAGATGCAGCAGTGACCATGAAATGAAAAAAAAGAAGTAAAAGCCAATTTGCCATGTTAATACTTGCAAAAGACTGAAAAATTATTCCCTATATTTAAAAAAAATCAACTATTTAAAATATGCACATGATAAGGAAGAAGTAGTTGAAACAACAGGTTGAAACACCTAAAAATGGAATATCTGTTTGTTATCTACAGCATATCAAAAATCAAATATGATTTGCAATATTTTGATACATCTCTTGCGGGCAGAAAAAAAGTTCATCCCTGGCTATGCATCTTATTTTGATTTAAAAGGGTTTGTAAAGTAAACCTACTTGTGAACAAAATTGTGAAGAAAGTACTTTGTTTATAAAGTATTTTGATATATAATTTCTGAATCTCACTCTAAAGTCTTGTGCCCTACAATACCCAGAACTCATGCACAGCCCAGTGTTCTCCACAGTGCAGTCCCACCAAGGGACAATCCCACGTGTGAAGATGCAGTCTTTCTAAATTACATCTTTTGACCCAAGTCTTTTCATATACCAAACTCACATGATCACTGAACACCGTTGCAAAAGGAAACAGCTTTGATGAACAAATTTATAGGAATGTGTGAGTGATTTCTAGCCTATATTTTAAGTTTTTTGGAAATTATTTAGTAGAAAAATCAAAATGGTAACCCAAATGATTGACTCTGTAATGGTGGAAATTCAGAACTGCAAAAAGTCAGTAAAGAGGTGTTCAGGGAACGAGAGCCTTTCCTTGGATCCTTCAAATCCTATCCTAACAGAAAAGGTGACTGCAATAATTAGAGGCAACACAATATTAAAGAGCATGAGCTTTGGAATCAGACACGTTCAGATTTGAATCCAGGACACTCATTACTTGTAAGCTGGAGACTTTGGACAGGTTTCCTAATCTCTCCAAGTCTTACTTGTCTCATTGGGAAAATAAAACCTAGAAAATCCACTTGTGTTGCTTGTTATGAAGATTAGAGATAATATACGTAAAATATCTAGCATACAAGAGAAAATTAACATGATAGATATTATATATACACAATGAATAAAAGGTCAGTATTTGAAAGAGGCTTTAAATAATATATGTTTGGGGATTATTCATGGCTCTAGAAACATGCTTAAAGAGACATTTAAAATAGTCTCGCCATATGGTTTATTGTTTTTTCTACTCAAAGTAAAAATGCCAAATGATGCTGTAAACAGGATTAGCAAGCATTGGAATCAAGCGAAATTGGAAGAAGGAAACTTGGCAATCAAGTGCCTTAAAAATTTGAACCACATAGTAAAGAATCTGGAATAATGATGGGTTTGCATCTTAAAAAAACAGAATTTGATCAAATTTAGATCTTATGTACATTTTGTCATGATATGCTATTCTGTATTATTATCAATAACTCCAGTTTCAGTAGAAATAATGCTTATATCTTTAAAAGAGGAAAGAATATCTTAATTGATACCTAAATTGTTTTATTAAAGTTGATTCAGATATTTAAATAATAATGGACATTTGTATATTCCATTCTATTTTATGAAGTGTTTGCATAAACTTATTTAATCCTCTCAGTTTATGAAGATTCATCAGCTGAGCTAATAAATGTTCATGTAGCTGCTATAGGCAGGATTCTCTTTTTAAAGTAACTGTAGGCAAATGTAAAATAGACAGCTAGTGGGAAACAGCCGCATAGCACAGGGATATCAGCTCAGTGCTTTGTGACCACTTAGAGGGCTGGGATAGGGAGGGTGGGAGGGAGACGCAAGAGGGAGGAGATATGGGGATATATGTATATGTATAGCTGATTCACTTTGTTATAGAGAAGAAACTAACACACCATTGTAAAGCAATTATATTCCAATAAAGATGTTAAAAAAAAATAAAGAGGAAATCTGGACACACATGGAGACACCAGGGATACGCACACAGAGGAATGACCACATGAGGACACAGTGAGGAGACCATCTGCGAGCCAAGGAGAGAGGCATCAGGAGAAACCAGTCCTACCAACACTTCAATCTTGGACTTCTAACCTCCAGAGCTGTGAGAAAATACATTTCTGTTGTTTAAGCCACCCAGTCTGTGGTATTTTGTTATGGCAGCCCTAGGAAACGAAAATACCAACCCAGAGCCTGGTACTACACCTGGCGGATCCCAGCAGAGCCTCAGCCAACCCACAGACCCACAAAAGATAAAGATAAATGCTCAAAGTTATAAGCCAAAAAAAATAAATAAGTAACTGTAGAGACCAAATCCATCCTGCCCACATCCCAGTTTTCATCAGTCAACATCTGGACTATAGGTTGTTACCTCCTCGCCGCTGACATGTTCCCCTTGCACATGCACCTTTCCAGCACTAAACTCTGGTACTTCACTGACCCGCCCCAGGCCTCCCAAACCACTACTCAAACTGCGACCTATATTTCCTTAAGGTGCTCCCTAACTCTTGACTTAAGTGAAATTGGTTTGACCCCTGACACTCCATTTTCTCTTGCGTTTTCTCAAGCTGCTGAAGTTCTTATTCCTCAGTAATCTTGGGGCTGAGACATATGATCTCTGCCCCTCCTCCAATCACTAACGCCTCTGCCAAAACTTTATTTCTCTATCTTCTTAAAGAAAAGGAAGTCTCTTTGAGATGTGTTATATTCACCTACAGCACCCTCTTTCCTTCCTTGTTCTTAGCAACCTTCATGTCACCCCCTTTCATTTGTTAGCAATTTCACAGCTTGGCTTACACAATTCCTCTGTATCCCTATATACCTCATTTCTAGCCATTGCCCTGGTGACTTAAATGTCCCCTTGAACGGTTTGTTTGATCCAATGGCCTCCAAGGGATTCAAATCATTCACCTTCAATGACAGCCCCCTCCTCTATTTGAGCTACTCTCACCATCACACCTTGGTTCTTGTCAACATGCGTAACAACTATAAAATGAATAATCAAACATTTCACTCTGAATACCACCTACACTCTTTTCAACGTGCTTATCTGCTTTTGTTCTTCAACAAAAAAGAGACCACCTATTGTGGTGGTCCCTTCTCTCCTTTCCTACTTAGATTTCATGGTACATCATCTCAGCAACCCTCTTGCAAAACGAAACTCATTGTCCTTCATTTTTAATTGAACACACCTGCCCAAACCCCTACCTTTAATGAACCTATCTGTCTTCTCTAAGCCTGCACAGATTATTCTAAAACCACTGGAAAATATCTCATTAGACAATATATGAATTCTACTGTAAACTGGAATGCAACAATTTCAAATGGGCCCTCAGCATTGCCACGTTTCTCTGATTCTCTGATAACTCACTTCTGCATTCTCCACAATTACCTCAAACGCTCTCTACTTGTTTTCCAAACATTGGACCACAGTTATCCTGCTTACTCTTAGCAAGTGACCTTGACTTCTATTTTATTTTTCTAATTTATTTTTTATTTTTATTTTTTTAATTTTTTTGCGGTGTGCGGGCCTCTCACTGTTGTGGCCTCTCCCGTTGCGGAGCACAGGCTCCGGACGCACAGGCTCAGCGGCCATGGCTCACGGGCCCAGCCGCTCCACGGCATGTGGGATCTTCCCGGACCGGGGCGCGAACCCGTGTCCCCTGCACCGGCAGGCGGACTCTCAACCACTGTGCCACCAGGGAAGCCCTTGACTTCTATTTTAAAGTAAAAAATAACAACTTTCGGCTACTGCCCCACGGTTGTCCTCTTGAAAACCAAACTTTCAGGAGACATCGTTTACCTCTTCTCATTCCTCTTACGCACTGCTCCTGTCTGGCTTACTTTCTCCTCTTTGCTCCACAGCAACTCCTTCTAAGGATTTCAATGACTGCCGTGTCACTACATGCAGCTGACATTCCTCAGTCCTTATTTTGACGTCCGTGAACTCCTCTTTCTTGAAACACTTGTGCCTCAGTTTCTGTGACATAATACTCTTCTGGATTTTCTCCTTAATTCTATGTACTTTATTAGATCCTATGCTTTTTCTCCCCTATTAATGTTGGAAGATGGACTTTCTCCAGGTTTCTTCCCAGAC
The DNA here is from genome assembly GCF_964374135.1 of Grampus griseus. NCBI lineage: Eukaryota > Metazoa > Chordata > Mammalia > Artiodactyla > Delphinidae > Grampus > Grampus griseus. The sequence goes on along the minus strand of NC_139005.1, from coordinate 47,047,688 downwards.
CCTCATGCCCTCATTCTTCTTCACACTGCCTCCCTCACACCAAAAGCAAGTAATTATCTTCTATATGCAGAGGACTCAAAACTCAATATGTTAGCTCCAGAGAGCATTTATGATAGTTTCTCTGTCATATATTATATACATATATATACAAATTTATATATATTCATAGAAATGTATATATATAAATATACATATATAGAATCCACATATGTGTGGATTCCCTGACCTACTGATTCACAGCCTTTATCCGAACATTCTAGGACAGTGTATGCTATTTTTTTCTTCACTTATAATTTATGAGAGGGAAACCAAGATGGAGTCAGTATTGCTAAAAGAGCTCTCTAAAACAGAGCCAGGAGGCTAATGAGGAAGTGTGACATATGCACGTCTCAGCCTGGATGGAATCTGAATTTTGACCACTTATTGTCTTACTGTAGGCATCCAGAACGTCTGCCCAGTGTTCCAGGAACTCAAGATACTTATTGGATGCTTACTCTAAAATAACTCATGATAGCCTATCCCTTAAGAACAAATATTTCCGTTTTTGTGTCTGAGTCAGTCATAATTCTTGCCAGACAACTTCAACAATATTGTGGCTTTTGCCTTTATAAGCCCCTGACTCTTTCTCATCCCTGGAACACCCTTTCGGTTTTACCCAAATCCGTATCTCCCAAATTGCAATTCCTAAGACCCCAAATAATCTTTTCTTATTTGCAGCCTTCTTTTACCCCATATCTTGGATAAACCTATTTCAGACTCCCTGGATTTCACAAGCAGGCTCGCAGAATGTAACTTCGGTTGCTCTCTGGCAATTTCCTTCTTATTTTTACCTACTATGGTTCAGTCTTCCTAACATATACCTCTGGAGACTGCCATGTGAGCTCACCTAGGACAAGGAGCATGTAAAGCAAAAATATTTTAATAATAAAATCTTATTAATTAGTGCTGTTGAAACAATACTTACTATGGTAAGAAGTAAAAGATAAGGAGGTTAGAGTTGCAAAAAAGTTAATATACAGGAACCTCAATTAAATAGAGTCAGGAGGCTCAATGGGGAGCTCTCACACCCTGTGACATTAACAGAGCCCAAAAGGGAAGAAGAAAGACTCCTTTTTCTTTCCTGGCAAGGATTCAACCAATGAAAAGCCATGGACTCCGTTTACTATATCGCTCCCAGCTTCCTTTTCTTCTCTATAAAATGTTTTCCTTCCCTTGCTGAGCAGGAACTTGCACATGGCTCACCATGGTTGCAGACCCCAAATTGCAATTCTCTGCTGATCTTCAATAAATCCATCTTTGTTGGAGAAATATCTGGCAGTCTATTTGTTCTAGGTCAACAGAGTCAAACCTTAGTGAGGCTTGACAAGGAGAAACAAGAGAGAAGACTATGAGCCAAGGAAAAACAAAAGAAAGAACAAGTGCCTATTGCATCTTATCGTATTTTAGACAGAAACTGTCATATAACGCAACCTGGTTTTTTGTTTCTGTTTTTTATTAATGACTCTCCCTTTAACCACTATACACTTAGCAGAATGGAAAAACCCAGGACACTGACAACACCAAGTGCTGGCAAGGATGCGGAGCAACAGAAACTCTCATTCATTGCTAGTGAGAATGCAAAATGGTAAAACCTCTTTGGAAGACAGTTTGGCAGTTTCTTTCAAAACTGAACACACTCTTACCATGTGATGTAGTAATCATGCTCCCTGATGTTTAACAAAATGAGTTGAATACTTGTGTTTAGGGAAAAACCTGCACACAGATGTTTACAGCAGCTTTGTTCATAATTGCCAAACTTGGAAGCAACCAAGATGTCCTTCAGTAGGTGAATGAATAAATAAAGGGTGGTATATCCAGGCTATGGAATATTATTCAGCACTTAAAAGAAACAGGCTATCAAGCCATGAAAAGACTTGGAGAAGCCTTAAATGCACATTCCTAAGTGAAGGAAGCTAATCTGAAAAGCCTACATACTGTGTTATTCCAACTATATGGCATTCTGGAAAAGGCTAAACTATGGAGTTAGTAAAAAGATCAGTGGTTGCCAGGGACTAAGGTGAGGGCAGGGATGAACAGGCAAAACAGAGGATTTTTAGGGCAGTGAAAATATTCTGTATGGTACTATAATGACGGGCACATGTGATTATACATTTGTCCAAACCCATAAAATATACAAAAGCAAGAGCGAACCCTAATGGATATTAAGTTAACTATTAATACATTGTGATGTGTCAGTGTAAGTTCATCAATTGTAAGAAATGTACCACTCTACATATATACAATGGAATACTACTCCGCCATAAAAAAGAATGAAATAATGCCATTTCCAGCAACATGGATGCAACTAGAGATTATCATACTAAGTAAGTCAGAAAAAGAAAAATACCATATAATATCATTTATATGTGGAATCTAAAATATGGCACAAATGAACCTATCTATGAAACAGAAACAGACTCACAGACATAGAGAACAGACCTGTGGTTGCCAAGGGGGAGGGAAGGACTGTGAGTTTGGGGTTAGCAGATGCAACCTATTACATATAGAATGGATAAACAACAAAGTCCTACTGTATAGCGCAGGGAACTATATTCAATATCCTGGGATAAACCATAATAGAAAAGAAAATAAAAAAGAATTATATATGTGTATAACTGAGTCACTTTGCTGTACAGCAGAAATTAACACAACACTGTAAATCAACTCAACTTCAATAAAAGAAAGAAATTTACCACTCTGGTGAGAGATGTGTTAATGTAAGAGGCTATGCATGTGCACAGGCAGGGGATATATGGGAAATCTCTGTGCCTTCCTCTCAATTTTGCTGTGAACCTAAAACTCTAAAAAAACGACAACAAAACTCACCCTTTAGACATATATCTATCACATGACTCTGTTCCAGAAGGTTTTGCTCACTCAGCTGCTTCTCTTCATAAACCCTCAAGGAGAAGAGTTTAGCTTGGTTCCCCCTTAGCCAGTCACTTTCTGGAAATACTCCCATCATCTTTACTAAAGCTTCTACATATTGACAAGTTCCAAATAGCCCCACCAGACCACATATGAATATAATTTCAATTTTACAAAAGAGAAGACCAAACCAGAAGTTATAATTTGATGTATAATACAGTTACTGAGCTTCTAATGGTGAAGAAAGTTTTCAAACCAGGCCTTTTGGTGAAAAATGGCATGATTTTACTGTTTCCTAATTCTGTTATGGTGGATCGTGTCCCAATCATTGATTTTAAAAAATTGTCGAGGTTAAAAAGGAAAAGGAGAGCTAAGTTTATTAAGGCATTTCCTGAAAGACTAGTCGCATGTGTTGACCCGGGAAAATAGACCACAAACTAGCTAATTACACCATTCAAATGAGAAAGCTAAAGTTTTCTGGAGAGAGATAACCTGCTTCCAGTAGGGTTAGTCCTTGTCAGAAAATCAAGAGGTGCTCTTTCATCAAAGACATAGATGGCTAGTCCACAAATAAGAGGGCTAAAAGAAAATAAGAAATTTTGCACAACAGAAGTTAAACACATTTGGTTTAAAGTGATATACATTTAAAGTAAAAAATACCTCTTTCCAAGCAAAAGATATATGGGGGGAAAGGTGTAAGGACTATAGGGATCCTTTGATTACAAAAGACCAGACATATAGTAGAAAATGAACAAAATGTTTAATTTTAGAAATTAACCCTTTTATTTAATTAAGGCATAACAATAAATATCTTGTAAGGGAAGCCATTTCCTTAAAACTCTAGGAAAATATACTAAAATATATTGGTTCAAGCCCTTTCTAAATTACCAGACCAGGGGCATGTACAAGCTCAATAAGGACAAAATTTGCTAAATGTTGATAAGTTATTTTACAGGATGATGGTTTATAGCAATATTTAAATGAATAAAAAACACATAGGTACCCTGTTAAATAACCTTTACATATTTTATTATTATTTAATCAACTTAGGTTTCTACAAAGACCTGAGCATAAAATCAAGCAATTCATCCTGATACTTCTTCTCACTTTCCTAAGTTGTGTTCCACATGATGTCTTATGTTAATAGAGGCCTAAATAAACAACCTCCCCAACACACACGCGTGCATGCATGTAGGAGTCCACGGTGAAACAAGAATGGAAACTATTGTGTATGTTATCCCCTTCCTGATATGCACAATAAACATGATCAGTTTAATAGCTCAAAGAAGTTCTATAGTATGAGTCATGGAGTGTAACCTTTAAGTTATCAGTCACCAAATACAGGTGACACTTGAACAACACGGTTTGAATGGTGAAGGTCCACTTACATGTGGTCCTTTTTCAATAAATACATACTAGAGTGCCACACAATCCACGGTTGGATGAATCTGCAAATGCAGAACCTCGGGATACAGAGAGCCACTGGAAAATTACATACAGATTTTTCTACTGTGTGACTTGTAATTTTGACTACAGACCCTTTGTCGTAAACACATATTGACACTTTGCATACGGTACCAGTGACTTCTGGAAGATAATTAGTGAAACAAAAGAGCTCCAATGCACCCTGCAAGCCCAGACTGAACATCACTCTCCCCACCACAAAGAAGAGCCAAAGCGGGTCAAAGCCACCGAGTTCGGTGATGGAAGAGATGTCGGCCAGAACTCCTTTTTCATTCCACATCCACAGTCCAATTCCAAGAAATGCTATTTCCAAAATCCGAAATATGACACTGAAGCCAAATACGATATATTTGATGCTACCACTGGCTTCAGGACCCCTAAAATGCTTCCTGGACATCCTCTAAGTTCATGAAATTTGAGCTTCAAAAAAATATAGTTTAACAATTCTCATGAATGGCTTTAAAAAAATTTCCTGAGTTCATTGGGAGAAAAATATGACTGACCACTTCTATATAGCATAGGCTCTCTGAGAATGATGCAAGTTTGCTTCCTAAAGTAGCTGACCAACTTCTATAGAATGTATGTTTGGTGATGAGTAAATATACACATACATAGGCAAAATTACATCAGCTCATGAGTGTGATTAAAATTGTAATCTTATGTGTGGAATCAATCATTTCCAAAGTTACTTAATTACTAAGTTTTTGTTATGGACTGAGTGTTCCCTCCCACCCAAATTCATATGTTGAAGGCCTAATTCTCGATGTAATTGTATCAAGAGGTGGGGCTCTAGGAAGTAATTAGATTTAGATGAGCTTATGAAGGTAGGGTCCTCATGATGGGATTAGTACCCTTATAAGAGATCAAAGAGCTTGCTCTCTTTCCGCTGTGTAGCAATGTGAGGGTATAGCAAGAAGGCAGCTGTCTGCAAGCCAGGAAGTAGGTCCTCACCAGAACTCGACCATATCCTCACCCTGATCTCCGACTACGCGGCGTCCCAAACTCTGAGAGATATATGTCTGTTGTTTAAGCTACCAGGTTATAGTATTTTGTTATATCAGTATGAGCTGACTAAAACAGTTTTCATCTCCCTTTGTTTGAAGACAATTTCTCTGCTTTACAACCAGCTTTTTTCATCAATTGCCTATGTGTGTATGAGACTGGTTATTAAAGAAGGTCATATTAATAAGCTTCAGTGTCCATCAATACTCATCTGACTCACATAGTAGAAAATGTTGGAAAGAAATTGTTCAACATGGATAAAAAAACTAATCACTTCACAACTGAATGAAAATGCTACCAGTTTAAAATTTTCTGTTGGGTGCCTGTTGGGTTTTTCTTTTTCTTTCAAAGTCCCAAACTTAACTAGTAAAAACAATATTTTAGGTGTCAGTCTCTTCAATATTTGATATATTGGATTTCTCTTCATGAAGGAGACACATATCAACATAAAGACAGGATTTACTGTCCGTGGCTTATTTTTTCCTCCGGAGAAATAAACTATTTTTTATTTAGTAAGTTTCACAAACAGAAAAGAGCAGATTCCAGCAGGATGTTCCATTCAAAATACTGAATTGTACAAATACTGGGATGAGAAATAGAGAGCAGTGCAAGGGCCATGTCTGCTGTACTAAATTCCACATAATAAATCCTCTCAAAAGAAATACCACTGTAAGGACAGAAAATTTCAGTTAGAAAGGCATAGTTTTAAGATATGACATTAAAGATGTTAATATAGAAGGTCTCAATTTCAGTCAGTCAGTCAAACCTGGGATTTTTAAGTTTTGTTAAAGTAGAGGACTAAAATGTTCACCATTTTGAATGTATGTTTAAGAAAAAAAAATCACTGTGAATGAAAAATAGTTGAAAATTTATCAGGAAAAGTGTTGATAATTTATAAAATTTCAATACATTTATTTATTGTGGAAGCTTAAGCTTAATGCATTTGTGTTTAAAGATGGAATATTTCTATTCACATTGACACTTAAGATAGATGAAATAAACTTAATAGGGATACAATGCCATTGAATCTGAGAGGATAATCTAGCACCTGTAATCTTAGTAAAATAAAAGGAAAATAAAAGTCTAGTGATATGAATTCTTACACCTAGTAAATTTAAACTACAAAAATGGGATTTGGTGATTAAAATTCTGAGTAAAATTTTACTCAGAGTTTTAATCTGAGTAAAAGTGTTGGAAGCTAGACAAGTATGGCAATTAGGATGCTTTGATTGCAAGTAATGGAAACCTGCCATTTAAATAGCCTCAACTGGACTTTATTTGGAATTTTATTCATTTACTTAATAAGATTCTCACTTAACAAGAAGCTCAGGGAAAGACAGGAAAGGACAACTCCAGGGTTGGTGTCTTCAGTGACATGATAAGAAAATTAATGACTTAGTTATTCCCGTATTTCTGTCTCTAACCCCCATCCCCACATTTATTGGCCTTGCTCTTTGGTTTCCCCGCAGTTCCAGATATCACACCCAGGCATGGTAATGATGGCCATCGTCAAAAGAGATAAACTCTGTATCTTCATTTTAAAGAGTGAAGAAATCTTTTCTAAGTGTTCCCTCAATAAGTTTTCTTCACGCACCATTGGCTAGAAATAACTACCATGATTAGCTTAGACAAATTGGGACTTGCTTGCTCTTACTAGAGATGGGTCAGACTCTCTGAGTGCAAAGGAGGATGGAAATCTGAACAAAATCAAGTCTTTTGGGGAGAGGTCAGGGGATGAAGAGAGGTGAGGTAGGGAATGAATTTTCATAGGCCACAGCAAGTGTAGGTTATAACACCATCTACTGTTTTAAATAAGATAAATAATTTCCCAGGATGCTTTGCATTATAATTATGAAAACAACTGTCTAGATGAAATATAGTGATAGATATCAGAAAAGTATTTTTTGCTTTCCTACCATTTGCCAAGACTCTGCTAGAAACTAGGAATAAAATGTTCTTTCAATTCTGAGTGTATAGATGTTAAAGTTATCATTACAATATAATTTTGCTACTTACACTCTAAATGATTTTGCTTTCAGTTTGTAGTCCATTAAATATTAATTAAAAAAAATTACAGCATAAGACTATTGCTTTTCCTGGTCCTGAGATACAAGGACACTTTCTGCAGAGGATTCCTATAAAGAGGACCCTGTGTGATTTAGGGGGCAGAGTCAACAAACTGAACTCTCCAATACCTGAAACAAGAAGTCTCATATAATTATTTTATAAAATACGCTTCACCGTGGCCAGTGGCAAATGACAATTTATACATACACATACACACACACACACACACACACACACCCCTCTAAAGAGGGCTGAAACAACGTGGACAGTCAGGCAGAACACCTGTCAGAGTCTTGTTTCCTAAACGAACAGTGGAGTGTTAATAGGTTCCAAAAAGATCAGGAAATGTTGAGGTAAATTTCAGCAAAGCAAGTGTCTCTATTTAAGGACTTCTTAGAGCCTTCAATATGCTATAATAATATGGCATATTAATAAAATATATATTATATCCCGAGCTATACTATATCCAGAGATAAGAAATGGGGTAGGGGCCTGAGGCTTCAAAGGGGAGGAGGGCAATTCACAGGAAGATAAGAAGAACAGATGCTTGGTAATTAGATGTTTGCCCTGCCACGCAGATAAGTCTTCCAGATAAAAGTAGTCATCTCTGGTAGTTGCTCAATTTCTGGACCAGGACCCCTAGTTAAATTCTTACAGGCTTAAGGGAGAGGTAAAAGTTTTCCCTGACTCTGCTGGGTCTTAAGTGCCTTCAGCTCAAAACAATCCACATGCCAAAGTGGCACATTTAGGGGTTGCATGTTCTGCTCCCCTTTGATAGAAATGACACTTAAGGTATTATACCCCCAAATTGAAAAAGTAGTGATCCTGCTACTGAGAGACAAAAGGAAAGATAAAAGTTGTACAAAAGGTGCCCTGTATATTAAATATTTATTGTTTGTTCCTATAAGGGCTCTTGGAAAAAAGCAAAAAGTGATAGAAACATAAACACATAGTTGCACATAGAAAAAAAGCAAAGTAAAATGAATATTCAAGACTTTGATATCCCTCCCAGCTTTGTAAAAGTATCCAGTATATTACTTTATAGAATTAAAAAAGAAATACAGTTGGGTTAGATGTTTTGCTATTGATCATATTAATATTCAATATGCTAACATTTGCAGTATTGAATTATAGAGGAATAAAATAGGCTGTCTTTATATGATTTAGAGGCACTAAAGTGTCAAATAACAAGGATGTATTTAAAACAGATTTTTTGTTAGTTTTAATCTTGAAAGTAGCTATGAACTGTGCCTTGGAGCATTTAACAATATTTAATCTGTGAAAACATGGCAAATGGTAAATCCTTAAATAGCTTGGAAGGGAACGTATGCTCTATAAGAGATAAGTGTAAATATATATATTCTGAGTTGTATTCCATTTTTAACCTCAAGCCCTTTAGGGTGAATTACAGTTTGAATTTTAAGCATTTGTTCAGCTTATTGCAGCAAATTCTCATGCTTCCACAATTATTACTTCTTACAGGCATTTTTTGCAAGAAAAAGAACCCCAATCCTTGTTATCACATTAAATTGCCTGATGAAGAACTGTCAACTTCTTGTCAATTGTCAAGTGCGCCTTCACTTCTTCCTCTCACATTAGCTTCTCAAAGAACTGTTTGAAGTTCGCTCCATATCAATCTGTTTTGTACCAAGCTATTCTATGTTAGTATTTGCTATATATATTGACATATGGTATCTTCTGTGCATGGGATACCCTATGTTGCGTGCCTTGATAATGTCACAATGTGAATACACTGATGGTGATTCAATTTTTATTAAGAGATATGGCTGAGTACTTTCCATAGGGTGATGACAATTTACATGGTTCTGTGTATAAACATCTTACTATACTATATTGAGGAATTTGGGGTTTCTTTGTCCAGGTTTATTGAGATATAAGTGATACACAGCTCTGTATAAATGTAATGCATATGGCATAATGATTTGACTTGCATACATCATGAAATGATGACCACAGTAAGTTCAGTGAACGTCCATCATCTTCATATAGATACAAAATAAAAGAGAAAGAAAAATTCTTTCCTTTGTGATGAGAACTCTTAAGGTTTACTCTCTTTTTATTTTATTTTATTATTTATTTTATTTTATTTATTCTATTTTATTTTTTTTTGCGGTATGTGGGCCTCTCACTGTTGTGGCCTCTCCTGTTGCGGAGCACAGGCTCCAGACGCGCAGGCTCAGCAGCCATGGCTCATAGGCCCAGCCGCTTCGCGGCATGTGGGATCCTCCCGGACTGGGGCACGAACCTGTGTCCCCTGCATCGGCAGGCGGACTCTCAACCACTGCCCCACCAGGGAAGCCCAAGGTTTACTCTCTTAACAACTTTCATATGTAACCTACAAGACTATTAATTATATTAATTATGTTGTATATTACATCCCTAGTACTTATTTATCTTATAACTGGAAGTTTGGATCTTTTGACTTCCTTGGTCACCATTCAAAGATGTTATATTATTACTGACTATATTCCCCACACTGTACATTTCATCCCTGTGGCTCATTTATTTTGTAACTGGAAGTTTAGGATTATTGTATTTTTAAATATGATTTTTTTGCTCTCTTTTGAGGAGTCTAAATGGCAGCTATTCAATACTGAAACTGGGTCATCAGTAGCCATGTACAATTTGGCAGAAAATACGTTTAAAAATTAATCTAAGAGTATGGTGTGAATCTATTAATATAAACAATACTATTGATAGTTTCCAATTTAGGACTTTTTCCTCATAAGAGTAAACTAATAAATAAATAACATGTTTGTAGGAAAAAGTAAATTTCTCTTGCCATTGTTATATGTATATACATATATTTTAGCAAACTGAAACCAAATTCTGTTGACCTTTTTCAACTTCACCTGAGCATAAACTTTCTTATCAATTCTTTTAAACACTGCACACAGATTTTTTTTTTTTGAGGGTGTGTTGTACACATCTGACTTGGAGATTAAAATACAATATCTTGCAGCTTAAAGTCACCTTGAGCTTTGAATGGAAAAAAAAATAATCTGTGACATCTCTTCCTGAGATAACCAAGATGATGTAAAATACAAACTAAGTTAAAACGAGTGCCTGACCCTCTCCCTCCTGGCTCTAATATTTTGGTAAACTTCATAAATGTTATCTGGTTTTCCTCACCAAAGTTCAATGTGTACTTTGGCATAGAAGGCAAACTATAACACAAACTTCCTTGATTGATGGGAAAAAAAAAGAACTTTCCATGAGAAGGGAAATTTTTCAAAACTTTGATCAAGAAAAACTATATATCTGTCATATATGTATCTGTTCCTGTCCCCATTTATCTAATGACCAATCATGGAATACTGGCTACAGTAAATTGTCACGGTGTGTTTGGGGTTATCTAACAGACACAAAATTTGCTTTGTGGGACTCTGGTGGAGGTACACCTCAAAGATATAAACAGCAATTTTTGAGAGATTTTAAGGAACTGAGAGAGAATCATGGTTGGAAAGAGACATGCTCTCTTAAAACTCCACGGACAGGAAAAATACCACATTACTAAGGATTAACACTGATTGTTAATTGAGTTGCTTCTCACTCAGATATTCTCTGGGCTTAGAGACTATGGCATTAAAAAAATAATCAGTATGTTTAATAATTCTCAAGGACACATTTAGGTCGACTAACAGAAGTAAAATGGACAGTTCTCTAGGCACTAATGGTCTGGTCATTCAATCAGGGAACACACTGGTAGCATGCAAAAATTGCACAGCTAGCTTTTGGAACCTCACCCCCAGCACTGCAATGCTCCAATGCTTTATTCTCCCTAGACGGTGATTTGGTAAGAGCATGGTCTTATTACAGTGCATGGTCTTATTACAGAATGTCTCCTCAGAGGAGGATGGAATGATATCTACTCGTAAGATTATACAAACTGTTCCAGCCTAGAACATTGACCTTGGTGCTGAGCACTGTCTTTCTCATCACTTTTATCTCATCTTCCAGGTAAGGTAGAGTGACTCATCGTTTTAGCTCTTAAAGTCCTACGTCCCAGGAAACTTCTCAGTGCAGACAAACAAATCTATCTATCACCCTGACCTGTCTGCTAAGCTCTAGCCTTGCTTTTCTGTCTTTCATACCTTAGGCCCTAAATGCTCAAGCAGTATTTCATACTCAAAAATCCACAATTTATTAGAATAATAATAGCTAACTGATATTTAGTATGAGCTATATGCCAAGCACAATTTTGAGCATTTTTACATTATTATTAATAGCTACTTTAATCCTTAGAGTTTCAAAACAGTCTTGTAAGTACTTACTCTCTTTCAAAGATGAGAAGAGGAGGCATGGAAGAAAAAACAATAACTTGCATGAGGTTGCAGGGTGGGAAACAAAGTCTGGCTCTAGAATCCTCTGTCTTAGTCACCTCATGGTACTCTTCCTTGTACCTTTGACAACAATAATCTTCTCTTCCAGGTTTTTTTTTTTTTTTGCAGTACGCGGGCCTCTCACTGCTGCGGCCTCTCCCGTTGCGGAGCACAGGCTCCGGACGCGCAGGCTCAGCGGCCATGGCTCACGGGCCCAGCCGCTCCGCGGCATGTGGGATCTTCCCAGACCGGGGCACGAACCCGTGTCCCCTGCATCGGCAGGCGGACTCTCAACCACTGCACCACCAGGGAAGCCCTCTTCCAGGTTTTAATAATATTACTTACACATGATTATGATGACATAACTGTTTTCTTTTGCTACATTTATGATTATTTATGTGTGTATGAGTTTTTATAAGTGAGTGTTCATTTTGGTTGTTTTCTTTTGTTATTTTATTTTACATTTAAACCTTTGCTCCAACTAGAATTTGTTCTTGTACAGGGCAAAGCAGACATTCAGTTTTGTTTTCTTTCCCTCAAATGTCTCTCCAAGTCGACCCAAGACAATATGTAGAAAATATTCCCTCCATTGATTTGAAATACAGCCTTCATAATAAACTAAATTTCCTCTGATTCCCAATTAATTTTCTTAAGTTTTCCTGTAATACACTTAGGTCTATTACAAATAATAATATTTATTCACTGGTGTCAGCCTCTCTTTTGATCTCCAATTCATACATTCAGTGACACCCTTGAATAAAGTCACCTAGAAGTGAATTTAGAGAGCAGGAGAGAAATGTTCTGGAGTCTTCACTCCTTCCAACATTCAGAGATAGGGAAGAGGAAGCCTACCCAGCAAAGGAGATGAAGGGACCCAATAAATCCAGAGGAGGACCAAGCATGCAGTTATCTGAAAGCCAAGTCAAGAAATTCCTTCAAGGAGTGTATAGTAAATCCGCCACGTCAGAAGCACGTTAAATGTTGCCACTAACATTTTAGATGAAGATGTGTTCCACTCTTATCATTCAGAGTATTAGTGAGGGGCATCAAATTAAGATGGAGATATTATATCTCTGGCAGGAAAGCTATTGGGTATTTTCCAAGAAACTTCCATTTAGAAGACTCCTTGGAGTATACAGTAACAAGAATAGAAGTCACAACCTTGAACACTGGTACATTATCCCCTCTGTAATTTGCTCTGAATAATTTCATGATATAAGGACCCAAGTGTTTCAGACCATTTGAAAGAACTGATCTCTTTTGTGCTTAGAGACAGGATCCTCTCACAGATGATGCTAAATTAAAGAATATGAAATATTCTAACACTGTCCTTATTGCCTAAAAAATAATGTTAACACTCCTTATATTTTTCATCCAAGGTGATCTGGCTCTTTTCATCTTCTATATCTTCACTTTTACATATTTTTTCTTTCCACCTTTCTTATATTCTATACCCAGCCACACTGATTTTTTAAAATTAGTTGTAGTTCCGTAAAACAGTATGTGTTCTTTTGTTTCCTTTGTACACACTTTCCTTTCAAAAATTTTCTAATAAGTTTGCTTTGAGAATTTAATGTCCCCAAAGGTACATGGTGTAACATGTAGTAAGTCCAGATCATATACCAACTCCTCTGTTTTGCTTCCTCTTACCTTCCAATATCTTTCAGTACAAATTTTCTCCACTTAATTCACATACTCTCTAATTTGTTTCTAGACCAAGAGGACCCACATCATTCAGAAACAAAGATCACCACTATCTTACCCCTGCCTCCTTTTTAGTGGATAAATGACGAGAAGTGTAAACGTTCTGGAGACTAGATGCTTTGACAAGTCCCTTTCATACAAATAAGAACGATATCAGGAAACAGTCTTCCTAGAAACTTCAATGACTTTTTACTTTTTGAGAAATTACATAAATCTTAAAGAAACTAACTTTTATTTGAATCAAAGAAGGGAAGCATGTAATTAGACAAGCTGCCTTATTCTAGATTTCAAAAAACAGGAGTCAGGAAACAGCCCCGTAACTAGATTTAGGAAATTTGTTAAAAATAAAACAAAATAAGGGCATATATAACTAAATGATACCAAACCTAACATGACTAGTGAAGGATTGTCACACAGATCCCAAACTTATTACAGACAACAACATCAATTTTAGGTAACCATCTGTCTCAGTGGTCTCAATCTGCAGGGGTATTTTATGCACAAATAATACGTGCAGGCTTGATCACTCCTCAAACCCCAATCCCCATACCTTGGTAACATAGTGTTTCACTTAATTTAAAACTGTTTATTCACATTAAAAGTTTTATTTTAATTCCAATATGTTATAAATAGTCTAGTCCTTCTACCAGTTTCTAATACAATTTTACAATTCTCTTGGCACGTTGATAATAGTTGCCTACAAATTTGAAGCATCAGTAAAGAAAGTTGCATTTACCTCATTCATCTGAGAGATTATGCTATTAATTCATGGGCTGTATTTGGTGTTCTGATTTAAGGGGTAATGCAAAGGTAATGTTGGGAAAGTAAGACGAATCTGCTGCTAGTATATTTTTAAATGAAGGGCTAAGTAACTTCAGTAACTGCTCATTTATTCAAATAACTGCTTAAACTGCTGATCTTTATTTCCTTTAATTTCATGAAGTCATCATTAAACATGGAGCAAAGACACCAATTGTTTATAATTAGATACATTTGGCCACATCTAATGGCCAGGAGAAAAGAAATAAATATATGTTTGTGGAATTGTTGCACTAAAAGATTGAATGTTTCTGATTGAATCCTGGGTTTTAGCATCTGTTACTGGAATGTCCTTTTTCTTGTCAATCTGAATTTGAGATTCATGAATGAGAGTTTTACTTAATCTTCTATTCATAAAATCTGGTACCACAGTGCCTGGCACAAAGGAGACATTTTTCTTGAAAGAATAAACTTGTAATCTAAATATGCATATGAAATTTGACTAATGATGATCGCAGCCAATGTATTTTAAGGAGGACCAGTAGGAGGGGTCGAAGGAATCTGATAGGGCTCACATATGCATTGATTCATCAGATTTACAGAAATGGGCTTAATATCCTGGGTACCAGTTCTTTCTGTACCAGCAATATGTCATTTTCTGGCTATTGTATCTAACTGTTTGTTTTTATTAAGAAATGGAATGAAAATTAGTTTTTTAAAAGAGCCACTTATGGGCTTCCCTGGTGGCGCAGTGGTTGAGAGTCCGCCTGCCGATGCAGGGGACGTGGGTTCGTGCCCCGGTCCAGGAAGATCCCACATGCCGTGGAGCGGCTGGGCCTGTGAGCCATGGCCGCTGAGCCTGTGTGTCCGGAGCCTGTGCTCTGCAACGGGAGAGGCCACAGCAGTGGGAGGCCCGCGTACCGCAAAAAAAAAAAAAAAAAAAGAACCACTTATATCCTAAATCAACTGAGTCCGGTCTTTTGTTATATATTAGTTCTCCACTGTTATTTCAGAGATTTTTTTTCACATTTGGACAAAAACACCACAATGCTATTGATAAAGTTTCACAATATAAAATCATTTTATGATTTAGTTAAAGTATTGCCCTCTGTGCCGTAAGAATTAGAGTTGGGTAGCTGTCTGCCACTCTTCTAAGCTTGCAGCATCAAGTCAGTGTAACTAGACTGAGCTTGTTAAGCTATGTCCGGCTCCAACTGTCCCTCAGCTGTCAGTGATAATCCTTGTTGGTCCTTTCCTATTAGTGTCAATAACTCACATCGTAGTGACCCAAATATTAAATGCAGATACACAAATCATCACATTTGGTCACTTGAGAAAGCCAACAGATTGCTCTCTCTTGGTATACCAGTATTTAATAGGCTGACATGTTTTTTGAGTGTTATGCTGAGACAGATTCTACACTTCACTGGTTGAACCTATGAAATTGCCATTAAAAATAATATTACCAATAGTTTCTCTGCCCTTAACAGTAGATGTGTGAAATGAGACAATCCAAAAGTTATTATAGGGACAAGTAAAACGTTATTGGTGTCATAATAGGTATAAGGTGGCATGGGGATTAGGGGAGGACATCACATATTTTTGTTGTTGTGGTTGACTAGGGAAGGGTAATATTACATTTAGTTGGGCCTTGAAGGTTGGGTTGATTTCAGAGGTAGAAATTTAGAAAGATATATTTTATGGAAGTAACTTGTATCTCATATATTGAAGTATTGATTAGATGATTGAAATTTTATTCTCCCTGGGTAAAGAGGGATAATGGTTTTACTACTGTTTACAAAACATTCCTACACATTTGGGGAAATTATGGAATCCATTGCTTAAATTATTGATTTTCTCGGGTGGTTAAGGAAACTAATAACTTTGAACCGAGTAGTTTTCTAGTGGCTTTACAATCCAAACTTAATCATTTCCTTCTTTTCTGCCTATATTTATACTGTTTAATTGTTCCAAATCAAGATGGTTAGGAGAGAAACAGAAGGATAATTTCCATTCAGTCAGTTTTGCTATTTGTTAGCTCTGGTAAATGTTCTGGTACAGAAGGTGATAGGAAGTAATGATCTTCGGTAATTGTCTATGGATAATGTTAAGTGGCACAATGCTGCCTTCGACAGCAGAATGTTGCATCTGTGGCTGTTTCTGGGACTCCAGGGTTTTATTTCTATATCAAAAATAGCTTTATGTGAGCTCCACGGGTTAAAGAGTCCATACACATATCTGTATATGTTAATTATCCATGCTGCAAACTTCCCGCTTTACAGTGGATAGATGAGAGCGATTTTAAAATCTATATTTATGTTCCCAAATCAGACTTTCGTTCGAAAAAAATTAGCAGTGCTCATAGCATCCAACAATGAAGACGTTTGCTTTTGTCCTTTAAGTACAACTTTAAAGTTTCCTGATGTTTTGAGTTTATCTTTTAGCTGTTTGCACTTTGATCACAGGGTCAAAGTGTGTTCCAGGTGGATGTGTTCTGTACCAACTGATCGAATATTCAGAATCCTTTACTGCTTAAGGACAAGGAGAGAAGGGTTTAAAGATGCCATTTTCCCCAAGTTTATCTATTACATTGATAAAATGTTAGTCTAAGTTCTAGTAGGGTTATTCACGGGACTTGACAAATTGATTTTTAAATTGATCTTAAAGACCAAAGTGCTAAAATTAGCCAAGACTTCTGTGAAGAAGGAAATAGGAGG
The DNA here is from genome assembly GCF_964374135.1 of Grampus griseus. NCBI lineage: Eukaryota > Metazoa > Chordata > Mammalia > Artiodactyla > Delphinidae > Grampus > Grampus griseus. Next base: position 47,030,725 of record NC_139005.1, on the reverse strand, counting down.
AGAAAGGATTTGCCCTATAAAATAGACTGACTATAAAGTGATGGTTCTTGAAAGCATGATTACTGGCGCAGTGCTAGACAAACTGACAACTGAAACAGAAGCATATCATGCCTATCTGGAATTTTATCAGATGACAGAGAGGATGTAGCAAGGTACAGTTTAGGGGTGGGATTATTAAACAAATGAGTTTGAATTAATAGTTATCCATATAGGAAAGAAAAAGAAAATAAGTATCTCACACCATCACAAAAATCAACTCTAAATGAATTAGTAGCTCATACTTCAAAGGCATAAATTTTAAGCTTTTAGAAGAAAATGTGTTAGTATATTTCTCAGTCTGTGATAACAAACGATTTTTTTAAACAAGGCATGTAAGTGCCAACCACAAAATGAAAATAATTAATATATTTTACTTCACTAAAATGAAGAATTTTTTTTTTTTTCAGGCTCCGAACGCGCGGGCTCAGCGGCCATGGCCCACGGGCCCAGCCGCTCCGCGCCAGCAGGGAAGCCCCTAAAATGAAGAATTTTTAATTATTAAAAGTCACCTTAGGGCTTCCCTGGTGGCGCAGTGGTTGAGAGTCCGCCTGCCGATGCAGGGGACACGGGTTTGTGCCCCGGTCCGGGAAGACCCCACATGCCGTGGAGCGGCTGGGCCTGTGGGCCATGGCCGCTGAGCCTGCGCGTCCGGAGCCTGTGCTCTGCAACGGGAGAGGCCACACAAAGTCACCTAAAACAAAGTGAAAAAAAGCAACGTAAAAAGATTTTTTTAAAAAACAGAAAACTGGGCAAAACATGAATAGGCATTTCACCCAAGAGTAAATATATATGATCAATAAACATAAAAAAGCATATAGCACATCAGGGACATGGAAAACAAGACGTTGATGTGTTCATTTTATAAGCATTGATTGTAAAAGTTTAAATCCCAAGATTTAAAATAGATATTACCTCAATGACAAACATATATTTCTAACGAACTATCAGTTAGTCCAACCTCTTTGGAAAACAATTTGGAATTATCTTGTAAAGTTTAACATTTCCATACTCTACAAGCCGTCAGTACTATAACTATACATGCACGTAAGAGAAACTCTTGTATGTGTTCCAGGAACCTTGGATCAGAATGTTTTAAGCACCACTGTTCATGGTAACAAATAAGTGCAAACAATCCAAATACTCATCAACAACAGAATGAATAAATAACCCCTATATTGACAAACTGGAATATTTAAAAGATGTCAAAATTAATAAACTACAAGAAAAGTAAATAACATTATGATTATATATATTACGAAAATAATGTTGATAAATTATTTCTGATACATGTATAAAAATATAAAATACAGTATATAATAAATACAACATTGAAAATATTGGTTACCTGGTTTGGGGGAAAGGGGCAGACAGGGTTCAGATGCTATAAGCCAGAGAAAGAGCATTTGAGGGGATATAAGTTATTTAGAAATATTTTAAATATTGGGATGGATTCTACATTCATCGTTGCTCGTTAAATTATTAAATATATAAATAAAAAGGAAGACCGTGCATGGACAAATGATGGTGATGTATCATGAATATAGGCTATGATTAAATCAAATCATGCATCTGAGGGCCAAGAGAAAAATAGATTATGCATTTACAGGTGGCAGAATTCAAGAAAAACAAAGATCTCAGATTGAAGAAGTTCTTAGAGTATGAAATGGGGGGGGTGGTTTGTGGAAAAACTCACAGAGATACATTAATTTTAAATTTAGGACTACCAAAGGAAGATCATTTCTGAATGCTTACAGAAAGTAAGATGAGACTGCTTACAGAGAAATTACATGTAGCTTGACTGCACACTGCTCAACAGCAACATAGAGTCCATGAAGAAGAAATCATTTTTTTAAGTATTAATAAAAGTAAAATCTTTAAACCTAGAATGCTTATACAGTGAAAGTCATTCAATTATGAGAACATAATAAAAATACTCTCAGACATACATTACAAGGAAATGCGTCATCTAAGATCCCACATTGGTAATAGTTTTGGAGGATGTACTTGCATATGAAACAGGTTAAAGGGAATGCTGCAACAGATAGGTCAACTAATTGTGATCAGTTTGGGGGGAAGTTTATTGTTGCTTAAAAAAGGTTGTCAAGAAAAAGGATACAGACAAAAGCTAATCAAAAGAACATGAGAGCACATTAAATACAGTATTTACCTTTCTGAAAAAGATTCTATCTGAAGGAAAGTAGGAAAGATAAAACCAAAATCAATAAAGGAAGCAACATATTTAAAAATATGAAATAAGAGAGCAGAAATAAACTCTAACACAATGGCTATTACAATAAATAAAATGGATTAAACTCACCAATTAAACGATAGGTGATTAGGTTGTTTAAACAATCTAATACACAAATATAGTATCTTTAAGGAAAATGGTTAAAACAGGAGACTGAAGAGCTTCACATAATTGTGGGGTTGAAGGAGGATTTTGAACTTGTTATTCTTTTTGATAAGTCATTTGAGAAGGTTGGTTTATGGGTACAAGGAAGGAAACGACGGAGAAATAGTCAATGTTCAAGAAGGAGGGTAGAATCAAATAAGCGAGGTTTTAGAGAAGATAAAAAATGATGTAAAGAAAGACCATTGAAAAGATAAGTCTTAAGAAGGAGGCCTTTATACTCTTTCTTCTGATGCAAAGCGGGAAGTGGGAAAAAATGTAGAGAAAAGGAATTATTTTGAGGAGGTTAGGTATTTCCCTCACAGATCAATGAATTCTGTTGATCAAAAAGTCAGAATAATATACTAAATAAAGGGGAAGATAGGAGAATTACAGTTGATGGGCCAAAGAGTATCATTTGGAAAATAAATTGTGAAGAGTCAACGAAGGATGAGTAAGTGGCAACTGAGTTGAGATGGAATGAGTCTCTAGAGAACTAGCAGAGGGTCATGCTTTTCTCAAGTGCTGTTACAAAACCTGTGAGTGGAGAACGTACATGCTGGAGTTATTAAGTTACAATCGCATAAAACTGAAGGTGGGGTGAGGGCAGAAGGTACAGGGGTTCTGGAAGTAGTCACTGTCAAGATTGACTATGATGTCTAGACAAGTGAGGAAAGCAAATTAAATTCAGAAGGGGCTGACAGGTTGGGGAACAGGCACGGACTGAGGAAACAAAAGTTTAATGAGGCCAAGGAGTGGGCTTAAAAGCAGTGATTAAGTCAGAGAGGGAAGTAGAGAAGTTGAGTTCAGAAGATGGAAGTTTCAGGGAGCTCTTCCAATGTGTGAACATTCCTGTTAACATGAGTGTAGGTGGAGATTTTGGAATTTAGGAGTTAAAAACTTATAAGGCAAAGAGATTGGAAGAGTTACATAGTGAAATTAGAGGATTATGAATGAGATGCCTTTTTGTATTACTGAAAGGATTTTTTTTTTTGAATTACCTCTGGAAAGATATGAAAAACAAAATTTCAGGGCCCCTTCCTTTCATTTGATATGTTTCAACTGAATTCCTTTAATCGGAGTGACTCATTGCCCAAACCTCAAAATACGGCTCCTTTGTGGACGTAACTAATTACATTTACAATAGCTTGGCATGTTTAATTTAAATTCCCCAGAGTTAAAATGAAGATACTGGTTTAAGAAGATGGCATTTGAAAGCAGCATAAACTGTGAAGAGTTGTGCATTCAGTGTGGAAGCAAGGCTGCTTGTCTCTTATCTTGAAGGTAATTAGAGTTCCCCAAAGACAGAAAATCAGTGCATTCTAAATAAGAATAATTTAGTTGTTATTGCATCAAGTAAGCATAACATCACCAAAAGAATCTTTAGAACTGTATATATTCTCATCATCTTACTTAAAGTAATGTTTATAGCACTGTCAAATTACAAGTGTTATGTTCAAAATGCTAACAAGACAGATGATGACGCATAATCGATATGTGCAAACCTTCCGTTAGTACTTTAGTGCTCCATAATGCTTTCGTTATTTTTGAGTAACAACTCCATTTAAAATAAGTTAACATCTTTCTCTGTCCATGGAGACCTTTTTCCTTATAACGTTGCTTGAAACATAGGCTCAAGATTCACGTTACGAATAACACTACAAAAATTTCTTCTGCCCTGCCCCTACCCCCCAGCAGAGATTGCCAGCTGCAACTGTTAAAGGCATGAACTAATGCTGTGTGACAGTGTCTTCAACAACCTGCACATCCAGGGCAGGACCAGAATAGCACATTCTGACCGTGATGCAGGAGTAGAGTGAACTTCCTTACAGCCATCAATAAGCCCAAATTTGATAATTTTCCAAAATAATGGGCAACTATCTCACCTTTAGCAAGCCTTCTCTTACTTGTGCGGTTTAACCATTGAAATCAAATCCCTCTGAACAAATATAATGTATTGCTTAAGAAGGCTTATTTAACAATATGCAAATATAATGTATTGCTTAAGCCTGGCACAATGTATATTACCATTTGTAGCCTGTTCTCATGTTCTTTTCCATCTGTGTTCATTTATTCAATAACTATTTACATAGACAATGTGGTAGGACAGACTGCAACAATGGTAATCATGGTCTCTGCCTTCATGGGGCAACAATGGGGATCGTGGTCTCTGCCTTCATGGACCTTAGTGCATAGTGAGAAAGACAGCATGAGGGGCTTCCCTGGTAGCGCAGTGGTTAAGAATCCGCCTGCCAATGCAGGGGACATGGGTTCGAGCCCTGGCCTGGGAAGATCCCACATGCCACGGAGCAACTAAGCCCGTGTGCCACAACTACTGAGCCCACGGCGCCTAGAGCCCGTGCTCCACAACAAGAGAAGCCACTGCAATGAGAAGCCCGCGCACCACAAAGAAGAGTTGCCCCTGCTCACTGCAACCAAAGAGAGCCCGCGTGCAGCAACGAAGACCCAACACAGCCAGAAATAAAAATAAATAAATTTTTAAAAAAAGACAGCATGAAACAAGCAAATCAAACAAAATTTCATCATGATTATTTTATAATTAGTTTTATATTAATACACTAATGTATTTTACCAAATGATATGAAAAAATATGATATGAAAAAAATAAGATTTTCTACAAAGAAACACAAGATGGTAGAAATACCTAATTTAGATAGAAAGGAAGGAATAGACCTCTGAGTATGATTTAATTAAACTGAGATTGAAAAAAAAAAAGGTAAAAGCCCTTGGAAGTGTGGGCGAAGTGTTGGAGGACAAGCAATTGAGGTGGTAATTGAGTAGTCCCGGAAGAAAGATGAGCCTGTGCAAAGGCCCTATGGTGACAGTGAGAGCATGCTCGGGGAAAGGAAGAAGTACAGCAAGGAAAACACAACACGGCACAGGAGGAAGCTGGTGAGGTGGCAGAGCAAGAGATGAAGGTAAATTAGAGCAAGCTGAACACCTAGCACCTCCTCTTGTCCACATATAAAACTCACTTTCTGTTCTTCACATCTTCCACACTCGTATGATGCCTGAAAAGTCCCTTCTGCTTTTGTAGGTCAGTTCTCTCCTGTAAAATCCCCATCACAGATATGTGTGTGTGTGTGTGTGTGTGTGTAATGATCTCCTTAGTTATTAGTAAACATACTAATGAAAACCGATGGCCCTAATTGATAACGTTAATGAAAAATCACATGAATATTCTTCTGTTAGGTAGTTTTCAAGCCCTCTGAACTTTTCCTGTGGAGTGTATGTCTGTGTCTGTGTATGGGTTTCAGAAAGGGAAGACACGTCATTCTCAGAAAGAGAGTTGTTAATACGGCCCAACACGTTATAGCCTCCTACTTAACTTAATGGAACATATTTTGGAGTAAATTTCACCTATGGTAAAGTTTGTAAACATTGATGAAAAATGTGGCTGTAATTATGGAAAGCAGTTTGGAAAAGCTTTCTGATATTTAGATAATAGAAGAAAATACATAAAGATGAAACTAATTATCACTATTTAATCCCTCTTAAGGGATAACATATTTCACATTAAAGGGAAAATAGATCTCTACCCTTTTATTCAGAGATTGACAGGGATGAGAGAATAGAAAAAAGTGAACTGTCAAAACTTCTGCCCGCTTTTTCATGCTACTGAAGGGGAAGAATGGGCATAAATAGCCCATTGTTTTAGCAAAGGCTTGGAGTCTTTGGATGTGTAAAACTAAGCCTGGAGTCGTGCCAAGCGTAATTTAGAGAACTAACTTGTTCTGCATAACAAGGTGATTTGAGTATCTGTGAAGGAACCGAAGACTGAGGGGTTAATGAAGAGAAAAAAAGTGGGTTCTTAGCAGAGTCTTGAGAGGAAAAGGGGATGAGCAACTCCATGGTAGGAAAACCCTGTTTTCCTCAAAAAATATGCTCTTCCCACAAGTGCTTTGTGTGAAGTTCCTTTTAATGTATTTATATGTGTGTGTGTGTGTGTGTGTGTGTGTGTGGTGAGCGGGGGGGAGAACCTTATAAAGAGATTGAATTCTATGTTCATGTAAGAACAGCAGGAGAATGACAGCTAAGCACTGTGAGATACAAGTGAAATAGATAGTTCAAAGGTACCAGAAACTCAGAAGCAGAATTAATTCTAAAAATGAAAAGCCCCTGGAAATTAACAGAAATCTTGAGTAGGGCCTTAGAATAGTGACAGACTATAGGTTGGGACAATCAAAACATCTTTTCCATTTTTAATTTCAAAGGACAGAGTGACAGTTGAGTTTCATTCATCAATAAACAATACAAACTTACAAGCTAGAATGAAATTACTCCTCTGGCCAAAAGAAGACCTATCTTAAGGAGAAGCAGACATAATAATCAAAAGTTTACTTTATCACCCTCAAAAATATTTCATTTCCCTATACAGTCCTCATCTCAGAGCTAGTAGCTTAGGTACATCTCTGTTTTATAAAGCTAACTATCGTCTTACTATGTGATCCAGCAATCATGCTCGCAGTTATTTCAATTCAAATGAATTGAAAACTTATGTCTACATAAAAACCTGCACATGACTATTTATAGCAGCTTTATTTATAATTGCCCCAAATTGGCATTTTTATACGGTTGGTATTTGCTCTGCTCTTACTTAAATTCCCTCTTCTTATAGATATAATTATGAAACTGTAAGAATCAAATGAGGGCAAGTAGAATTATCATTCTACTTGAAGACTTAGGAATGACATATACATTCAAAGTAAAAAAGAGGAAATGAGGTCCTAGACACAGTAAAAAAAAATTTTTAAGTTGAATCTGTTGGCTACTGAGCTATTATCTTTCTGCTTCAATCTTTTCCACCCATCTTGCTAAGCAGGTGACTAGCTGACTGTAAATTGTAAGAGATTATTGTCAGTTGCTCATTTCTCTTCCCTTCCAGGTTCTAAATAACCAAGAATAATTATGAGGAAAGAAATGGGGATTAAAATATCAACTCTATAAAAGGTAAATTAGAATAAAGTATTGGATTTGTAGCCAAGAATGAAGAATCTTCTTACTCCCTGGCCCCTGATTAAAGATGACGCTCCTTCACTAAGTGCCTGCATTATCCACTCAGATGCACACGAAGAAGCTAGAACACAGAAAGCAGGTACCTGGCTGGATATGCCATTGTTTGGATGTGCAGGACCAGGCCATCATGTGTCATTGTGTAAAGTGCAAGATAATAAAACCAGAGAGCAAGACATGAGACAAAACACACTGTCAGTGATAAAAATCTCATTCCAGAGAACCAAACCAATGTGGATGAAGTGACTTTTTCCTAATTATTCTTCTGGTCTACATTAGCCTACTACCCATTGGTGATGTAATTGTCCAATTTTCCCCACAAAAATAATGCATTCTATTTGCCTGGATAGATAGTTGGTTTTATCAGTCACGTGAAATGAGGGTACCAAGAATTGTTGCTACGCTTTAAGACTGTTTCTTCTTGTTGATTTTTAAAGGAAAACCGGGATTGAAGGATTTCATCCTTCAATTGAAGGATTTCCCCACTTAAATTAATTGGAACTTATTTACTAGGCTAAAATCTACACACATGATATCTTCTATGATTTGCTCATTTATTTCACTGGAGTCTAGCAATCAGTACATGTTTGAACCTCACAAATATTTAGTGTGTGCATACTTAATTATCCTATTCAAGTCAATCGAAACATCTGCTTAGGTAAAACAAACAGTATTCCCCAGTATGCAGGTAGGTAGCAGTTCTAAGTAAGTAGCTATCTAACTCAAACTTGTCACTTTGTCACTTACTTACAAATAGATACCAGCTAGTTATTTAAACAACAGTCCACCAAATCAGACAGGTTATTTCCAATGCATCTGCTGCAAGGAATTTATTTCTTAACATGAATTAAGTTAAAAGCCTTAGGTCTTTTTTTTTTTTTTTTTTTAACACTGTACACTTCACCAGTTCAGTTGTATTGAATATCATATGTCATTATCCATGACATCCTATTATTGTGATAATTCCAAATATCATTCTTGGTTATAAGAGTTATTCTCTGAAACATTATTAGGAGTTGGGATTTTTTGGCTTGTAGAAGGAAAACCATGAACACTTAAGGTATACGTTACTTCAGCGTTCTAAAACCTTATCTGAGGTATTCTAAACGTGTGCCCGGCCCCCATTCTCTAGTGATGATAAATTTGATATCAAAAATCAAATTGGACAAGATTAGACGAAAAAATCAGGCCATGACAAAAAATGTTAATAACAAAGAATTTTGATGAAAGTTGTATCTTTTGTCCTATTTTACTAACTCCTTGAAAACTATATTTTTCTTAAAGAGCCCTCAGTTATAAAATATGGATATATCTTTTTGAAAATAGACATGGTTACTAATTTAATAAATGTCTCATTTGTGTATATCTCATATTCTTGTTGCTTTCAGGTAAGTACTCTTTCAGGAGGTTGTTATAAAAGCATTAGCTGGAAATCTCTGAATAGCCTTGTTTGATATCTACTAAACAAAAAGGAGAAAAAACTAAACGGCGATTTTTGAAGCTACATACAGAAAAATAAAAGTGTCACACGTAAACCAAGGTAGTCAGAGATCCTTGATATATAAAAGCTCTTCTAACAGCTCATAGTCAATAAAATTTTGGCAAATGTATGAAGTATTTTCATTTATAAACCAAAAATATTAACTGTTGACATATGATCTTTGGCGTTTCTGAAAAACATGCTTATCAAAATTGATGAGTATTTATAGAATGTTCCCAATATCCAAGTAATCATTACATATATCTTCCCTAAATTTTCATACACTAAATCTAATTTTCTCACCCCACCTTCAGAACATTATTGCCTTTTTATTTACTGGGTTTTGAAATAATTTCTTCTTTTGCTTTCTGTTCCCCCCCATTATCATTGATAATGATGATTATTCAAGCAAATAGTTTTATTAAAAAATATCTCTATGTAAAAAAGAGTTATCAAATTTTGATAGTCATTGGTATGTGATATGCTAGAGAAATACCAAGGTCATTTCATTATATAAAATCTGACAAATATTGATAGACAGCCATGCAAAGGGCAAACTCACATGAACTTTTTTTAACTTACCAATTATCATTTTTAAAGGGCAATTCAGTGCCTGAAAAAAGAAGTTAATTTATTGTAGTTTGCAACTGATTCCTTAACAATGCTTGTTAAGTAACATCCATACTTTAAGGGAGAAAAAAATGAAGTAATTTTTTTCTTTACATTTTAAACATATTTAAAAGACACATATTTAACTAAGTTTCATGGCCAATAAAAAATGGTAGTTTTAAATATTATTTTATTAAATCATGTAATTAACTATAATGTAAAATTTAAAATCTAACTTTTAAAATATCTTATCAATTTTACTTATATGTTTTTAGTATTATACACATTCACTTGCTAACTTATTTGCTAAAAAATACAACTTTTCTTAGTGAACATAAAGCTCTGTATTTAAATTCAGTGTGTATACAGAAAATAGCATCACGTGCTGGGTTTTCTGAAGTTCACCTTGTCTTTTGAAGTTTCTCAATAATTATCATGGCTTCAGGAGATTTACTCAACATCAGAGAATCCTTTATAATAATGACCCACCACACCTAAATTCCAGTCTCTGTTTCTTTGTTGCAATTCTTCAAAGAACTCCAATTAACTGATCTCATCTTCCTGACCCAAGCCTCACAAATCATAGTTAACCAGGCAATCTATGGGTGCTCACCATTGTGTCAGGGGTCACTCCCGATCCAGTTAACTTTTGGTGTGGGGTCTTGTGATATAAAGTACACCTGCTGCCCTTCAGAAAGTTCAGATGAGGGCAGTTTTCTGAGGAGCTTTGGGAAGGTAAACATTTAAAGGATGCCTACTGCATTCCCTTGCAAGGCAATGTCATTGGGTTGTTGATTATAGCAGCCCTGCATTTGATCCCAAGCTTTCAGACCTTAAGCAAGTTCCTTAAACTCTGAGCCTTAGTTTGCTTATTTATAATAAACTCCCTGACTTTAGGCAAGATAGTGAACTTTTCAATATCACAGTTTTTTCATCAGTATATGTAATCGATAAAGACTATCTGCTACATATTTTATGAACTAATTGATTTATATATAGTGCTTAGCAGAGGCTCTGGCATATAGGAAACCTTCAGGTCAATATAGTTACACATGTTCATATTAGGAACATTTGGTTCCAAGAGCTCTCCCTGGGGAGGCCTGAAATGCATAGCACTGCTTGTAGCTGTACAGAAAAGATCTAACACTACGGTTCATTTTTAAGGAGTACAAGGGTGCTTCACACGTGAGCCTCGTCCACCTGTTTGGGTGTTAAGGGGATTGTGTTTTGCCATCTGTAAGTGAACTCAGGGAAGTGGGGTGCATTTGCTAGGTCCTCTTAAATATATACAAAAATGTTTCTTGGATTACACGTAAATAGTTTGGTATATTTTAGAACAGCAAAGTTTTCTCTGAGTTATGCAAATTTTCAGTCCCTAATCTTTGTGTGTCTGTGTATGTGTGTGTGTTTATCTCAGAGAGTCTCACTTCATTTTATCTACCTATATCTATCTGTCCGTCCATCTATCTATCCATACATTTATACATGTCTGTATTTATAGTGTTTGTATATGTATGTGTGTGTGTGTCTTTTTTCCCAGACTTGTCTATATATCTAGACAGATATGGAGAGATTTATTTTTTTTTCCATAAAATTCCTTCAAGCTTGGTTACCATCGTGGTTTCAGAAGTTGAACTTGGTTTTCTAAAGAAAACCACTGTATTTGTATTCAGTAAACATGTAAAAAATGGACACAGACTCTTCAATGCATCTTAGTTTAGAGGAACAGTTAACAAGCCCTGCAGGGAATAATGCAGGTGGGGAAACCTCACCTAGATGTGTCACAGAAAGTAGAATTTGAACTGTAAATCAAATCTTTATTCATCGATTTTATTGCCTCAGAAGTGTTTTAGCCTCATTTTTGATCTTCAGTAGACAGGATCTGCTAATGCTGTCTGGAGGACAGAGAGGGAGGGTTTGTGTCATGGAAGAGAGAAATTCACAAAGATACTGTGTTCAGCTCTCATGATAAAAGTTAAAAATCACAAAGACTGTTGGCAGTTATGCTTCCAAATGGAACTGCGTCATTTTCAGTGTGTCACCTGCTTCATTCAAAATTTTTTCTGCCCCGAGGTAGTAAACATTTAAACTACCTGAGGGGAATTTATTACATAAAGAAAAGCTCACACACATTTTCTGCCATGAGAATTAGACTCCCTGGTGCATACTCTCTTGGAGAGTAGAAGGGGGAGTTATTTGGACTTTTCAGGAAGAAAATAAAAATATAATTTCCTTATCTATGTGTCTTTGGGGTATAGGACTCAAGTCACAGTTCAGACAACTCAATACAGTTATCTACCCATTTAACAGTGTCTGCAGAAAAAAGAATTACGATTCTTTACCAGCCGATATTATAAAATGGTCTGAAACTACCTCAACAGCAGCAAATCAAAAAAGAAAGACCGTTCTTTTTCTCCCCAAATTACATGTCTCTCAAGTGGCCTTTTCTACCTTTCTTTATCTCTCTCTAAAGCTCCCTTTGAAAAATAACAGAGTCATAACTCTTTAAGGAAATGTGATCTATCTTTCCCTGGACACACCAGCCTGCAGAGAGATGGGGGGTGGGTCGCAAAACCATTATTTTCCTGAATTTTCCCCATCTCCTATCATTAAAACCAGTTTTCTTCAAACTCTGCCATAGATGAGATTTCCCAAGAAGTACACAATGAACATGCCATAAATCAACCCTCCAGGCTACATTTTGGCTCCTCTTCTGCCTTAGCTAATTCTGATGATATGGGGATTCATTTTATGCATTCATTTGACTGGCTACATGGTGCCCAGATTAAACATTTCCAGGTGCGCCTGGTTGGTGAGGCTATTTCCAGATGTGACTAGCATTTGAATCCGTGGACTCAGTAAAGTAAACTGCCCTCCTCAGCATGGGTGGACAGCATCCAATCTATTAAGGGCCTGAAGAGAATAAAAGCTGGAGAAAGAAGGAATTCACCCCTCATTTCCTGCCTCCCTGTCTAAGCTAGACACCTCATCTCATCTTCTGCCCTTGGACTGGGATTGCATCACTGGCTCCCCTGGAGAACAGGCCTTCAGACTTGAACTGAATGACACCACCTGCTTCTCTAGGTCCCTAGCTTGCAGACAGAAGATCCTGAGACTTCTCAGCCTCCAGAGTAGCAGTTCTGTTTCTCTGGAGAAACCTACAACAGACAGTGTCTCTGTCATGCTCCAGAAAAGAAGTCTGAGCTATCAAGCCAAAGCACGCAGAATGTTTTGCTGCTGCTGCTACCTACCACCCGAGACACATACCAAGGCTGCCTGTCCCTTAAGCCCTTGCTTCCTGATTGTACCACGCTGGCTGCTCTGCCCCCTGCTATGGCTACCGTGGACACTACTGCAGCTAGCCACTGCAGGTGACACCACTGGGGCCAGTGCCAGCCAATTTCTACACTGCAGCAGCTACTGAGAGATGTAACGGTCCCTTCTGTCTGTACTTCTGGCATCATCTCTCATTCTGGCCCATAGGATGGCATCATCACTCTTTGCCTTTATAAGTGCTGACGGCAACAGTTCTGATGCCCCGTGCCCTCAATACTTTGGGGAGGCTTTAAGAAAGCTAAATTTTAGTTTTCACTTGCTCTTTGTTTTTTTTGTGTGTGTGTGGTACTCAGGGCTCTCACTGTTGTGGCCTCTCCCATTTAGGAGCACAGGCTCCGGACGCGCAGGCTCAGCGGCCATGGCTCACGGGCCCAGCCGCTCCGCGGCACGTGGGATCCTCCCGGACCGGGGCACGAACCCGTGTCCTCCGCATCGGCAGGCGGACTCTCAACCACTGCGCCACCAGGGAAGCCCCACTTGCTCTTTTATTACAGGCTTCTTACCCAAGGATCAAGATATAAATCTATAAGTGTTGGATGGAGAACAACTTGAGTGACAGGCATGGAGCTGTATTCAAATTTGCACTCTTGCAGGAATCTACTGCTTTTGAACCAGACTAGCACAATTTTACTTGTAGAATCTTACAGAATATAAGGATTTGGGGTTTCCACATAAATAGGGCCCCTGAATGCTCAACTTACAAGAATGCCAGACATATCCAAGTGTTCTTCAATGATAGGCTGAACACAGAAAAGATTCTAAGTGGGATTTTTGATAAACAGCACTCAAATATTGATTAATTACTACCATGTAACACATATCACACAAAAGCAGTCGGGGGCAAAGGCTGCAATGATCGACTTTCTTTAGAGCACTTAATGGTATGGGAAATGAAAAAAGGAATATCAAATCGTGCTCAAGGTGCTCCGTATTTGGATTAGTAGCTAAAGTCCTGTTTGTGATTATCTAATGTTGGAGAATAAAAAGGGGGAAAGGGGGCTTTCCGTGGTGGCGCAGTGGTTGACAGTCCGCCTGCCGATGCAGGGGACGCGGGTTCGTGCCCCAGTCCGGGAGGATCCCACATGCCGCGGAGCAGCTGGGCCCGTGAGCCATGGCCGCTGAGCCTGCGCGTCCGGAGCCTGTGCTCCACAACGGGAGAGGCCACAACAGTGAGAGGCCCGCGTACCATAAAAATAAAATTAAAAAAAAAAAAGGGGGGGAAAGAAAGTTATTTTCTGAGAAATATTATTTTGACTTTTCTTCTCTTTGGGAAACAGAATGGAGATTCTTAACTAATGTCAGAGTTCCAATAGGATGTTTTGCCTCAAATATGGATAATAAATCAAAGAGAATTTTACTGGTCAATATAATCTAGGCCCCAAAAATCTGATTCAATAAAGATAAAAATGAGAGCACATAGGTCTTAGGAGGAAACAGCCCAAAAGGAAACAATCCTTGTATAAGTGAAGTGACAGCTTGGAGAATATATAGGCACTAGGAAGATTCCGCATCTGCTCTGATTAACAGAAAAGGAGCTGGTTCTGGGTTGGAAAGTACTGTCAAGTCAGAGATCTGCAGACAGACAGGACCTGCTACCTTTGGTCATTTAAGCATCATGTATAAATAACCCACCCAGCTTCAGCTCCAGCACCCTCTAGTTTCAGGGCAAGAACTAGCCACCAAAACTGAGTCACAGTCTAGGAGGTGGTATTAGCACAATGCTAAACAAAGGCTACATACATCCTGAAAACAAAAACACCTACAAATTGAAAGTGTTTATTCCCATGACATGGGTGGGAGAATGAACAGAAAGGATAGTAGACACAGTGTCCCTCATTTGTTTGCTGTTGTTTGCTCAAGGTACCAGATGAGGCATGAGCTGGCAGAAACTGAAAAAGCGTTTCCATAAAATTTCAAGCTAGTGCAGAACCACACTCTGCACTTAAAAAAAAAAATGTTTACCTTATCTTTAATGATCTAAGGTTGTGCAAGACACACTAATATACCCAGAATTAGGTGGAAATACAGCATCTCATCAGTGCTGCTGACAACCTGGGGGGAAGGAGCTGGATGCTGACTGGAGACCCCTAAGGTGGAGTCAATTCCAACCTCACTGGGAGACTCAGTGCCCTATCTCCATGGAAAGCAGTCTGGGATGCAACGCTAAGGAGCCCATATGAGCATCTCTGCGAGGTATTTCCCATTAAAAACAACCCCAGGTTCCCTACCCCACCCAAAGCTACTGTCCAGCTTCCCCTCTTCCCCCTCTGCCCGCCAAGATAGAGGAAATGGAGTGTCCATGAAAGGATAAACAAAAGCAACTGTGCCCCATATTAGGGAAGAAAAACAAAGGAGGGGCGAGGGTAGCAAGGTAGCTGTGGCAAACAGGGGTGCCATGATTGCCAGAGGACCGCGTGCAGCCCAATTCCGTCAGTACCCTCTGTTACGCTGGGGCAACTGCTGCAGGTGCACAGAAAAAGGCAGGTCTTTCCAAGTGCTCCCAAAGTCCTACGGATGTCTTGAAACATTCCATAGACAGTAACCATGTTTGTCAAGAAATATTCAATGAAATAATTTTTTAATGTTTCTTTGCTATAAGAACATTTGTCTACAAATAGAAAAAGTATCTATTTAAGCTTCCCATGATAACCTTTTTGAATGACCCAATCTTCTATATCATCCCCAAGAGTTCCAGTTTTCTAAAGCAAGCAGTGTTTTTAGTTAAATGTTTGTTGCAATTAGCATATCAGTTAATGATATCAGTTTATGATGCAATACAGTTGTAGTTTATATGCCATGTGCACATTTTATAGTATGTTGGGGCCTGTTGTAGAGATCAATGAGTACAATGTATTCCATTTTAGAGGGTTTTTGTATGGGATGTTTGTGCCATGGTGTTAAGGTCTACTGATTAGGAGATCAGAGTTCTGGCACCAGATTTGCTCCTGGACACAAGAAATACACCTGGCAAGTCACTTAACCCTTTGGAGTCTGATTTTGCTATCTGTAAAAGGGGGAGCTGCATCAGAGTTCCTTTTCTTTTTTTTAACATTAAAAAAATTTTTATTGAACTATAGTTGATTTACAATGTTGTGTTTAATTTCTGCTGTACAGCAAAGTGACTCATCTATATTATGAGTCACTTATACATATATATTCTTTTCATATTCTTTTCCATTATGGTTTGTCACAGGATATTGAATATAGTTCCCTGTGCTCTACAGTAGGACCTGTTGTTTATCTATCCTATATGTAATAGTTTGCATCTGCTTATCCAAACTCCCAGTTCTGCCCTCCCCCAACCCCCCTTAGAGAGTTCCTTTTGATTCGAAATAATTTTCTGGCTTAGATCATAATTTTTAAGTTTTAGATTTTAAATTTATATTACTACCAAATCTTATAGTCATTTTTTTGCTTTTTATGCTTATTAGAGAAGTGAATTGACAGTCATTGTGCCAGGAAGTATCTTAGTTGGTCTCTTTGTATAAAATGTTATCCAGGCCTAACAACCGTTCCATTGTTGTGGTCATCTCCCATCCTAAATGAGGAAATGGGCTCTCAGGGAGTAGTAGATTTCCTCAAATTTATATTGCAGAGTTAAGATTTGAAAATAGGGCTGCTTAACTTCTAATTCCTCGTGGCTTCTACTAAAACTGTCTTCTATCAATCCTATCTGTGACTTATTTGTGTCCAAATATTAAATCTGAACGCAATCTTCCATTGCATCACTGTTTCTGTGTAAAAATACTAAAACTTTATAACCATACACTTTCTAATACATACATGCACTTCACAGCACAGCTCCAGAGAGAGCATTAGCATAAAAGCAGCAAGCATGTACTAGAGCAAACACCCAGGGTGATATGTCAATAGCAATGTAGACAGAAGGCCGACGCTGTTCATAGTAATAAACAACAAAAACAAAAACATACATTCCCATAGCTAACTGGCATTCAACATTAAGAACTGCCTGTAGAAGCTAGTGGGAAGCAGCCGTATAGCACAGGGAGATCAGCTAAGTGGTTTGTGACCACCTAGAGGGGTGGGATAGGGAGGATGGGAGGGAGGGAGACGCAAGAGGGAAGAGATATGGGAACATATGTATAGGTATAACTGATTCACTTTGTTATAAAGCAGAAACTAACACACCATTGTAAAGCAATTATACGCCAATAAAGAGGTTAAAAAAGAACTGCCTGTAGAAATATAAAATTTTGAAATATGAATTTGTGTGTGTTCTCTCTCTCCCTTATATATCTTGAACCTGCCTTTAAGCCGTCAGAAGCATCCCTGTGGCACTGAGAAAAAAGAGTATTACTAGACAAAGAGAGAGAAACCATTGATATTCAGGGTTTCAAAATATAAACTAAGCTGTTTAGAACAAAAAGGGAGGGAATTCCCTGGCGGTCCAGTGATTAGAACTTGGTGCTTTCACTTGTCAGGGAAATAAGACCCCACAAGCTGTGCAGCCTGGTCAAAAAAAAAAAAAAAGAATAAAAAGGGAAAATCTCATAGATAATGGAACATAGGAACTTTGGGGAGGATCCCTGTCGACAATCCCTGCCCTGCACTAGGCAAATGACAGCAGAAACTTGGTATCCTTCCCCTTTCAGCTAGAGTGCAAGAGGGATTACAGAAAGGAGGGAGCTAGAGAAAGGAATCCTTTATCTGTGTATGAAGCTTAGGCTCATCCCCAAGTGGCCCATTCATAAAACCAACCATAATCAAAAAGCAAAAACTTTGAGAGAAGAACTGTGGGTATGGAACACCACCCAGGTTTCAAACTGATTTCTCTGTAGTACACAAGCAAGGCTGACCAAAAGAGCACTGCAAAAGCTTCGTAATTGCCGTATGAACCACAGTCCATGAAAGAGGGAGGGGATGTGCATTCTGAACTTAAATACTCCAGCGCAAATGAAAGACTTAAATAGAAACCAGAGGTACAGAGCATAGTATTCAAAATACTCATGATACAATCTAAAATTATTGAGCATAGCAAGAACCAGGAAAATCTCAAGTCAAATGAGAAAAGACAGGAGATGACAATGCTAAGAAAACACAGATACTAGAATTATCTGTCAAGAACTTTAAAGCAGATACTATGCAAATGCTCTAGTAAGCAAACATAAATTCTCTTGAAATCAATAAGAAAACTGCCTCAGCAAAGAAATAGATCAAAAGAAGAACCAAATGGAGATTTTATAATTGAAAAATACAACAACTGAAATAGTAAAAACTCATCAGACGGACTCAAATGCCCATATACCCAGAGTATATAAAGAATTCTCAAAACTTAGAGTGAGAACAAAAACAACCTAATTAAAAAACAAAACAAAACAAAAAACCAGGCAAAGACTTAATCAGGTGCTTATCCAAACAGGATATACAGACGAAATAAATTCACAAAAAGATGTTCAACATCATTGATCATTAATTAGATGCAACTTAAAACCACAATTGGATATCGCTTTATGGCTATTAGAATTGCTAAGACAAAACACTGTCACAAGCGCTGGTGAGGATGAAGAGCATACATTGCTTGTGGAATGTAAAATGATACAAATATTCTGGAAAACATTTTGGCAGTCTCATAAAGTTAAACATACACTTATCATGTGACTCAGTCATCCAACTCCTGAGTATTTAACCTACAGAAATAAGAGCTTATCTACAAGCAAATTCCTGTACATGAATACATGGATTTTATAACGGCTTTATTTGTAACAGTAAAAAACTGGAAACAACCCAATGTCCTTTCATGAATGAATGGATGAGCAAACCATGGTTCACTCTTTGAATAGAGTATTAGGCAACAATAAAAAGAAACATACTACGGATGCCTACTACAATTGGGACGAATTCCAAGGGAATTAGGCTAAATGAAAAAAGCCAAAAGAATACATATGGACAATTCCATTTAAATAACATTCTCAAAATAACTAGGTGATAATGATGGAGAACAGATCAATGGTCGCTGGATATTAGGTTTGCATGGAGGGTGTGAATACAAAGGGATAGCATGAAGCAGCTTGTTTGGGATGATGGAACATTTTTGATTCTGCTGATGGTACTGGTTACTTAAATATGTATGTATGATAAAATTTCATAGAACTATACACACAAAAGACTGCTTGTAAAAAACTGATGAAGGGCTTCCCTGGTGGCCCGGTGGCTAAGAATCTGCCTGCCAATGCAGGGGACACGGGTTCAAGCCCTGGTCCGGGAAGATCCCACATGCCGCGGAGCAGCTAAGCCCATGTATCACAACTACTGAGCCTGCTCTCTAGAGCCCATGAGCCACAACTACTGAGCCTGCGTGCCACAACCACTGAAGCCCATGCTCTGCAACAAGAGAAGTCACCGCAATGTGAAGCCCGTGCACCACAATGAAGAGTAGACCCCGCTCGCTGCAACTGGAGAAAGCCCGCTCACAGGAATGAAGACCCAATGCAGCCAAAAATAAATAAATAAATTTATTTTTAAAAATGATGAAATCTGAATATGGTCTATAGTTAAGAGTATTTTATGCTAATACCAATTTTCTGGTTTTGACTATTATACTATGGTTATATAAGATGTTATCACTGGGGGAATCCAGGTGAAGGGTTAATGGGAACTCTGGAATTTTTGCAGTTTCTGAGTCTAAAATTATTTCAAACTATAATTTTAGAAAACATCTAATTCTAATAGAAATACATAGTGAGCTTGTGTCAGAGAATTAATTTATTAATGACAATACTAGCAAGATGACAAAGTGGCTCAAGAGACTATGAGAGATGTTTAAACAGTCAACAAAAGAATGGATGCTGGAGTGGGAAGCAGCCGCATAGCACTGGGAGATCAGCTCCGTGCTTTGTGACCACCTAGAGGGGTGGTACAGGGAGGGCGGGAGGGAGATGTAAGAGGGAGGAGATATGGGGATATATGTAAATGTATAGCTGATTCACTATGTTATAAAGCAGAAACTAACACACCATTGTAAAGCAATTATACTCTAATAAAGATGTTAAAAAATTTTTTTTAAAACACCAAATGCATGAAACCACAGTTATGTGTGAACATGGGCTGATTAGTCACTAGTCCATGGAGATGTTTTATTTAAGCAGAAAGAGTGGGCGATTTTAGGTGAGATGGTCCTGAAGTAAGAACCAGATGTGTGATAAAGTTCATTAATAGAAGCTCCCACAAATCATGGTGCCGGAGTGAGAAGGACACCTGCCAAGCGGTTGATGGTTTCATGCAGCTTGCTGATTAAATTTGTGAGCTATTGGATATGATACGCATGTTGACTAGAATTGATTTGACTTAATGTGCTATGTACAACTAATAATAATATGTACTATGTAATATCAAACATATGACTTGCAAGTTTCTTTTCAAAAAAAAGAATGGATGCTGAAATGAGATTACTAGAGACAAAAGTGTTTAAAAGGCAATAAAGCTATAACATTTGGATATATATAGATATATATAGATATGTATAGATATAGTAAATATATGTATATATATTTACATTTGCATCTTTACTGCACAAAAGTTAATTGCAATTTCTCTTTTTTCCAAGATAACATCTAATTTTACAGGCCCTGGACCCTAGTCAATATGCAATAGCAAGTCAAAGAAAGTTCCAAGTCCCTAAATAGTCAGATGGCTCCTAGGCAGACTTGTCAAACAATGCTCCACTATGACATTAAAAGGACATACAGTTATTTTTTAGTCTTATTTCCTAGTTTTGAAATCTTTTTCCTTAATACTGTCACTCATTTTGCCTTTTGGGGGGGGTATGTCTGCTGGTCTCTGTTACTGTTTATAGAAGGCCTTCTACAATTGTTGCTTGCTCTTTACGCAGAGCTCATTCAGAGAAGGTTGATCACTCTTGCCCCAAGAATACTGAGTGCCCATGCAAACTGATCCTACAGGCACAGCCAGGGCACATGAGACCAGGGCATTCATTATCATCTCCCCTAAATAGGGGTGTGTCCTTTGATTCCAAAAGGAGCAGTGGTAGTGTGAAAGGAAAATGCCCAACACTAGTACTTGGGAGGAAATAGACCATGGGAAAAGCCACCTATGTTGACCTATACTACACAAAGAATCCCAAGGGCCACACATGAATCCAATCCAAATGTGTTTAATAAATCATAAAAATAGCCCTTCTGATCTCAGGTTTTGTGATAAACATTTACTCTATCCAAGTGTCAACTGTATAAGAAGAAAGGAAGTATTAAAATGTACAATGAACACCAGATTCTAGAGAAAAAATGAAAATGACCCCACAATTTTTCGACAGTGAATTTGCTTGATTGCTATAACCTCTACAATAAAGAACATCAGAGTGCTGATAGAAGATTGTTGCCTACCATTTGTCATTGATTTGGGTGAAGGTCTGCTGCAAAAGCTACTTGGCTGAAAGATAATGCTGGAATAAACAGCAGAATCAGGCAATAAAAGAAGCCAGCAAAGGGTACTTCAGATGTGGTTCATTTCTAATTAAACCGGAGAATGAACAATGCATTTTTTCCTGTTAATTGTACCGTGTTTGATTTCTCTAGAGAAATTTAAGTCTGGTAAACAGTTTTCCCCTTGCATGCAGCTTCTAATGTATTGACATTGAAGGAAGGATCCAATTACTATGTGATTAATTGTGGACTGCTGTTGGTCTTAGACTGATTACATTGATGGTTTATGGAGCAGAATCAGTATTTGGCCCAAATATCTTCACCTAAACTGGAAACTTCTACCTAGGGATCAGAACTACATTGAGAAAATATTGCAAGCAGAAGCACATGTAATAAGTATTCAGCTAATTCCCATTGTCACTAAGAAACAGGCTGTTACTAAGCAGTGGTAATTACAATTGCAGCATGTATACTGCTGTTGCCAAGTTTAAAATTAATGAATATTTTATTGTCAACATACAAATACAGAAATATATTGCATTTGTAGTGCAGACAAATCTTCAGTTCTTCAGCAACAGAGACAAATAAAATTTACTCCCATGAAAATTTAATTACAATATGATACATGAAAAAATGAGTGACACTTCATAAATTAGAAAGAGAATTAGAAATTCAAAAATGCTAATTTTTAATAAAGGCAATTAACACACACTAGAACTAAATGTAATCTTTGGCTTCATCAAATGATTTTTCCATTATTCTTTAGTGAAGCATTAAAATTCAAGATGTGAAGGAAAGAAAACATTCAGGAAATACTAATTATGACAAGAAAAGAGAATGAATTCAGGTTTCCCTTCAGGGGTTCCTTTTAAAAAGGTGACTGATAAATAGAAAAAATTCTCTTCATCTGCTATATCTGAGA
Source organism: Grampus griseus (assembly GCF_964374135.1). Classification (NCBI taxonomy): domain Eukaryota; kingdom Metazoa; phylum Chordata; class Mammalia; order Artiodactyla; family Delphinidae; genus Grampus; species Grampus griseus. Next base: position 47,008,517 of record NC_139005.1, on the reverse strand, counting down.
TGACTCTGTGTTTTGCCAATGCTGCCTTCTATTCTAGCTGTAATATCTTAGCAGGTTGGGAATCTTCTAAATCCATCCTTTGATTATTTGTGTCACATGGTTCATTTAATCATGGTAGAGATGAGGACCAATTAAAGAAAATAAATGGTCTAATATTAAGGCCACAGTAAAAGGAATGGCTCTATTGCTATTTAACACATGACTTCTTTGATGAATCTTTGAAAAGAAAATATTGTTGAAGGCTATTCGCCGCCTAGGGTAAAAATAAACAGTTTTTCTTTCCCAAATTTTGCTACCCTACATAGGGTACAGAGATTTTTGTGTTTTTTCTTGCTTTTGAAGGAGAAACATAAACATAAAATTAAGAAATTTACTAAATGTGTACACTGTATAACAGGATTTATTTCCATCTGAAAGGAGTACCTCATAAAGAGGGTTTACTATTTTACAAAAGGAGGAAAAATGAGATATCCTACTATCTCGAAACAAACTAAAACTTCCATTATATTTTGTTTTTACTGTTTTTAGAAATAATAAAAATCACATTTTTCACCCTTCCCACCTGCCCAACACTGGAAACGATTACTATCCAATATTTGGTATTAATTTTTACCATGCATGTTTTCTATTTTAAAGTATATATACATATATTTTAGTATATGCACAAACACATGTAAAATTATTGTTTTCGTATGAATAATCACAAGCTATATATATATATCTGTCTTCAGTTTGCCTTTTTTGACCAGCCCATGTTCATGAGATTTATCCACACATTGAAACATGTAACTCTAGTTACTACAGTAAGTCTTCTACGTACAAACCTTCAAGTTGCAAACTTTCAAAGATGTGGACATGGAGGATACTAATGAAGACCTGATGGAATTGGAGGCCCAGAGAAAGAAGGAAGAGAGACAAGAGGAAGAAGTAACTGAAGAACCGAAGAGATTCACTACGCAGGAAATGGCCAGGGGATTTTCTTTATTTGAGGTGGCACTGTTAGTTTTGAGGCACAGGACCCAAACGTAGAATGGTACACAAAGGTTGCAGCAGCCGTTCAGATTGCAATCCAGTGCTACCGTGTCATCTATGATGAGAAAAATAGCTACTACCCAGACATCACTGGATCATTTTTTCAAGAGGATAGATAGAATTGAATCCAGCGAGGAACCAGAACCTGTACCATCAACGTCAGGTGTGAGTGAAATTGCAGCTTGCCCTCCATTTCCTATTGCTGATGATCCTTCAGCTCTACCATCTCCCACCTCCTCTCCCTCCTCCAGTCAGTAACTCCTCTTGCCGGTTCACTCGATGCCAGCCCCTGTATGCCAGCTGTTGTACTGCACTATTATACTTTTCGAGGTACTGTACTGTAAGATTTAAAATATTTTATTTTGTATATTTGTTTGTTTTTTATGTATTATTTGTGTGAAAAGTATTATAAACCTATTACAGTACAGTACTATATAGCTGATTGTGTTAGTTGGGTACCTAGGCTAACTTTGCTGGACTTATGAACGTGCTCTTGGAATGGAACTTGTTCATAGGCAGGGGATTTACTGTATATGTGTATAACTCATTTATTTTACTACTGATGAATGTTTAGTCGTTTCCATTTTTTTTTTCATTATAAAGAATGCTGCTACAATAATTCTGGTATAAGTATTCTTTTTTACACATATAAGAATTTCTTTAAGGCAGTAGTCTTGAAACAGGAGTACGTTTATCCTTGATGGCATGCAAAATCCTTCCAGTGTTACACCCATATAGGTAATTTTAAGGTACAAAGTTCCATATCATAAGCTTCCATGTGAATTCATTCATAACTGTCCTCATTTTACAAAAGAATTGACATCTTCATAACAGCAACTCTTCTGATACACGATAATTCTGATATATCTCTCTAATTACTTAGGTCCTCTTTAATATGTTTCAATAGAATTCTGTAAAATCCTTCATAAAGTTCTTCCATATTTTTGACAGAATTATTTTTAGCCACATTAAACCTCTTTTCTTAAATTATATTTTTAACTATTTGTGTTAATATAAGAAATATGATTGATTTCTGTAAATGCTAGATTCAAAAATGCTAATAGTTTTTCTACACATTCTCTGGGGTTTCCTATGTAGGACAATTAAATTGCTTTCAAATAATGATAACTGTTTCTTACTTTTGAATCTTCAAAGATTTTGTTTCTTTGTATTGTCTTACTTCAGTTGTTAGAATCTCCATTAAAATTTTCACATAGTGAAATACAGGGTTCTTTGCTTTCTTTGTTTGTTTTACTTTTCTTTGTTTCTTTCTTTGTTTGTTTTACTTTTGAGGGAGTAGGTTAAATTTGCAAATACTCATTTAATTTCTTTGATGATTAGGTCTATTCATTTTTCTTTTTCTTAAAATTTCTTTCCTAAGCTATATTTTTCAAAAAAAATTCTGGTTTTTCTAAGTTTTCAAGTTGATTGGCATACAGTTACTTGTAATATAACAGGTTGTTAAAATGAGACTGCTTCTGTCTCAGCCTTCGCTGAAACTCCAACACAAACAACATGATAGCTCTCAGGTACGTCTTCTTAAAGCGAGTTACCATTTATGAGATTGCCAGCATTTTTTTTATCACCCACTGTTGACGGTAAAAAGAGTATGGGTTAATAATGCTTGGAGGGAGCATGTCCATGTCAACGTGCTCTTCACATCCTTCTTCCTCTGTGTGGGACAGAAGCAGTTTCCTTTCCCCTTGCCGTAGTAAGCTGAGTAAAGAGGACTTAAAGAGAGCCACGCAGAGAAGCTGAGAGACTATGTAGAGATTGGTGATCAATTTTCATAGGGACAAATGAAACACAAGAGGTAGTCTGAAGTTAACATAGCAATGAGACAAAAGGCTGTACTCAAACCAAAGGCTCTTCCTCCAAGAGAAGGACAAAGGTACGAATGTCCACAGAAGGAAGTCAGCCAAGAGTTATCTTAAAAGGAACACAATCCAAGAGGATCATCCGGAGGAACAATGTGACCCAGCCAGAAACTCAAGAGCTGAGGGGAGTTATAATTGGCCAGACAGCAGGGGTGTCCTCTATCAGGAGATCCCCAGTGGGGGATTTCTGAGGAACACATACAAGTGCTCATGAAATCAACACCAGATAAGAATGCATCTGCCACAGCTAGAGGTGAACTGTGTTAGCCAAAGAAGCATTTGTTCTTTTCTCTTAGCCCCCTTTACCTTAACATCTTCCCCAAAGGAGTAAAACTCCACAAAAGGTTAAGGGAAGAGAGAAAACAACCATCCTCCCCACTCCCCCCACTTACTGAAGACTGAAGCAGGCCCTAACTGGAAGAGGAAGGAAAGCTTCTAAGAAGTTCAGAGCAGTGATATTAATGTGGACTGGACTTCTATTACTAAAAATATTTATTTTTACTTTTATTTTTAAGATCAGAAAAATTACGGAATTTGCCAGAGATTTTTTTCAACGGCAAGACAGAATATTTTTCACTATATCTTTGCAAGACACGTGTCAGAAAAAGTGAAGTTCATTTCTGCTTATATCTAAAGAGATCTACGGGGCTTCCCTGGTGGCGCAGTAGTTGAGAATCCGCCTGCCGATGCAGGGGACACGGGTTTGTGCCCCGGTCCGGGAAGATCCCACATGCCGCGGAGCGGCTAGGCCCGAGAGCCATGGCCACTGAGCCTGCGGCGCGTCCGGAGCCTGTGCTGTGCAACGGGAGAGGCCACAACAGTGAGAGGCCCGCATACCGCAAGAAAATAAAAAATAAAAAAAAAAAAGAGATCTAGTCCATTGAATAAACTGGTATGTTCTCTGGTATTATTTTTAAAATCTCTGCTACATCTGTAGTTATGCCCCACTTTGTTATTCATTTTATTATTTATTTGTTTATTCCCTTTTGATGTATGGTCCACTTTATTAGTGTCAAAGAACATATTTTTGGCCTTGTTTATCCTCTTTATTATAGCTTTGTTTCCTATCCCATTATTTTATATACTTGTTTATTATTGTCATTCATTAAATTTCTCTGGATTTGTTCTGTGATAAAGAAGTTTCTCTAACTTCTTAAACTGAACTTTAAGTTCATTGGCTTTCAGCATTTCTTCCTACAGTAAGCCTGTGTTATTATACACTTCTATGTAACACTTATTTGCCATCACTCCAACAACTATTCTCTAATTTGCATTAAAATTCTTCTTTGCTTTTCTGGTTACTTCGAAGTTTGTGTTAAAAAAAATTTTTTTTTTTTTTTTGCCACACTGCATAGCTTGCAGGATCTTAGTTCCCCAATCAAGGATCGAACCTGGGCCCTTGGCACTGACAGCTCAGAGTTCTAACCACTGGACTGCTGGGGAATTCCTAAAAAAATTTCTAAATATATTGTTTTCCTCTTTTGTTATCATTTTTGTTATTGATTTCTAACCTAATTACATTATGGTTAGAAAATACTGCTGTATGATACCAATCCTTTAAAATGTGTTGAGACTTGATTTACATGGACAGTAATTTGCAGAAATATGTTCTTGAGAAACATATGTTCTCTAATAATTGGGCACAGGGTCCCATTTTTCTTTATTAAATCATTCTCATTAATTGTATTGTTCAAATCTTTTTTTTTCCTGCCCAGTCTATCAAACATAGAAGAACTGTAGATGGATACATATGTCTTTATACTTCATGTTTATTTCATATTTTATTGAAATTAACCAACTCAAGATTTATTATAGCTTCCTGGGAATAGAGATTTTTACTATTGAGATTAAATTATCAAGAACTGCAGGTATAAAGAGTGCACCCCAAGCTCTCTCAATAAGATTGACCCCGTCCAGGGAAGGTACAAAGTGAGAAAGGGTAAGAACTCTCCTTTCCAGACATCCAGGAGGTCATGAGGGAGTCCCAAGGTATCAGACTAAGAATATTCTCCCCCAGGCCTCGATCTCTCTAAATGCAAGAGTTCAGAGAGAATTCAGAGCGCTCAAAAGAAGACTGTTCCGACCCCAGCTTCCTTTCATTTCTATTCTCTGAAACTCACAGCCTAGACTTCACTATCTCTCTTGGGACTACCAGGTATAATCGCATGGAGATTGGGAATATAAAGTCCTTATAATTAGAACAGTAAAATGATTCCTTTGTGAACTGTTCATGGATACTAAGGTAATAAAATTTAATTATAATATATCAACATACTTAAGAACTTATCAAGCCAATCCAACAATTTAGGAAGGGCATGAGAATACTAATGGAACCTAATTGGTGGCCTGCTGAGCTCAGCTTCACTTTGGTAGGTGGTGCTAAAGCACTGGCATCTATTTTGTTTGGATTGCACTGTTGGAGCAAACCTGTAGGTGCTCTCTCCCCCCTCAGTAAATTCAGTTAGTAGGCCAATAGAGTCTCAAAGCTTTTGCCTAACAAAAGCATCTAAGTTTCTCTCTGCCTCCTAGCCAGAGAAATAAAAATGCCTGTAGAGTTTATAGTTTTATAGCTCTTTCATTATCTCATTTAATCCTCATAACAACTTGGGAAAGTAGGCCTTTATTTAACTTGGAAATGAAATTGAGTTAGTTTTAGAAAGTACCAATTGGTTCCCCAAGGCTAGATAATTTGTCCAATGTCACAATTAGTAAGGGACAGTGTTAGAATTCAAGTTAGTTTCTCCTGACTCCATCATTATATAATACATTCTTTCCACCATACGTTTCACCCTGTCCAGAATTCTTTGAGTTATGGAGGTATAGAAATATCTCCATTTTACAGGAGAGACTTTGGTATAATTAAATGTTTTACAAATGAGCCATTACAAGAGTGAGTAGAGATTGGACTCTTCCAGACAAAACCTAGGATCTAGGATTCCTAATTCCTCGCTCTGTAATCTTTCTGCTAGCTGACCCTGCCTCAGGGAATGTACTAACAACTCCCTGAGATAATATTCAGTTTTCCTCCAAGGCAGAGTCCCACTCTCTCCAAATAGCTTCATAAAACATGTGCTAATCAGCACAGTCCACAGTCCTCAGCACTTAAGGCAAAGCCAACACCACATTTACTTCTTTAAAAAATTCTATATGATAAATATGCATAGCAGTCAGCTTGGACTTCACACGTAGCCAGGTGAGGATTTCAAAAAAATTCATCTCAGCAAAAAGTGAGACAACATTTTCCCTGTTCCCTTCATAAGAATTCAATCTGTAATGATCCCTCAAAAAGCAGAAATTGCTAAAAATAAAATTCCATTTATTTGCAAGTAAATAAAAGATGCTTGTGTTTATTTGTACATTTATTACTTTTGCCCCAGAAAGAATACAAGGTAACTTACAATGATATATAAATGAGATAAGAAAGCACAGATTAATTTTAGAAGCAAAATGATGTGGTTGTAATTAGCTAGAGAATAAGGGAATGAATATCTTTGCTATGTACACATCACAAATTTAGTCAAAATCTTTCCTTGAAGAGATGATTATCAAAACTTTTTTTTTCCTGGTCCATTTACACAAAACCAAGAATACATTTTAGTGGGAATACATCCCACTTCTGGGCATATATCCAGAGAAAACTCTAATTCAAAATGATACATGCACCCCTATGTTCATAGCAGCACTATTCACAATAGTCAAGACATGGAAACAACTTAAATGCCCATCAACAGACGAATGGATAAAGAAGATGTGGTACATATATACAATGGAATATTACTCAACCATAAAAAAGAATGAAATAATGCCATTTGCAGCAACATGGATGGACCTAGAGATTATCATACTAAGTGAAGTCAGAAAGAGAAAGACAAATACCATATGATATCACTTATATGTGGAATCTAAAATATGGCACAAATGAACATATCTATGAAACAGAAAGAGACTCATGGACATAGAGAACAGACTTGTGGTTGCCAAGGGGGAGGGGATTGGAGGAGGGATGGAGTGGGAAGTTGGGGTTAGCAGATGTAAGCTATTACATACAGAATGGATAAACAACAAAGACCTACTGTATAGTGCAGAGAACTATATTCCATATCCTATGATAAACCATAATGGAAAAGAATATTTAAAAAAAGAATGTATATATGTACAACTGAATCACTTTGCTGTATGTCAGAAATTAACATAACATTGTAAACCAACTATAGTCAACTGAAAAGAAAATAATACTTTTTTTTTTTTTAAGAATACATTTTAACTGAATGGATAATCTGTTCTTCAAGAGGTCCTTTGCTTAGCTCAGACTTGGTAAATATCTAGTGGTAGAGAGATACATTATAATGGAGAACATATTAATGTAGAATGCAACTATTTGGGGTTACCAGTTAAATACAGGTTCATAGGCTTTGAAGACAACCAACCTAGATATAACACTACCCATCTCTGATGAAAACTAAGGAGCCTGACAAGATTGAATTCCTGATTAACGATTCTCACGCTTTCCTTGGAAGTTACAAAGGTAGGACCCACATGTAAAATAAAAACTTTTCTTAGAAAATTGTTTTGCATCCTCTCTAGCAGAAGGATACTTGGGTAATAAGGGCCTATTGACAAAATTCCTTTAAATGAAAGTTCTAATGAATTTAGTTATGCAGATTTTCTTTGAAAAATGTGAATGCTCTTAAGAAGCGTAGTTCATATGATAGTATTTTGTATCAAAAATGCTTTAATTATTACCAAAATTCTAAAAGTAGACACTCTTTGTGGATTGCCTCTATAAATCACATAAAAAGGTACCTGTCTAGAAATTGAACGCTACTGACCAGAATTCTTCCTTCACGTAGACACATCCTCATCTGTGGAAACTTAGACTGTTCCTATCTAAAGCTTCTATAGACGAAAGGTTCACGCTTGCATTTTTGAAACTAACAGTGTAATTTATTCAATCATCCAAAAACTATTGATTGGATACCTACTATACGTCAGACCTTGTGTTAAGGTGCAGGATACAGCAGTTAACAAAACAGACAAAATTATCTGCTCTCATATTCTAGTGGTAGAGCTAGAAAAAAGTCAAAATAACTAAAATAAGTTGTTTATTAGAGTATAGTGGATGGCAGTGAAAAAATCTGGAGGAAAATGGAATGGGGAAAGGCAGGGATGGGAGTTGCAATTGTAAATAGAAATGTTGGGAATTCCCTGGTAGTCCAATGGTTAGGATTCAGCTCTTTCACGGCTGCGGCCCCTAGTCAGGGAACTAAGATCCCACGAGCTGCATGGCACAGTCCCCCCCCCACCAAAAAAAAAGAATTGTTAGGGAAAGGCTCAATGATATTATGAGATTTGAAAGAGGTGTGGTCATGAGCCATGTAGATATATGGAGAAAAAACACATTAGGTGTAAAGGCCAGCAATGGGAATATGCATACATGTTTGACAATCTTCAAGTTAAATGAATATGGTCCAGTGTGTGAAGGGGAAAGTAGGAAGAGATGAGATCTGGGGAGTAAATAAGAAGTCAGATGATGGTGGGGCTTTTAGGCAATTGTAAGGATGTTGGAATTTTTTCTGATTGACTTGGGTAGTGGCTAGAGAGCTAATTCCAGCCAAACGGTATGATGTGACGCATCACTTTACATTTGTCTCACTGCAATTCTTTCCTCACTTTTTCTCCCTGGCACTTACCTATTTGAAATCCACTAATGCATTATGTTTATTTGAGGAAGTGCTCTATCATGTAGCTTTATATTTCACTTTGTATTCCTTCCTCTATATTTATCATAAAGTGTTAAGTAAGATTGGACTCAGCACCCAGAAGCTTCCACAATTAACACTTTTACATCCAAGTGTAATAAAGGTGTTAAGCATTTATGTTACGATTTTAGGTGATAAAGGAGGATATTCAATCATATTACATGCACATGTCCAATATCATCTCAAATTCACAAGCACAACGTACAAAGGAAAAAAGATCAAACAGAAATATCCCAAATGTCCAAAAGATGATTTTCTTTTTTCAACTTTCAGTATATTTTAATTCATGCGAGGAAACAAAAATTGTTAGAGGGTGCTAGAAGTCACCCTCTACATATACATGGTGTATATTGAGATGTTTTTGAAAGCAGACACTGAGAAGTCTGGGGAGAAAGATGTTTATGAGGGATCAACACATGTGAAAGAAAGGCTGGGGATGGAAAAGCAAGAGTGGGAGGAATAAGACAAACTGCAGTGCAGGTCTGACAATCCTAGTCAACCCCATGAGAAGTTCCGAAACAAAACTGGCCCATAAGAGAAAGACTGCTTTAGACCAAAATGGCCCAGCCTTTAAGTCCCCACCTCAGTCAGTTACTTGTTGAAGGAGTGGCCTCAGAGGAGGCAGTTTTCCGGAGCGAGGCATACCCTGAGCCACTGACAGCTACAGTCCTCTCATGACCAAACTTCCCTCTGCTGAGACAGTCCTTTCCTGAAGGGCGGTGTAGATTTGCGTTTCCCATACACACATGCCTGTGCAAAACATGTCACAACACATGCCCTGTGATAATGTGTTGTCTTTCTAGCCTCTTGGTTCTCATCCATTCTCTGAGGAGAAAAATAAGTAAAACTGAGCAAAGAGATTCCTGCAACAAAAGTAAACAGAGGAAGAAAAGGACTCTAACCCCTCGGGCATCTCTAGGTGGAGAAGGGAGAGACAGTGGGGGTCATTTCCACATTGTAATGACTTATGATGGACGCAACAGTGCTGTGAGGGACCAAGGCAACGGGAGCAGAATGTTACTAGAGCCAGAAGAGCTGAGGAGTCTGACACTGCTTTTTCTCCACTTCTTTACCTTCCATGATGGCTTCTGTCCCTACAAAGCCACTGTTACAGATCTGGCCAAAGACACAGACAACTACCGTTCTGACAAATCTCAAGCACATTTTTAGTGTTTATCTTTGCTAGGTCTCTCCTTAGAATTCGACACATCTCATTACATATGGTTTTCTTAAATACACGTCACCACACTCTCCTTGCCTGCCACCTTCTCTTTGCTCCTTCTCAGCTTGATTTGTCAGTTTTTCATTCTCCTTCTAAGACCAAAATCTTTACGTTCTCAGAACTGTTTCCTACATCCCTTCACTCCTCTCTGTGTTAAATCCCACATTATTTCTTTGCATTGAGTTTCATAGCAGTTCTATGAGATGACTCCCACATGTATATCTCCAGCCAATCTCTTATTTGAGTTCCCAACTTGTATATCAAATATGTCTTTGAAATTTCCACATAGGTGCCCCGAAAGCATCACATACCTAAATGTGCAAAACTGAACATTTGATCCTTAATTCCCCCTCCAATACACGATAGTGTTTCTCCAATCTTCCAATATGCTTATAGCCAGAACATCCAATGCTTTTTTATATTCTTTTCCAGAACATCCAATATTTTAAGCCTGAAATCTAATACTCATGTGCTTAGTATACCAAGTATACTTAATTTGAATTCCAAAATACCTATTTCCTCTTCTCTCTATGGCCACTGCCATGACTCTAGTACATGTCATCCATCAGGTCTTATCCAGATCCCCTTCTATAACCTTTTTACTCTTCATCTGCAAAAATCCATTCTCCAAAGGGTAGGCAGAGTGATGTTTTTAAAATGCAAACAGGATCATATGAAAAACCTTCTAATAAAATGTATAAAAATCCAAATTCCTTACCACACTCTACAAGCGCTTGCATCACCTGGGTTTTGTTCGACTCTCCATCTTCCTTCCTTCTTCTTCCCTGAATTCACTCTGCCCCAGACACACTGACATTCTTTCTCTTTCTCTAATGCGCTGAGCTCTTTCCCACTCTTCAACGTTTGCAGATTCTGTTTCTTTTTCTGGACCGCTCCTTCTCACTCTCTCTGTTTGTATCACATGGCATAGAGCCCTTCTCACCACTACAGAGTTTACATCCATTAGTTTGTTTAATTGTCTAGTCTCTGACTCCCATATTAGAGTGTAAGCTCCGTGAAGGAGAGGAAAGCATGCTTGTTCACCACTATATCCCAAAGCATGCTTTGTTCACCACTATATCGCCAGCAATAAGCACAATACCTGTAAGTCCCTAATAAATATTTGCTGGATGAATTTATAAAGCCTTTCATCAACATAAACATTAAGAAATGACATTTTTTAACTTTCATTTTAGGAAGATAAAACGTATTGCAAATTTGCTCAGATGTTGTAAACAGTGAATATGAAAGACAAAGGCTTGAAGACATCCTCTGGTCCAGATAAGCTTCCACCCAGTCTCATCAGGATGACTTTCAGAGCTTCCTCACTTGTCACTTGTCTCCTCGCCTCCCCCTTGTCCCTGCTAAAATGCACTCTCCACACAGCAGTCACATCTGGGACTAGTCTTTTGTCACGTTTCAAAGGAAAGCAGAAGAGGCAATGCCAAGATAAAGCACAGTTTCAGAAGAAGCCTCCAAAGGCGACTTATGCCTATTTAGTTCTTTCCCTCCAAACCCCTTGAACTTCTTAGTTACTGAAAGAAAAATTACTATGGACAGATCTTTGAAAGAAGGCATTGATGGCTTCCTTGAAAATCAGGAAAAGTCAATACTGAAATGGCAGTGGGAAGCAGCACAGAGACAATCTCCAAAGGGAACTCATCAGTATGTCACCTTTAGTATCAAAGACACACAGACAAGCTCAGTTGACTTTAATTAAGGTCTCCCTAGCTCACCAGAAGGTGAACTTTCCTAGCATTCCTAGCACAACAGATAAGGATAATAATTTGCCAGCTAGGATAAGTGTGAAAGATACTTTGGCCCCAGGGTAGCTATATAATCCTTAGAAGTAATTAGTAAAAGATTATAACGTGTTATTCTGCATTCACGGCAAAACACCTTGTTATCGTAGCAATGGCCTAGATATCTGTTAAACTGACACGTATTGAATAAGTATCTTAATAAAATCAACACATCAAAACTCAGAGAAACAAGCTTGTGTTTTAATGTCATCATAATATTTCCTACGATCATATTTAAATGCAGTCTTCCTTAACACGTCTGTTAAACTGTCATGCTCCGTAATTGGTAAATTTATAAGAAAGCAGCATTTTCTTTGAAAAGAAGCTCAGATTTTTTTTTTAATCCAAAATCATGTAGACCGCAGCCATATTAGGCAAAGAACAAGAAAGTTTAATAAGAAGCTGGAGGTTAAAATTTATGTTGGATGCCAAGTTTGCAAAACCTTTCAAGAAATTTTATCCATGGCCCATTATAGCAATCCTGTAAGGAAGTTCAGTGCTTAAATTAAATTAACATCGTAATTTTACAGATGAACAAAATGGAGATGCAGAGAGGGTAAGTGTGTAGGGTCTCCTAGGAAGTCAGGGGGAAGGTGTGTGGTGGGGATTAGAGCCTGAAGCCCTTCTCCTTTTCAGGCTAGCAGGTGGTACTGACTCCATGGGGTTCCTTTCCTGAGGAACAGAACACATATGCAAGTGTCTATGGACATTTAAAATGCATAAGAACTCTTTTGAAACTAGTTCTCTTAATGCAAAAAATTCTTCAAAAAGAATGATTTTCCAGATGGGTAGAACAGAAATCATAGTGAATTCTGACAAGAAAATGTCTCTTTAATTCTATAATCCTCCACTTATCTAGATATCTGTCCTTGAGCAAAATAACTTCTCTATGACTCAGTTTCCTCACTTTAAAAATTGATATAGTAACAGAAGCTTCTCTCACAGGATTGTGGGAAAACAAAAAAGTAATGCATTGAAAGGTCAACAAATAACTCCTGGAGTGCCTATCATATGGCAAAGCACTCCAGATACTAAGATTCAGGCACCTGGTCTCCATCCAGGAATGTAGCACTACTGAAAAGCTTAAGGCTGTTTATTTATATGCAGACAACCGAGTGTCCTGTGCAAATGTGAAAAGCTAAATTGCCTCATCTTGGGCATAGATTTCCCCAGTAAGCCAACCTTTACTTCTAAACTAGGGATTAAGACAAGTGCCCCTTAAGGGGAGAGTGCAAGGCAGCTGTGAGGGAATTTAATGTTTGTTCAGTACTTTATTTCCTGAGAGAAAGAGACAATGTAAATAACAGTAAGCAAACTCTCAGTAGAACATCCCAGAAAAACACATGCAGGTGAGTATAAACTCTGTAAATAACGAACCAGACACCTATCATCTAGACTGCTATGAATTCATGCACAGAATCTGCATTAAAATTATGTGTGTCTGATAGAACTTAAAACAGCAACTAATTCTTTTTAAGGAAAAAAACTGCAAAACCCACATAGAAACAAAAGTATACCATAATATGTCTTCAAAATTCTTTCCTTTTTTAAGTAATATTCACTGAGCAATTTTTTAATCAAATAAGACTGGGTATGCCTCTTTCTGCAAAATGTATCCTTGAATTTTCAGAGCACTCATTTATTTTGTAAGTAAAATGTGAACGGGTAGCATCTCATTTATTTCATTATGCATTTTGTAACTAAATATGTCAAATGAGTTTAAACTATTTTTTCATAAGCATTATATTAGTTATCAAATGCACAGCAATTTATCCTAAAAACATAATGGTAGAAAACCATAAGCATTCATCAGTTCAGTTACCATGGTTCAGGGATTCAAGAGAAGACTTAGCAGGCTGGGGTCCCATTACACTGCGGTCAGGATGTTGGTAGGGGCTTCCGTCATCTGAAGGATTAATTAAGGCTGTAGCAGTGGTTTCCAAGATTATTTATTTACATGGCTGTTGGCAAGAGCTCTCAGTTGTCCTCACACATGAGCCTTTCCACAGCCTGCTTAATATCCTCAAAACATGTCATCTGGCTTCTCCCTGAGTGAGCCAGGAGAGAAGACGGCTGAAGCCACCCTGGCTTTTATGACCTAGTCTTGCAAGTCTCACACGGTCACTTCCTCTTTTTGTATCTATTCATTAGAAGTGAATCACTAAATCCAGCCCACCCTCTGGAGGATGTGATTAGGATCTACCTCTTGAAAGGAAGAGTATCAGATAATTTGTGGACATATTTTAAACTAGCACAGTTATTTATTTTACAGCTATTTCCAGTATTTGGCTCTTATAGGGAGACTAGCGTATGTTGGTAACACCTAATTCTCTATCAATTACCTATGAGGTAGTAGAACCATTCAGTGTAGTGGCTCAGAGCTGAGATTCTGGGGCCAGACTGCCCAGGTCAAAGTCTTGGCTCTAATATGTACTAGCTGTGGATCAAGGGTCAATTAACTAACATGTGCCTCAGTGCTCCCTCTTCAAACAGGAGCTAATGATATTTCTTACATTTTAGGCTTTTTCTGAGGACTAAATGCATAGATGTGAATAAAATGCTTAGATTATTGCTTGCCACATTATAAATGTCCAATAAGCTTTAATGACTGTTATGAGTTGGTGTTAACTGTAATAGCTCAGCTATATTCCATAGTCAGAAATGTATTTCTCTTTGTCAACAATAGAAGACTTTGAATTGAACCATTAGACAACAAGCATACCTAAAACAGCACGATTGATTACTCAGAGTAACAAAAATTCCCTTTAGACTATGTCATCAATACATTTTAAGTGAAGGATTTACCTCCTTGTCTCCAATTTGAGAATGATTTTCTCTGGGGTATTTAGAGCCCTATAAATAGTTTTATTTTTACCTTTCTAACATACAGGTATTTATTCATCTCAAATAGTTGAATCAGATGAAAACAATGCTGCCTGAAATTAGTTTGGTTACTTTGCTTTCCTCTTTCCAGAAGCTTGTATCTCAGCTCTACCTGAATGTACTTGGTTTTTTTTTTTCTTTTGACAGGCATATCCCCTACTACTATGCTGTGTTTCTTTACAGCTTGATTGCAATGTGTCAAAACTGCTGGGCTCTAATCATGAAACTTTTTTCCAAAGATTCAGTCACTTCCAAGTAGCTGAATAGTTACACCCATCCACCGACTGTTACTGTCAGTATCCTGCTGCCTCCCCATATGAGGAGCTCCCAAGCTTTGGCAGTTTAATGAGCACTTTGAGCTGTGAGTACTATTTTCTCTGTGAGGCCAGGGTCATAAATCCCTCCAAGTCTCTCCCCACCCAACACCCGTATTAGAGAGAGAGAAGAGAAAAGCTTCCTTGCTCTCCACCCCACCATTCTTTCTCCTGGCAGATCAAAAAAAATTCTCTCAGCCCTTCTAAACCTGCTATTACCAATCCTGCAATCTCAATGTCTCTCTCTGCCTCCTGTTCAGAACCAAATGTAATTTTTCTAGAAGCAACCTACGATAGCAGATCTGTCATACACCAAGATGATCAGATTGGGGAAGCCCTTCCAGGACTGTACAGTAGAAAACTGTGCTGTGCACAAATAAACTGTTTACCTGCAAACATATCTTCAAGATCTCCTTTCACTTCTGAGAGTATCTGGGTTTTTTTTTTTTTTCTGATATGACAAAAGAGAGTATTAAATCATATTTCTATCCTACAACTTGAAAAGTTTTGGGTATTGTTAGGTAGGTACCACTCAGTAATTTGAATTCTCCTTCCCATTTCCACCCCCTGTGTTATATATACTTCTATCTTTTAAAACACACACACACACACACACAATTTTTCCAAAATGGAATCACAATATACAGAATATTCTTCAATTTGCTGCTTTCTAAAATTAATATGTGGTATTGTATCTACCTAATCAGTACCAACCATGCACATGAGATTTGTAATTGGATTATCTGGACATACATACCATGTCCTCCACTCAGCACTGTATTAAATTGGGTAAATTACTTAACATTTTAATCCTTCCTTAGCTGCAAAATAAGGACAGTATCTATCTCATAGGGTTATTGTGAGGACTACATATGATACAATAAGCACTTAGCACATTGCCTAGCAATTAGAGAGCAATCAGCATATTTCAGCTATTGATATAGTTATATTTATTATTGCTATATAACTACTATTTAACAAATTTACTTCATTTATTAAAATGACAAAAAAAATCGTATTCCGTTTTACGGGTTGATGAAACTCAATGTCTCCAACCAATTCCCTATAATGGCTCTTTAGATGGTTTCTAAATTTTTATATTATAAAATATGATGATGGGGGATTAGGAAGCAAGATCGCGGAGTAGAAGGATGTGCTCTCACTCCCTCTTGCAAGAACACCAGAATCACAACTAGCTGCTGGACAATCATCGACAGGAAGACACTGGAACTCACCAAAAAGATACCCCACATCCAAAGACAAAGGAGAAGCCATAATGAGATGGTAGGAGGGGCACAATCAAAATGAAATCAAATCCCATAACTGCTGGATGGGTGACTCACAAACTGGAGAACACTTATACCACAGAAGTCCACCCACTGGAGTGCAGGTTCTGAGTCCCATGTCAGGCTTTCCAACGTGGGGGTCTGGCAAAGGGAGGAGGAATTCCTAGAGAATCAGACTTTGAAGGCTAGTGGGATTTGATTACAGGACTTTGACAGGACTGGGGAAAACAGAGATTCCACTGTTGGAGGGCACACACAAAGTAGTGTGCTCATAAGGATCCAGGGGAAAGAGCAGTGACCCCATAGAAGACTGAACCAGACCTACCTGCTAGTGTTGGAGGGTCTCCTGCAGACGCAGGGGGTGGCTGTTTCTCACAGTGAGGACAAGGACACTGGCAGGAGAAGTTCTGGGAAATACTCCTTGGCATGAGCCCTCCCGGAGTCCACCATTAGGCCCAACAAAGAGCCCAGGTGGGCACCAGTATTGGGTCGCCTCAGGCCAAAAAACCAACAGGGAGGGAACCCAGCACCACCCATCAGCAAACAAGCAGTTTAAAGTTTTACTGACCTCTGTTCACCAGAACAACATCCAGCTCTACCCACCACCAGTCCCTCCCATCAGGAAGCTTGCACAAGCCTCTTAGATAGCCTCATCCACCATAGAGAAGAGAGCAGAAGCAAGAAGAATTAAAATCTTGCAGTCTGTGGAACAAAAACCACATTCACAGAAAGACAGACAAGATGAAAAGGCAGAGGGCTATGTACCAGATGAAGGATCATGACAAAACCCCATTAAAACAACTAAATGAAGTGGAGATAGGCAAGCTTCCAGAAAAAGAATTAAGAATAATGATAGTGAAGATGATCCAGGACCTCGGAAAAAGAATGGAGGCAAAGATCGAGAAGATGAAAGAAATATTTAACAAAGACCTAGAAGAATTAAAGAAAAAACAGATAGAGATGAACAACACAATAACTGAAATGAAAAATACACTAGAAGGAACCAATAGCAGTATAACTGAGGCGGAAGAATGGATAAGTGACCTGGAAGACAGAATGGTGGAATTCACTGCTGTGGAACAGAATAAAGAAAAAAGAATGAAAAGAAATGAAGACAGCCTGAGAGACCTCTGGGACAACATTAAACGCAAAAACATTCGCATTATAGGGGTCCCAGAAGGAGAAGAGAGAGAGACAGGACCCGAGAAAATATTTGAAATGATTATAGTCGAAAACTTCCCTAACATGGGAAAGGAAATAGCCACCCAAGTCCAGGAAGCGCAGAGAGTCCCAGACAGGATAAACCCAAGGAGAAACACACCAAGGCACATAGTAATCAAATTGGTAAGAATTAAAGACAAAGAAAAGTTATTGAAAGCAGCAAGGGAAAAACGACAGATAACATACAAGGGAACTCCCATAAGGTTAATAGCGGATTTCTCAGCAGAAACTCTACAAGCCAGAGGGAGGGGCAAGACATATTTAAAGTGATGAAAGGGAAGAAGCTGCAACCACGATTACTCTACCCAGTAAGGATCTCATTCAGATTCGATGGAGAAATTAAAAGCTTTACAGACAAGAAAAAACTAAGAGAATTCAGTATCACCAAACCGGCTATACAACAAATGCCAAAGGAACTTCTCTAAGTGGGAAACACAAGAGAAGGAAAGGACTTACAAAAACAAACCCAAAACAATTAAGAAAATGGTCATAGGAACACACATGTCGATAATTACCTTAAATGTGAATGGATTAATGCTCCAACCAAAAGACACAGGCTTGCTGAATGGACATGAAAACAAGAACCATATATATGCTGTCTACAAGAGACTGACTTGAGACTGAGGGACACATACAGACTGAAAGTGAGGGGATGGAAAAAGATATTCCATGCAAATGGAAATCGAAAGAAAGCTGGAGTAGCAATACTCATATCAGATAAATAGACGTAAAAATAAAGAATGCTACAAGAGACGAGGAAGGACATTACATAATGATCAAGGGATCAATCCAAGAAAAAGATATAACAATTATAAAAATATATGCACCCAGCATAGGAGCACCTCAATACATAAGGCAACTGCTAACAGCTATAAAAGAGGAAATTGACAGTAACACAGTAATAGAGGAGGGCTTCAACACCACACTTACACCAATGGACAGATCATCCAAAGAGAAAATTAATAAGGAAACACAAGTTTGAAACGACACAACAGACCAGATATATTTAATTGATACTTATAGGACATTCCATCCAAAAACAGCAGGTTACACTTTCTTCTCAAGTGCGCATAGAATGTCCCCCAGGATAGATCACATTGGGTAACAAATCAAGCCTCAGTAAATTTAAGAAAATTGAAATCATATCAAGCATCTTTTCTGACCACAATGCTATGAGACTAGAAATCAATTACAGGGAAAAAAAATGTAAAAAACACAAACACATGGGGGCTAAACAATAATTTACTAAATAAACAAGAGATCACTGAAGAAATCAAAGAGGAAATCAAAAAATACCTGGAGACAAATGACGATGAAAACACGACAATCCAAAACCTATGGGATGCAGCTAAAGCAGTTCTAAGAGGGAAGTTTAAAGCAATACAATCCTACCTCAAGAAACAACAAACATCTCAAATTAACAATCTAACCTTAGAGAACTAGAGAAAGAAGAACAAACAAAACCCAAAGTTAGTAGAAGGAAAGAAATCATAAAACTCAAAGCAAAAATAAATTAAATAGAAACAAAGAACACAATTGCAAAGCTCAATAACACTAAAAGTTGGTTCTTTGGGGCTTCCCTGGTTGCACAGTGGTTGAGAGTCGGCCTGCCGATGCAAGGGACACAGGTTCACGCCCCGGTCCGGGAGGATTCCACATGCTGCCGAGCGGCTAGGCCCATGAACCATGGCTGCTGAGCCTGCGCATCCGGAGCCTGTGCTCCGCAATGGGAGAGGTCACAACAGTGAGAGGCCCGGGTACCGCAAAAAAAAAAAAAAAAAGCTGTTCTTTGAGAAGATAAACAAAATTGATAAACCATTAGCCAGACTCATCAAGAAAAAGAGGGAGAGGATGCAAATCAATAAAATTACAAATCAAAAAGAAGTTACAACAGACACCGCAGAAAAACAAAGCATCCTAAGAGACTATTACAATTAACTCTATGTCAATAAAATGGACAACCTGGAGGGAAATGGACAAATTCTTAGAAACGTATATCCTTCCAAGACTGAACCAGGAAGAAATAGAAAATATGAACAGATCAGTCATAAGTAATGAAATTGAAACTGTGATTGAAAATCTTCCAACAAACAGAAGTCCAGGACCAGATGGCTTCACAGGTGAATTCTATCAAACATTTAGAGAAGAGCTAACACCCATCCTTCTGAAACTCTTCCAAAAAATTGCAGAGGAAGTAACACTCTCAAACTCATTCTACGAGGCCAGCATCACCCTGATACCAAAACCAGACAGAGATACTACAAAAACAGAAAATTACAGACCAATATCACTGATGAATACAGATGCAAAATCCTCAACAAACAGAATCAACAACACATTAAAAGGATCATACACATTAAACAACACATTAAATCCTCAGCACAGGCTCTGGAGCCTGTGCATCCGGAGCTTGTGCTCTGCAATGGGAGAGGCCACAACAGTGCGAGGCCCATGTACCGCAAAAAAAAAAAAAAAAATCATATGATCATCTCATAGATGCAGAGAAAGCTTTTGACAAAATTCAACACCCATTTATGATAAAAACTCTCCAAAGAGTGGGCATAGAAGGAACCTACCTCAACATAATAAAGGCCATATACGACAAACCCACAGCAAACATCATTCTCAATGGTGAAAAACTGAAAGCATTTCCTCTAAGATCAGGAACAGGACAAGGATGTCCACTCTCGCCACTATTATTCAACATAGTTTTGGAAGTCCTAGCCACGGCAATTAGAGAAGAAATAGAAAAAAAGTATTCCAAATTGGAAAAGAAGTAAAAGTGTCACTGTTTGCAAATGACATGATACTGTACATAGATAATTCTAAAGATGCCACCAGAAAACTGCTAGAGCTAATCAGTGAATTTGGTAAAGTTGCAGGATAAAAAATTAATGCACAGAAATCTCTTGCATTCCTATACATTAATGATGAAAAATCTGAAAGAGAAATTTAGGAAACACTCCCATTTACCATTGAAACAAAAAGAATAAAATACCTAGGAATAAACTTACCTAGGGAGACAAAAGACGTGTGCAGAAAACTATAAGACACTGATGAAAGAAATTAAAGATGACATCAACAAATAGAGAGATATAACATGTTCTTAGATTGGAAGAATCAATATTGTAAAAATGACTATACTACCTAAAGCAATCTACAGATTCAGTGCAACCCCTATCAAATTACCAATGGCTTTTTTTTTTTTTTTTTTTACAGAACTAGAACAAAAAATCTTAAAATTTGTATGGAGACACAAAAGACTCTGAATAGCCAAAGAGGTCTTGAGGGAAAAAAACGGAGTTTGAGGAATCAGACTCCCTGACTTCAGACTATACTACAAAGCTAGAGTAATCAAGACAATATGGTACTGGCATAAAAACATAGATCTATGGAACAAGATTGAAAGCCCAGAGATAAACCCACACACCTATGGTCAACTAATCTATGACAAAGGAGGCAAGGATATACAATGGAGAAAAGACAGTCCCTTCGATAAGTGGTGTTGGGAAATCTGGACAGCTATATGTAAAAGAATGAAATTAGAACACTGCCTAACACCATACACAAAAATAAACTCAAAATGGATTAGAGACCTAAATGTAAGGCTGGATACTATAAAACTCACAGAGGAAAACATAGGAAGAACACTCTTTGACATAAATCACAGCAAGATCTTTTTTGATCCACCTCCTAGAGTAATGGAAATAAAACCAAAAATAAACAAATGGGACCTAATGAAGCTTAAAAGTTTTTGCACAGCAAAGGAAACTACAAACAAGATGAAAAGACAACACTCAGAATGGGAGGAAACCGTTGCAAATGAATCAATGGACAAAGGATTAATCTCCAAAATATATAAACAGCTCATGCAGCTCAATATTAAAAAAACCAACAACCCAATCCAAAAATGGGCAGAAGACCTAAATAGACCTTTCTCCAAAGAAGACATACAGCTGGCCAAGAACCACATGAAAAGCTGCTCGACATCACCAATTATTAGAGAAATGCAAATCAAAACTAC
The DNA here is from genome assembly GCF_964374135.1 of Grampus griseus. Classification (NCBI taxonomy): domain Eukaryota; kingdom Metazoa; phylum Chordata; class Mammalia; order Artiodactyla; family Delphinidae; genus Grampus; species Grampus griseus. Next base: position 46,987,097 of record NC_139005.1, on the reverse strand, counting down.
AATGAGGTATCATCTCACACCAGTTAGAATGGGAATCATCAGAAAATCTACAAACAACAAATGCTGGAGAGGGTGTAGAGAAAAGGGTACCCTCTTGCACTGTTGGTGGGAATGTCAATTGATACAGCCACTATGGAGAACAGTATGGATGTTCCTTAAAAAACTAATAATAGAGTTACCATATGACACAGCAATCCCACTACTGAGCATATACCCAGAGAAAACCATAATTCAAAAAGACACATGCACCCCAATGTTAATTGCAGCACTATTTACAATAACCAGGACATGGAAGCAACCTAAATGTCCGTCAACAGACGAACTGATAAAGAAGATGTGGTACATATATATAATGGAATATTACTCAGCCATAAAAAGGAATGAAATTGGGTCATTTGTAGAGTCGTGGATGGATCTAGAGACTGTCATACAGAGTGAAGTAAGTCAGAAAGAGTGAAAAAAAAAGTTGTATATTAACGCATATATGTGGAACCTAGAAAAATGGTATGGATGAATTGGTTTGCAAGGTAGAAATTGAGACACAGATGTAGAGAACAAACGTATGGACACCAAAGTGGGAAAGTGATGCGGTGGTGGGGTGGTGAGGTGATGAATTGGGAGACTGGGTTTGACATATATACACTAATATGTATAAAATGGATAATAAGAATCTGCTGTATAAAAAAAATAAAATAAAATTCAAAAAAAGAACTAAAATAATTAATTAAACATATAGTTATTGTTGACCACATTTCAGTAATAATCTAGAATCTGAGGCCATAATATAAAATAATATGGACATGAGTCAGATCCTAGTAGAAGGAATACTCAGTGTAAGAATCTACAAAAATATTCAAAACAAAAACAAAAAATGGAAGAATAAATGGTATTATAACCATTGATATACAGATTTGTAAATATAAGCGCTCTGTACACAACTCTGTGGTAACAAATTGGCAAATAATTTTAATGGAAAATCTTCTGTTTATGTATAATTTTAAAATAATATATCTGAGAAGGATTAGAAGACCTAAATAGACCAAGCATCACAGAAGAATCAGAAAAACTTATCAAAAATTTATATCTAATAATGGACCTAGGGCCAGAGTTTTTCCAGATGATTTCTCTTAAACTTTCCAAAGAACATATAAGTCCAATGTTATCTACCACGGAATTTAGGAAAATCTTAAAACATCTTAATTCACTTTGTAGAGCTAGTGTAATCTAATACTAAAATATAAATGCTACGGAACTAAAAAGAAAACCAGTGACCATTCTCACTTGTGAAAATACGTATCTAAATACAGAACCTAAAAAAAAAGGTAACAAGTCTATATGCAGATACACACAAAACCTCACAACCAATTTCATCCAGAAATGTAAAAGTATTTTAATAATTGGAAATATTTTACTCTAGCAGCAATTATCAATTAATAATTAATAGCAAAATATAATCTAACATGTTACTGAACACCCATTCAATTATGTCCAAAAGGAGTTTACATTGAAATATTTAGAAAACTTGATATAAATGCATATTTTCTCAATATCATAAAGATCATTGTAGTGTTCATAGGGTTCTGAATATTTGCCTTTCCCTCAGCTCATTTTACTATAAACTGGTCCCCTGAACCTTCTCTGGCAATGTGAATTTAGGGCCAAGATCCATCAGTATGAATGTTCTACAAGATGATGGCAAGCCCATAACCACAACAGTGATAGGGAAATGGAGCTGCCATCAGGGCCCAGAATACTTGGACACCACATCAGTAGGAAACTGGGAGACCAAGGCTATGTGAAACTTACTGGACAATGAATTTGATAGAAAACTTAGAATAAAAGACAAAGAAGAAGAGGAATAAAAGAAAAAAGAAAGAAATGAGGAATTATGGTTATCGAAGAAAAGTAAAAGAGAAATAGAGGGTATAAGTTGAAGAAGAAGGGAGAAGAGGACTAAGACATAGAGAAAAAAAGAATGAAGGATCTTTTAAGGTAGTTATCAATATCTCCACTTTAAAGCTAAGGAAAATGACCTGCTCAAGATCAAATGACTCATAAGTCATAGAACTGCAATTTGAACATGTAGACCAAATCCTGAACTCCTAATTCTAAGCCAACCTTCTTTTCTTTACATCATGCTTCCTCCTCCCTTTTCCTTTTACTCTCACCATCCTTGAGAGCTTGGAGTCCAATTCACTGAATTCATTAAAATGATCGTTATTACACATTTATACTTGACCTGAAGATTCTTGTGTATCTTTCCCCATTCTGGATTGCAGAATACAGTACTGTCTTTAGTTTGTTTCTTTTGCTTCCTAGTCATTATCAGAATTTTACATTTTTCCTGTTGAATTTTATGTTAGATTCAACACATTGTCAAAATATTTTTAAACCCACTTTCTGATTTCTACCTAATTCACAGTTTCTTTGAGCTTTATGCCATTAGCAATTTTTATAATTGTCCCTTTTATGTTTTCTTCCTGGTTACTGATAAAAGCACTGAATAGAACAGGATCAGGAAAAGAGAAGTAAACATTTCCCTCCAAGTTATCCTCAGTTCTTTAATTAGCACTATGTGAGTAGAGTATTTTAACTAGATACTAATCCACCAAATTATACAACCATCCCAACTGTATTTCTCCATTGTTTTTTTACAAGTAAAATAAAAAGTCTCTGCTGTATACTTTATTGAAATATGGTCTCATTATATGCACTATATTTGGCTTATCCTCCCATGTAGAACTTAATTTCAAGTTACTTACACGGACAAACCGAGAATATACCATGAATCTCATATAATCTTACAAGTGGATTACTTTATTATCCTTCCTAAATGTCAATAAGAAATGCTTTTCACTGATATATATATATAAAGTCATTGAATGTGATATTAAGCATAAGCTTAGTTAAATCACAGCATTAGCTAAGCCATCTATTTTGTATATGGTGTCCTAATTATTTTAGAGATTCCACAGATTGTTTCACGCACTTGCATACCTACTTGTCTTCTTAAAGAACATGAGCCTTGTGGTCAAGACCGGGAGGAAAAAGAGCTGGATTCTCTCCCAATTCTACCAGTAGCTACCTTGGTGATGGTATTAGGTCATTACTGATGTAGGTTTCTTTTGATTCATTTATAAAATTAAAAGAATTTACCACATTAGCATTTCCCAAAGTGTTCCTAAAATTTTAGTTCCATGCCTTAACAGACATTCATGAAAATATCATGTCTATGGTAAAACAGCTTTGGGCAATGTCAAAAGATTCTTTATTATAGGATTATCAGAGTCTTAAAATTAAAAATATTTTCTCCAACAAAGAGCTATGCTAGTCTTTCCCAACTTATTAAGATATACAACATTTCTCCACAGTTTATCTCGTTGGTTAGTGTTCTCCAGAGTATATGCTGGGAATTATAAAAATACACTTGAAGATGTAGGCATCACTTCTACTCCAGAGGGTTCTATAATTGTGATGTATTCTACACCCGCTCAATCAAGGTACAAGAGCTAGAATTTTCATCAGAAAGGCTGAACCCAGGCAAACTGAATAAAAATGGTGTCAGTAGGTTTGAACAAAGCTAAAACTGAAATTTTGAGGTCAATATTGATCTTGTGTTGGTGTTGTGGGGTTAAAATAATGTTCAAATAGGAAAGAAAGATATAAATTTAAGGTAGGCTTGATGAAAATTGTATATAAAATATAAGAATGTAGGAAAATAGCTTACAGAAACTATATGGTTAAAAAGAAAGCTGATATAATATTTGGATTAAATATTCTGATAGACGGCATTGGCTTGGTTGAACAAAGTATTAACAGAGTTCTTAAATTTTTTCTTGTTTTTCTGTAGATTTCTCACCTTCTTCTTAAGTTTCTACTGAACACAGAATGTTAAGAGAAAAAAAGAAAAAGCTAGAAGGCACAAAGATGAATATTATTTCTTAAAAGATAATTATTTGTTAAACTCTAATATATGCTTGCCCTCAAAGTGTTAGTCTAAGCAAGCTGTTGTATCTGTCCCCTCTGTGCACATCTGGCTTCAGGAAAGTATGAACCCAGATGTTCTTCATCATATACCATTTGTAATAAACATCAAGTTCCTTAAAGGTGGTGTTTATACAACTTTGTATTCTTCAGTATTTCTATTCTAGTACCTTTCCATAACAAATTCTCAATAAATATTTGTTGATGAAACTGCACTAGAAATGGTACGAGGTACTAGAGATACAAAGAGGCACGATATTCAGCTCCTTCCCTCAAGGCATTAATGTTCTAGTCAAAAACAACATGACTTTACAGTACGGAAAGTGCTACGGCAGAGTTATGCACAGCCCAAGGAGTGAACACAAGCAGAGCACCTAACCCAACTGAGGAGGCAAACGCGATTGATTGTTCAAGGATGAATTGGGTTAAAGACTCAGAAAAGATACTCCCAATAGAAGCAACAGAGTATGCAATGGGCAAGAAATGAGAGACAGCATGACAGAGAGAAGAAATCAAAATGACTAAAGCATTGCTTGTAGAGAGCAAGACCCTAGCCAGCTTCCACTTGTACCACCATTCTCTCTCTTTGTGATCAACTCACATTGTTTTTAGCTCTTCAAATGCACTACCCTCCATCTTGCTTAAATGAGAGTACATGTTCTATCTGATTGGAATTTGTTTCTGCAACTTTGTATAATTAAAACTCATAGAAAACTTTGAAATCTCAACTCAAGTATTTCTCACCTGTGTGACATAGTTCAAGCTACCTTTTCCTATGGGTGTTATTTTGCTTAGTTTAAACATGGAGCCGGGCTTCCCTGGTGGCGCAGTGGTTGAGAGTCCGCCTGCCGATGCAGGGCACATGGGTTCGTGCCGTGGTCCGGGAAGATTCCACATGCCGCTAGGCCTGTAAGCCATGGCCGCTGAGCCTGCGCGTCCAGAGCCTGTGCTCCGCAACGGGAGAGGCCACAACAGTGAGAGGCCCGCGTACCGCAAAAAAAAAAAAAAAAAAAGGAGCCGAGTGGTGGGTGATGAGGGTGAGACGGCAACTTTAAGAATGATTGCAAATATTAAAAGAATAAAGGAATGCCAAATTCCTTTGTAAGTAAAAAAAGAACTACATGCCATTATTGTTATTCATATACAAACAGGCTTTTTCAGAGACTAGCAGGTATGAATAAGTCAGGTAATCAGTAGCTTTTGTCGATAACTGAAGTGGTGCATAGCATGAAAACCACAAACTTAAATAGAATTTTATAGCCATTCTTTCCTTACTTCTTTCAGGAATTAATTTACTCTCATACTGATTTTCTATATAATGTCCTAGTGGCATATTCTGACTTTTGAGTTGTCTCCTTATTTTGGTTTCCTTTCTAAAATGAATGACACTTGAGAACAATTTATATCTATGAATTTATCACCTAAGCTCAGGGAACATATCGTTGTAAAAGGTCAAATATAAACGTCCACTTTTTTCAGAACTAAAATATTTTGAACTCAATACGCTATGAAATTTTAAATTGCATCTTAATACAGTGGGCCATTCCATTCAGAAGTAATGCTTTTTATACAATTTAAGGGAACAGCATTCAGAGCTTTTAAAACCTTTTCTTAATCTCTTTTCTATTTCCATAATTTACTCTTCTATCATGTACAGGCCAGTGTTTTGCTGTAGATATTTCTCAACAAATACGTCTTAAGCTCTTATACGTCTACTCAAGAAATGTGTGAGATATTCCTGATGATTACTTTTATTTTTTCTTGATACCTATGTAAAAATTGATACAAAGGTAAACTTTACCATGAAAACTGGGACAAAAGTTCACTAGACTTCAACAGTTTATAAATTACGTCTATTGGGAATACTTTCTAATTTAAAAAACAACCTACCTTTATTGGCAATGTACCTGATCTGCTTTCCTTCAGTCACACAGAGTTAGTGTAGTATCTTATTGATGGGGCTTCATTTGCATCTTACTATGCTTTCTAGTTAGTCTCTTTACATAAACGTCTATTTTTAAAGTTTTTTACATAACCCTTTTTAACAAAGCAAATATGTATGTTAAAAACCTAGTTAACTATTTAAATTCAAAATCTGACATGTTTTGTTCTTGGTGTACAGTAAAATTTATGTTAGACGACTGTGTTTCCGATCTTAGGATATGCTATGATACTGATGACATTCATCCATTCATATAATCAACAGATATTTTAGAGTACCTGTTTTTTGTCAGAAGAAGATGCAATCCATGCCCTCATGGAACTCAGATCTATAGGAATAGAATATGTATATGTGTGTATGTATATTTATATATGTGTGTATATACATATATGCATGTATGTATATATATATAATATACACACAGAAATTTAAGTAAATAAATTGAGCAAAGTGTAATGAAACAAAAAAATGTGATAGAAAACAATGGTTCAGGGGCTACATAGACAAAAATTCAGGTAAGATTCTTTGGAGGCCAAATTTTATCTGAGAACTAAAAGAAAAGAAGCTAGCTGTTCCACAAGTAGAAGATTCCAACATGAAAATAAAATATGTGCAGCTCCTTAGGGGAATTCTTAGCAGAAAAGCAGCATCTGGGTGGTACATAATGAGTAAGGGAGAGATTAGATGAAATGAGATTGGAGAAGTAAAAGGGGCTCCCGATAAAAAATTAGAATCTTATTCTAAGAGAATCAAAGACAAAAAAGGGGGAAAGTAGACAGTTTTATGCACCATGTTTCCCATCACTCTGTGGGGCACCTTGTATTTCTCTCATTTATTCTTCATAATTAACATTTTGAGAAATAGTCTGAGATTATACATTAGAAAAATAGGATTTACTTGCTGTACAGTTAGTAAAGGGAAAAGCTAAGATTCAGATCTGAGTGTGTTTGTCTACAAATAGATGATTCAGTTTTACTGTAGCCCACTACCAGAAAATATAAATACTGAGCTGGGCCATGAGAAGACTAAAAATAACAAATGCTGAAGAAGGTGTGGAGAAAAATGAACCCTCCTACAGTGTTGGTGGGAATGTAAATTGGTACAACCACTATGGAGAACAGTATGGAGTTTCCTTAAAAATCTAAAAACAGAGTTACCATATGATCAAGCAAGCCCGCTGTTGGGCATATATCCAGAGAAAGCTCTAATTTGAAAAGATACATGCATCCCAATGTTCATAGCAGCACTATTTACAACAGCCAAGACATGGAAGCAACCTAAATGTCCATCGACAGATGAATGGATAAAGATGTGGTATATGTATACAATGGAATATTACTCAGCCATAAAAATGAATGAAATAATGCCATTTGCAGCAACATGGATGGACCTAGAGATTATCATACGAAGTGAAGTAAGTCAGACAGAGAAAGACAAATATCATATAATATCACTCATATGTGGAATCTAAAAAAATGATACAAATGAACTTATTTACAAAACAGAAATAGACTTACAGACATAGAAAACAAACTCATGGTTACCAAAGGGGAAAGGGGAGGGGGTGATAAATTAGGAGTTGGGATTAACATATACACACTACTATATATAAAATAGATAAACAACAAGGACCTACTGTATAGTACAGGGAACTACACTCAATATCTTGTAATAACCTATAACAGAAAAGAATCTGAAAAAGAATATATATATTCATATATAGGTATATATATATGTATATATATATGTGTGTGTGTGTGTGTATATATATATATATATATATAACTGAAAAAAAAGCAACACTATTCCTGCCACCATCTCAAAGCATAATGTCCTTATTTTTATTATGGTTATTTATTTTATTATATTTAGTTATCTGTATGTGTGTGCATCTCACTATTTTCTGAGCTTACTGAATTCACAGATCCCAATTTACTCATTTCTATAGTCCTCACAACTAGAGCAGGTTCTTGAAAACATTTGGTGATCAACAAATATTAATTAAATGAAGGATTAGCTAATGAATGAATGAAAAGTATGATATTCTCTAGGTAATAGTGTAATACTAATTAACAGAACTTTCTCATAATGTCATTTTCTTTAAGGCATTCAGTGCTTTTTGGGACACTATTCAAAGTAACTTGATCCCATGATATGTCCTTGAGTTTTTATACCCCTTATAAAAGCAGTATGGCATGGAGTATATTGGTTCTCAAAGATTAGTGTATATGAAAGCCACTTTTTTTCAGTGTTCTTCAAGTGATTTTGGGTTCTGATTTTTGTTTGTGTATTATCCTAAGATAATTTTGGAAAACTACCTTTTGCATATTCAACTTGATATCTAAAGCTTTCCAACATAATTTTAAATAGTTACAAAGGGTACAACCTCCAGAGTACTGTAAATACAAGCATTAAAAAATATGTGTTTAGTCATTCTTTTTAATGTATCCAATGGAATAAAAATACCATAGTGATTTGATACCCAGCATTTAAAAAAAAGTGAAAAACTCATTCAATAGTTGAAAAAGTAACAATATTCATTTTTTTCTCTTTTAACTCATTTGTCCATTTTATTTTCACTGGAGAATTTAGTCTTAATTTAAATATCTTATGATCAAGAATCTTAATGTTCACATTATCATAGTTCTATGATAATTTTTAAATTAATGTTAAAAACAGTCTATGACCATAAAGTTCTAGGTCTTAAGTTTTTTCTTCAGGATTGAGTCATCATTGTGATTAGTATTAGTACATGTTTTAACAAAAGACTGAAAATACATTTCAAATTTTGATAACAAAATGTAACATAAAAGTAAAATTTCATTGTAAATTCAACCTTTAATGAGATATAAGGTACTCTCTTCCAATTTAGATCATGTAACCAAGGGTGAATATTTTTTTTGGCCAGAATGAGAAGGGTTTTAATACCAATCAATTCCTGACTTTTAAAAATAATAATCACTGACAAACTTTGTTCACATAAAAATGTAGATGAGATTGGAAGGAGTTTCATAATAGCAATATAACATGACTCTTTGAACTACTTGTGAGTTACCTGCCCCAAATTGCAGTAATCCATTATCAAAAATTATGTTCAGTGATCTAAAAGCTGACAACTCAATTAGTTCTCTTTTAATTTTGTTGAAAGGAAGTAATTAGAAAACACTGTACTTGCAGAAAGATTTATTTTCTAGTCATTAGTGACATTTACCTTCTCAACATCAACATTGATATTTTAAATTATCTCTGTATTTGGCATCCTGGGGGATTGCACATGGCAGTGATGCTGGGCCATTGTTAGATAAGGCCTAGTTATGTGAACTAGAAAAAGACCCAGTATAAGTGGGAATGTGGTAAAAGAAAACCAGGATAACCCAAGTACATTTTCAGGCAGATTAGTTTTAGGAATAGCACTCGTGGAAATTGAAAATTTGGAAATTGATTCACTTAGAACTATTTGAGCCCCTACCCTTCTTTGGCAAATCTTTATGTGCCTCCAGAGATATATATACCTTTTTTTTTTTTTAAAGCTCATAACCTTGGATAGTAGCTAAAAATGAACAGGTTTAAAACCTAACCTCAGAGATTATAATTCATAGGTCTACTATGAGGCCAGGAATCTGTTTTTTTATTTTTTTAACAAAGTCACCCCGGTTGATTCAGATGCATGTTATCCATAGAGTGCTTTCCAAAAAATATTGTGTGGAGAAAGTAAATACTTAAATAAGAACAGTAGATAACGTTATTAATTGCTTTGTCCCGAGAACTGTTGTATGTTACATATTACAAATATTTATTCATAAAATCCTTTCAATACTGATGCAGGTATTACTAGTGTTCCCATTTTAAATTTGGATAAATTGAGTTAATGAGAAATTAAATCACTTGTGTAAGATACACATCATGAGAAATGGGAGGGAACATTAATTAACATGAGGCTGGTGAAGACCAGGGCGCAGATAGTCTAGAATTCCAGGCTGAGAAGCAGCAGTGTTGTTGGGAAGCACTGGGAATCTATGGAAGGACTTTATACAGGTAAAGATATACTCAGACTAGTCTGATAGAAAGAGGCCAGGGGCAGAATGCTGGAACACCAATATTTAAGGAACAGAAAAAGGAAGAGAAACCTGGATAGACACAGAAAGGATCAATTAGAGAGAGAGAATGATATAGCCAAAGCAAGCCTTCCAAAAGAATGAAATAAGTCATAATGTCACATGGTAGAGACTAAGAAACAAAAGAACACAAAATTGTCCACTGAATTTAGCAAAAAGAGAGATCACTGTTGAAAATGATTTAATTGGTGTCATAGAGACAGAAGCTAGATGGCAGCAGTTTGAAGAAAAAAGAGAAAGAAGAAAATTGAAGAATGCATACAACTCTTGCAAGAGACTTAACTGTGAAGAAGAAAAAGATTTGTTGCTACTGCAAGGCTGAGGGCATAAGAGTATTTTTATATTTTGAAGAAAAAACACATATGAGGAAATTAATGATAAGGAGTTGATAAATAAGTAATTCAAGAAAATAGAAAGGTAGAAACAGCAGGAAGTTAACCATATAACTATTAAATTAATCTAGGATACAGATTAAGAGTTGGGTTAAAGGAAAAGATGGTTGGTGCTAAAATTTTGCTCAATAGGTAAGTGTCAGCCGGTCAGTAGATGACAGTGATTAAGAGAAATAGAAGGGAAAAAAAAAAAGAGAAATAGAACGTGATGTTTCTGGATTACATAATCCTCAAATGATCAAGGATTTTTACAAGTGTGTTCAAAGAGCATGCTTGAAAAGTAGCACTGAGGAGCTATGATAATGATAAGCCAGAGCTACAAGAAATAACTGAATTAAAAAGTATCCCTTGAGTCAGCCATTTAACAAGTCAACTGAGTGCCTTCTCTTCACTGGGAATTATGCTAAGGACTCAAGTAATAAATAAGGATATTTCAGTACTTCTCAACCAATGATACTACTCAAGGGAAAGGTGTTCACAAAAATTGCTAAAGAATTTACAGAAGGCTTAGAATTATATATATATATATATATATATATATATATATCTACACACACACACACACACACACACACATATATATCCTTTTTGGGAAAAAATAAAGCAGTTTTTGTTGTGTTCATTTTGATAGCACCAGATTTCTTTATGCAAGTGATTAGTGGTAATTAGCTACGAAAGGTTGGAAGAAAGCACCATCTGTCTGATACATGGACAAGATGCCATATCATAAAATAACTACAAAGAAATAAAAATGTCTAATAGAAATCTATAAAAATGCTATCGGAACAGAGAGTGGGCATGTTCACAATGCCTAAATGTAGAGAAGATGGGAAAGTTACATGTAGGAGGAAACATCTATGCTGAGTCTCATCCAATGTACTTTCTAGGTTTAGAAAAGGGGGAGCAGTTCATGTAGGCAACTGTGAAAGTCATGAAGTCACAAAAATTGCTGAATTCATATTTTGGAAGATATTGCATGGATGTTATTTGTACTTATCTGTACAAGAAATTCTGGGAGGTGAGGGTGGAGATTGGGAGATGTTAAACAAAGGAGAAAATGAGATAAAGAATAAAGAAGTTTACCTTTAAATATGGCAACCTCTGCAGCAGTGTAAAGGATCAGTTTTTTGAGGGGAAACTGGAGTGAAGAACACATGTTAATACGTTATTGAAATTATTTAGCGTAGAGCTGAAAAAAGCCAAAATAGAGCAGAGGCCATGGACGTGGGGAGGGGTGCAAGGATTTGGGAATGACTTGGAATATACAGTGTAAATGTTTCAAGTAGGGCAAGAGTCTAGAAGGACTCCATGATCCTTAACATAAACAACTGAACAGATAGAAGGTGGTGACATTGACCAAGGTAAGAGAGTCCAAAGAAGAAATAAATTCTTCAAGGTACCATATGCTAAATCAAACCACATGTATAAAGTAAAATAATGCCAATATAAGAAATTCTATATTTTTTTGGCTACACACTTAGACAATTGAATATTCCACATAAAAGTTAAAGCCATATGCCTGACTTGCTGACAAAGCATGCTCTGGTTTTGTTTTCAAAGAAGCTAAGCTGGAAAGGAAGTGAGACATTCCCTACCTCTCTTTCCATACAGTCTAAATCATAAATTGCACAGTCTGTCAGTGGAGTTCTGGAAAATATGGATATAAAAGGACTCTTCCTTCTTCCTTCTTCCCTCTCCACCTCTGTCTGCCTAAGTTATGAAGATGGATCAGACATTCACAGAAGCAACTGTCAAGGTCTTATTCACTGCAGTATGAGGGTGATTGCCATGCTGCTCCAACAAAAGCAAACTGGCAGCATTTACATCAACTGACACATCAGATCTCCACAGTGGTTCTTTACAAATAATACATTCATCAGGGGATAAACAAGGTATTGTCACCCTGACAAAATTTTAGAGGATTGCATCAGAGAAATCTCTTGAAATTACCCCTCTTGAATACAAACCAGGGCCTGATATCTTCCAAAAGCACAATGATTTCAGAAATCATAGGCTGTTTCTTTTTTAATCCTTCTACAGAAGAACACTTTCTTGATTAGTGATCTGATTCTACAGAATATGTTGAGTCTCATCCAATGTATTTTCCAGGTTTAGAAAGGGGGAGCAGTCCCCGTTATGAGGCTTTCTGGAAATAGGAGCGTTAGGTAATATCTGAAGGCATTTTTCCCCCAGCAGTGACTTTTATGTTGGTGAATTTTTAGAGCATTCTTTAAACATTCTTTATTCTACTTTCACTGCCCTTTTACACTGGGTCCTCATTGTGTTCTAAGTTACAGTTTACTAGATGGTTACCTTCGCTCCAATTCTTTCCTTCCTTCATTCTTTCTTGTACAACATGCCCCAATTTAATTTTGTATGTGTCACATGACCATCCAAAAACCTTAGATGACGTTACCTTTCTCTAGCATATATTCTCACATCTTTGCTTGGCCTCAACAGTCTCTAAAATCTATTACTAAGCTGACTCACAAGCTTTGTCATCCACTGCTAAATACCCATGTCCTCTAGCTAATGGCATACTTTGTGCCTTCCCATGCCTACATTTTTTAAAAATAAATTTATTTATTTACTTATTTTTGGCTGTGTTGGGTCTTCATTGCTGCATGCGGGCTTTCTCTAGTTGCGGCGAGCGGGGGCTACTCTTCGTTGTGGTGCGTGGGCTTCCCATTGCGGTGGCTTCTCTTGTTGTGGAGCACAGGCTCTGGGCTCACGGGCTTCAGTAGTTGTGGCACACGGGCTCAGTAGTTGTGGCTCACGTGCTCTAGAGAGCAGGCTCAGTAGTTGTAACACACAGGCTTAGTTGCTCCACAGCACGTGAGATCTTCCTGGACCAGGGATGGAATCCATGTCCCTTGCATTGGCAGGCAGATTCTTAACCACTGTGCCACCAGGGAAGTCCCCATGCCTACATTCTGAATTCTTACCTCTTTTAAAATTCAGTTCCGTTGTTATCTCTTTGATGAATCTGTTCCCATTATTCACCTGAAATTACCTCTGCCTTTAAATATTATTTTTAAAGTATATATTTATTTCATTTTACTTGTAAAATAAATGTATTTCTTGTTCGACCCCCTTGTAGTAGTCCATGTTGCCATGTGGAAGTAAGCATGTTGAGGTTGGACTTAATGTATTTTTTTAGAGGCAGAAGGGGTAGTTATTCAGGGGAAAAGCAGGGCTTAACAGATTTGGTGAAGTTTATATTTGACCTGTAAGACAAAGGAGAACTTCAAGAAGAGCTCCTTGTGAGCTTGGAGTGTACGAGGAAATCTGATATTAATTTTCGTTAAGTATCTCCCTCTCTGTGTCACCTATCTCACTATTTCTCTGCCCTTCAGTTTTCTACTCTGCCTTTCCCCTGGTGGAGGCGCCTCCTCTGACACAGATACCTCTGTTTGCATTTTGCTGAGCTAGAGATACATTTAACTTTTCATAAATTGTTATTATGAAGAGAAATATGAATCAAACAACAAATGTGAGCTAATCAACATACATCTGCCAATAGCGCCAGATCTTTATGACCCAATATAATAATTTTAAGCTGGAGTTCCATAAACTTGCAAGAATCATCCCAGGATATGGTCAGAAATGAAGATTCTCAGATCCTACCTCAGGCCCTATGAATTAAGTCCTTGTCAGCATAGTAAGACCAGGAAGAAAAATCAAGATTGCAAAGAAAGAAATACACTTTCATTATTCACAAGTATTATTGTCACTTTAGAATACTGTAAAAGAATTTTTAGATTAGTACTTGGCATTTAACAAGGGAGATTAGTAAGATTTATTGACACAAGGTCAAATACAGAGATCAGTTTCATTTTTCTGTAACAAACAGAAAAATGAAATGTTTAAGTAGATTAGCATCAAAAGTATGAAGTGCCCAGGAATCTACTTTCTCTCTGTGGAGAACATTGAGCACTATTGTTTTAGTCTACTTGCTGCCTAACTAAATACCACAGACTAGGTGGCTTAAACAATAGAAATTTATTCTTTCCAATTCTGGAGGCTGGGAGGTCCAAGATAAAGGTGCCAGGAGGTAGATTTCATTCTGAGGGTTCACAAGTTAGGTTTCACTCTTCTCTTGGCATATTGACCCCTGTCTTGCTATGTACTCACATGACCTATGCTTTTTATGCTTTCACAGAGAGAAAGATATGGCTCTATTTTCCTCTTTATATAAGGTCCCCAGTACTACTGATTTAGGGACCCACTGTTATGACCTCATTTAAACTTAATTGTCTCCTAAAGGCCCTATCTCCAAATACAGTCACACTGAGAGTCAGAATTTTAACATATGATATTGGAGGGGACACAATTCAACCCATAGCAAATATTAAAACAGATCTACATAAAAATGAGAGAAATGCCCTGTTGGAAGACAGTAATGTAAAATGTAAATTGTCTCTGAATTGATCAATTGATCACTTGTAATCCAAATCAAAATCCCAATGTGGTTGCTCTTGGATTGGAAGAATTAATATTGTTAAAATTGCCATACAACCCAAAGTAATCTACAGATTTAATGTGATCCCTATCAAATTACCCATGACATTTTTCAAAGAACTAGAACAAATAATCCTAAATTTAAATGGAACCATGAAAGACCCAGAATTGACAAAGCAATCCTGAGGGAAAAGAATAGAGCAAGAGGCATAACACTTCCAGACTTCAGACAATACTACAAAGCTACAGTAATCAAAATGGTGTGGTACCGGCACAAAAACAGACATGTGGATCAGTGAAACAGAATAGAGAGCCCAGAAATAAATCCACACACTATGGTCAATAAATCTTTGACAAAGGAGGCAAGAATATACAATGGGAAAACAACAGTCTCTTCTGCAAGGTGTGTTGGGAAAGTTGGACAGCTGCATGTAAATCAATGAAGTTAGAACACACTCTTACACCATACACAAAAATAAACTCAAAATGGCTAAAAGACTTAAACAAGACAAGACACCATAACACTCCTAGAAGAGAACATAGGCAAAACATTCCCAGACATAAATAGTACTAATGTTTTCTTAGGTCAGTCTCCCGAGGCAATAGAAATATTGATAAAAGCAAAAATAAACAAATTGGACCTAATTAAACTTACAAGCTTTTGCACAGCAAAGGAAACCATAAACAAAATGAAAAGACAACCTATAGAATGGGAGAAAATATTTGCAAACAATGCAACCAACAGGGGCTTAATTTCCAAAATACACAAACAGCTTATACAACTCAACAACAACAACAAAAAGTAATCCAATTGAAAAATAGGCAGGAGACCTAAACAGACATTTCTCCAAAGAAGACATGCGCACGGTCCACAGGCACATGAAAAGATGCTCAACATCTCTCATTATCAGAGAAATGAAATCAAAACTACAATGCGTTGCCATCTCACATCGGTCAGAATTGCCATCAATAAAAAGTCTACAAATAACAAATGCTGGAGAGGGTGTGGAGAAAAGGGAAACTTCCTACATTGTTGGTGGGAATGTAAGTTGATGCAGCCACATGGAAAACAGATTCTTTAAAAAGTTAAAAATAGAGTTACCATACGATCCAGCAATCCTACTCCTGGGCATATATCTGGAGAAGACTCTAATTCAAAAGATACATGTAGGGCTTCCCTGGTGGCGCAGTGGTTGAGAGTCCGCCTGCTGATGCAGGGGACATGGGTTCGTGCCCCGGTCTGGGAAGATCCCACATGCCACAGAGCGGCTGGGCCCATGAGCCATGCCCGCTGAGCCTGCACGTCCGGAGCCTGTGCTTCGCGGCGGGAGAGGCCACAACAGTGAGAGGCCTGAATACGGCACAAAAAAAACCCAAAAAACAAAAAACATACATGTACCTCTATTTTCATAGCAGCACTACTCACAATACCCAAGACATGGAAACAACCTAAATGTCCATTGACAGATGAATGGAGAAAGAAGATATGGTACATATATATAAAGGAATACTACTCAGCCATAAAAAAAGAATGAAATAATGCCATTTGCAGAACATGGGTGGACCTAGAGATTATCATACTTAGTTAAGTAAGTCAGAAAGAGAAAGACAAATACCATATGATATCACTTATATGTGGAATCTAAAATATGACACAAATGAACTTATCTATGAAACAGAAACACAGACATAGAGAACAGATTTGTGGTTGCCAAGGGGGAGTGGATTGGGGGAGGGAAGGACTGGGAGTTTGGGGTTAGCAGATGCAAACTATTATATATAGAATGGATAAACAACAAGGTCCTACTGTATAGCACTGGGAAATATATTCAATATCCTCTGATAAACCATAATGGAAAAGAATATATGCATAACTGAATCACTTTGCTGTACAGCAGAAGTGAACACAGCATTGTAAATCAACTATACTTCAATTAAAAAAAAATCCCAATGAGGTTTTTGTGTGTGCTTCCATGTGGACTTGAAAAACTGGTTTCTATAATTCTATAGTTTATAGAATTATATTTCTTATAGTATATAGTTATATTCTATAATTCTATAATTTATTTGAAAACAGAAAGGGCCAAGAATATTCTTGACACTATTAATAAACAACATGATGGTTATTTTTCTTCAGATTTCAAGCATATATAAAGTTATATTCTTTGAACAGTACGATATTATATAGGGATAGCCAAATAGCTCAATGGAATGGAATAAATAGCCCAGAAACAGATCTAATAAAATGGATGTTTTTTATAAAACCAAAATGATTATACACATCAACAAAGTAAAGGGCACCTTTTCATTAAATGGTGCCAGGACAACTGGGTAACCATAAGGGAAAAAAATTGGAAAGAAAAAGGATCCTATCTCAAAAAGTACACAAAACTACATTCCAATGGGATTAAAGATCTAAATGTGAAAAGGAAATTTCTAAAAAATTTAGAAGATAAAATAAGAATGCATCTTTCATCATCTTTATAAGGATAGGATTTCTTAAAACACAGAAAGTACTTATTAAAAATAAAAAGAC
This sequence comes from Grampus griseus, assembly GCF_964374135.1. Lineage (NCBI taxonomy): Eukaryota > Metazoa > Chordata > Mammalia > Artiodactyla > Delphinidae > Grampus > Grampus griseus. The sequence continues at coordinate 46,969,667 of NC_139005.1, read as the reverse complement.
TATAAATCAAGGGCATTAAATTGAATTGTATGTATGAAATGTAAATTGAATTGTGTGTATAATTGAAATGTGTTTAATTGAAAATTTGTGATTCAGGAAAAGCCGAAGAGAAAAAAGACAAATTACCAGGTGGGATACTCTTTCACAACATATAATTAACAAAGGACTAGTATTTAGAATATATATTAAACTCTCTTAAATTGGCAAGAAAAAGACAAACAACCTAAACTAAAAATGGGCAAATTATTTGAACAGCCATATCAGAAAAAAGAAAATCCAAAAAAGTTAATAAACATAAGGAAAGGTGATCAATTTCATTGATGATCAAAGAAATTTGTTAAACTATAATACATTTTGTATCTACTAATTGACAAAAATCAAAAAGGCAGATAATAATCAGTGTTGGTGAACACATAAAACAACAGGAAATTTCATGCAGTGTTGCGAGGGGGTCTAAACTGGTAAACTTCTAGTAAAGAAATGCATATTCTCTGACTCTGAGTTTGTATAAGAAATATAATCCCTAGAGACACATACAAGAATGTTCATAGCAACATCAATTCTAAAAGAAAAAAAATGCTGGAAATAAATATTTATCAAGAATAAAAAAGATAAATATATCTTGGCAAAACTAAAGAAAAAATTAGAAAAGTCTGAAAATGTTATATTTCTTAACTCGGGTAGTGGTTACATAGTGTTTGCTTTATAATTATTAACTTCACATATATGATATATATGTCACATATATGGTTTATACACTCTTCTGGATATGTAGGATATTTCACAATTGAAAAAAAATATTATTCAGCCACTTGTAGACCTAACAACTGTCTTAATTCAGTAATGAACATGTGCATTAAGCTTAATAATCAAAGATTTTTGTCTGAATTTAAAGTTTAGTCTTCTTTCCCCAGTTCTATGCCCCTTCAATAGGAATCTCTAACAACCTCAGTATGGAAGAGAGGGAGCTACTGACCTTCTTCTCTATTTCCCAGGCCTGCCCAGCTCCTTCTCCTCCCTTCCACCAGCTGCCTGCCCCTTGTTCTTTATTCCTCCAGAGTTGGGATAATAGAAGAATAAGTGAGGAGGGAAAAGAAAGGTCTTATTTAACAGGTTCTGTCACCATCAGGTTTTCATGTTATTTGGAAAGTTGAAAGTTGACTCTTTTCCTCCTGAGGTTAGTTAGTTAGTTAGTTCTTGTGAGATCCCCCCGAGGGAAAATCTGACTGCAGCTGCCTCAATGAGGCAGTGCCTTTCCTCTGGCTGGACATTTAACAATACATTCAAATAGAAGATGATGAAAACAAACAAAATCTTAAGCTTCTGTCTCTATGGGTACAAGTGCAGTCTCTTTGTAGTACTGCCCATGGCAAGAAGCAATCTTGACGGAGGTTCCCTATTAAATGATCCAGGGTGGGTCTTGCTCACCCAGGAGGTCCACATCTGAACATGGAAAGAAACTCCTGTCTCCACTTGCCCCCAGTGCAGCAAGGTTTAAACTTCTCCAGAAGGAGCCCAACTTTAGTGCACGTGACTCTGGGACCAAACTAAAGTTCTTAATTCAAATTCAGCCTCATGGAGGGCTAGAGTAGAGAGGAGAAATATTACAGCACGCTGTCTCCAAAGCTCTTGTAACTCCCTTAAAAAAAAAAGTTCCGTCTTGGTCCCTTCATGATTAATACTTCTGTGTCTATTAGATGGGTGCTTTGCTACAACCTCGTTGTTGTCATCACTGTCATTTTTGGTTTATCTTTTGGAAGGCAAGAATTCTTTCAGCTTTATGGTTTTCTCTCCATCTGTTGAGACCTTAGCAGAAAACGAGTCCCATTTTAACAACTTGCTACAACACTGTCAATCAATCCACACCCCACCTCGACATATGGGTCCTTCACTTCCTAAACCTGTCCCGAGTTCTGCATTTTGATGTTTTGTTGGTTTTCCTTTCTGCTGGCCCTTAGCAGAGCAGAATAACAGAAAACTAAGACAGTCACTATTCATCCTTCTGGGTTTTTTCCCTTCATAAGTTGATCTACACCTCTCATCTATTATGTTGCCTCTCCAAGTCTCTTTGCCTTTATGGGACCATACTTTTATGATCCATTTACTGCATATTAGAAGATTTCAGAAGAGAGAAGTATTAGCTTTGTAAATAATGTAATCAGAATACAGGAACTAGTTCTTATCCTGTCCCCATGGTACCTAGAAAGGGCTTTATTCAAGACTATTTCATAAATGAATTAAATAATAAATGAAACAAAAAATTTCTCCCAACAGTTAGAGAAGAAAAGAGGCTTCTTGTATCATATATGTATACTATTGGAATAGTATGTATACTATTGGAATCTGCCAAATATTTATGTGACAGCTAAGTAATAATCTAAGCAATGAAAGAAAAACTCGATAATTTTTCTTGCTTAGATTTTATGATCGCCAGGGAATGTGTTTGTGTGTATATTTGATGAGCACCTGGTATTATCAGAAATTTTCAATTATTGTGAAGCTGCAGCTAGTATAGCTTACTGAAACAACTTCTCTCAACATTCAATTCTGTCTTAGGAAAGAATTTAAACATTTGATAGCTTTCTTTGCTTCTGTTTGATTTTATTCTTTTATATTGGCAATTGTGTAAGTCTCATTATAATCATTGTGGGCATAAAAGTATAATAAATACCCATTTACTTTACCAATTATACTTTTAATTACTACCCAGAATGAGCTTGGTGGAAAAGAAAGAAAAATCAAAAGGCCTCAGTTCTTTCTTTCTTACCTTGAAAAGAACAAAATTTGTCACCAGAGACAAAAATATAGTTTTTGCTTGAAAACAACCAACTATACTTTTGGATAAGCTCATGACATATTTCAACACATGAGATCGTTGTTTTTGAGTGTATGGGGATTTTCATGTACTAAACTGAATGTAAATCTAAAATAATTTACAAGGTACAAAAAATACAAAAATACACTCTAAAGATATGTATAGATTATATACAAATAAATCAACACTTTTTTCTTTTTTCCATAAGGAATCCCTCCCCCTCCCTTCTTTTTTTTTTAATTAACCTTTTTTAAACTTAATAAATACTTGAAATTTTTGTTTATTTCCTGGATATTTATCAAAGTGCTATCAGAAGACTTTCCTACTAGGTACAGCTTGGTGGTAACACAAAATAGTGACTTATTAATGACCTTCAATATTTAAGGGGTTAAAATCCAGTAGTTTGTAATCACCTGGATAAAGAAGAACAAATAAAGTAGATTTTAAATGTTCGCACCACAAAAAAGAAATAGTAATTATGTGAGATGATGGAGTGTTAGCTAATACTACCGTGGTAATCAAATTGCAATATATAAATATATCAAATCAACATATTGTACACCTTAAAATTATACCATGTTATATGTCAATTATATCTCAAAAGAGCTGGGAAAAGCTTTTACAAGAAGAGAACAAAAAAGCATGTGAAAACCAGGTGAAGTAGAAATGTGACTGACTGCTTCATTGCAGATAATTTTTCTATCACGGTAATCTCATCATGATTGCCAGAAATTGCTTCAGGCATGGGTATGTTGCCCAATTTTTGCTAATGAGACATGAAACCTGCTGAGGGGTCTGGAAAAATATATCTCTTTCTTAAGAGAGATGTGTAAGAAAAGATAATCTCTCATCTTTATCTTGTCTGATAAGTGAAAAGAAGCTATCTTCCAACCAGCCTAAAGATGAAGATACCACTAAGAATTACCAAGGAGAGAAAGAAAAAAGAGAAAAAGAAAAACTTGGAGTCTTTGATGCTATCTTTGAATAGATAAATCAACCAGCACTGGAGTCCACCCTACCTCTTAACTGTAATGTGAGGTAATAATTTTCCATATTGTTTAAGTTTATTTGCACGAGGATTTGTTATTTCTTATAGCAGAATGCATACTAACCAATATACGAAGGGAGATGAGGAAGAATTAAACAATCTAAAGAAGAAAAGCCAAATGGCAACACTATTTTCAAAAGGATGGGTAGAGTGAATGATTTTGTTGTCTGTAGAAGTCACAGAGAGATGAATTTCAGCTTACTATAAAACTTGCTGTCAGGGCTGTCTGAACAGGTATATGTGCCCTAGGAAGTAGTAAATTCCCTCTCACCAGAGATTGGCCAACCGTTTCTTAGTTAGCTGTAAATTAAAGAAATTAGATTACACACCTCATGATATTCATGTTTCTGTGAAAACTGGAAGAAAGATTTCCCAAGCTGACGCAAAGTGTAATATTAAAGCTTAACTATAAAACAATCTTCCTTTTCATGTTTATTTTGGGGAAGCTGCACTTACATTTCCAGTTCTCTAAACTAAGCATTAGTTTGCTGAGTTTCCAGATTGTGTTAGTAATGGTGAGTATAAAAACACTATATGATTACTATATTAAAGAGTTTAATTTCTAATTGGGACATGTTTTCAATCAATGAAAAATCCTGGCATATAATTGAGAATCAGAATTTGTGATAGAGCTAGTAAAGGGTTTGGTATAACAAGAAGTAGAAGAATCAATATGGGCTAAAATAGTTGACCTTGAACTTGACTTTAAGAGAAGGTGAAAACTAACCAAGTGCTGATCTTGACAGCATATGCATAAGTGTTATACAATAGTGTCTATAAAAATAGAGTCAAATGGACACAATGTCATTTTGAGTTAGTACTATGCAATTGTCAATAATAGATCCCACTATGTGGAGGTATTAAATGAAATGTTAGAACTAGGCCAGGGTTAAGATTAAGATACAAATTTAATTTTGTCTCATCATTCTGGAGAAAGATACATTTTTAACAATAGGGTTAGGATTAATATCATTATTCATAGAGTAAAACTAGGAACTGTTAAAGTTATTTCAAAAGAAACATTTTTCCTGTTGAAATTATTTAGGAGAAATAAAATTTCTAGCAATGTTCTTCTTACTCACCTTTCTGCCATTTTATTTGTGGGTTATGAAGAGAATTTTGATTGTTTAATGTAATCATTTTATAACATGACATCTCTCTATCTTACCTGATTGTCTTTACACAGGACCTAAAAAAGCTAGATATTGCAAAAGCTCTTACAAATAACAACAGCAACAGTCATGGGTTTTAGAATTGTTGGAAAGTGTATCAAAATTAACTAGGAGAATACAGTAGAGATATTCAATAAATTAAAACAGTATGAGAAAACTACATGGAAACTCCAGCAGGAGTTGTTTATCTAGCGTCAAATCTAATAAATCACATTAATTAAAAAGAGAAAGATTCCATTTGTTATTGATATAAGTTCTCTGATTTTCCTGGTGCCAGGTACCTTAGTCTACTTTTCATGTGTGGAGTCGTTAAGAAGGAATAAATGAAGAAAGCACCACATAAAAAGGCAGAAAGAAAAAGGGAGGGCCAATCCTAATCACACATGGTTACTAACAATTCCATAAATCATCTGATCCAAAAGGACCTCGTGCTGTTACCAGTAGAAATATTACTCTCATTTGCCTTTTTAAAAATTTCTCTCTTAAAAATAGTGAGGGAAAGATGAGTTCAGCTAAGAGTTCAGTATCTCCCCCCTACCCCTAATGTACATGGGCTTCAGTGAAAGAAAGTATTTGCAAAATATGTTCTTAGTATGCTGTGCTCCCTTTGCCTTCCATGCACTACAATTGATCTCAAACTATTCCACTTTCTAACATAAAATCAAATCCCATGAGAATGGACCTAATGCCATAAAATCTAAAAGCCTGGATTCCTCCAGTACACACTTCTTCTAACTGACCTGTTCCAAGTCCACTGCTTCAAGCATAGGGCAAGAAATATAAAACAATCATGTATTTTCTTTGAATCTCAAGCATATACAGTTTATTTGTAATAAGGAAATTCAAAGGTTATCTAAAGCTTCACTGAGCAAGGATTTGTTAATTGATAAATTTGGTTTGCCTTTTAAACTTTCAAGAAAATTATAAACTCACCAAAACTTTTCCCTGCAATTTAGATATCTTTCTGGAAGATTACACCACTATGTCTGGATGATATTTCCTGCATGCAAAGATGTCTTATTGGGCATAACATTGTGAATTTTCCATTCCGTATTTTTTAAATTGTTTTCATGAGTTGTTAAAACATAAGCAGTATTAACAAACTTTACATTTGAAGGTGACATGACATGAAGGCTGATAACAAAATGTCTATCCAGGTCCTTTGTCCATTTTAAAAATCAGGCTTATTTGACTTTTTGCTATTGAGCTGTATGAATTCCTTATATATTTTGTATATTTATCCCTTATCAGGTATATGGTTTACAAATATTTTCTCTTATCCTGTAGGTTGCCTTTTCCTTTTGTTGGCTGTCTCCTTTGCTGTGCAAAACCTTTTTATTTTGATGTAGTCCCATTTGTTTTTGTTTTGTTTTATTTCTGTTTGGTTTACTGTGCTTTTGGTGTTATATCCAAAATATCATTGCCAGACCAATGTCAAGAGACTTTTTCCCTATGTTTTCTTCTAGGAGAGTTATGGTCACAAGTCTTACACTTAACTCTTTAATCCATTTTAAAGTTAATTTTTCGGTATGCAATAAAATAAGGGTTCAATTTTACTCTTTTGCATGAAGACATTTTTTCCCCAATACCATTTATTAAAGAGACTATCCGTTCCCAATTGTGTATTCTTGACATGCTTGTTAAAGATTAGTTGACCATGTATATACAGAATTATTTCTGGGGTCTCTATTCTGTTTCATTGGTCCCTGTGTCTGTTTTTAATGCTTGTGCCATACTGTTTTGATTTCTATAGCTTTGTAATATAGTTTAAAATAAGGTAACCATCTAAAAGCAAATTTTCTGGATCAAAGTGTATAGATATCTAAAAATTTAAAAGATAGTTGTTAATAACCAAAATGACGGTATTGTATTTATATCCCACTAAAATTAGCTGGGCACTTCTGTTTCTCATCACTCATGCAAACATTTAGTAATTTTTTTTTAACTTTCACTAATCTGATTGGTGAAAAAAATGGTGCCTCATTTTGCTGTGAATTTTTTTATTATTAAAGAAGACTGATGTAAAGCAACTATACCCCAATAAGAAAATTAATTGATTAATAAAAAAGAAGATTGAGTAACATAACTTATTCACTGTCAATTCATATTTCTTATTCTGGAAACTAATTATTCATATCACTTATTAATTTCCCTTAATTATTTTAAGAGATATATACTTGTAGATTAAAATCAAATCATGAACTATATAGGTAAAAGGAACAGACTATGGAACTCCAATCCTAAAATTATCTCAAAAATGTCAAATTTTAAAACTCAAACAAAATAATTTTAGTATTATTGAAAGGAATTACTACTGTTTAATTTTCAAAATAAATAAAGTTAGGAAATTTATTGGTACAATATTAAGTTAGGTAGAAAATATGAAACAAAGTGCTTTCCAATTGTTAGATATTTTGTTACATATAAAGAATATTCTGTATGAAATTTGGGGAAAAGGTAACATTTAAGGTTGAAATTTGAAAAGGTTGCAATATATTCTCATGTCATTGTCTCTGAAGCAGATTTTGGCAAAAGTACTGAATTGAATTGACTGTGTGAGATACTTAGTAAGAAATGGGGAAAATTGGCCCATTGTGGCCCATGAATGAAAACAGAGAAGAATTATGATCAGAGCGTCAGAAAACAGAAGCTAGCTAATGCATAGAAATTAAACATAATGATATTTCACAAGTAATTAACTCTTTTAAAATGTATTGTTCTATCAGGTTCCTTAAAAATAAGTATTCTATATTAGAAATCTCAGTATAGCAGCAAAACATTAAACTTTAACATTTTCTTGATGTTTTCAATAACTTCTTATAGGAAATTTGTCATTTTACATAATTTACCCCAAAGATAAACTGAAACCAAATGCAGACTTTGAATTCATTTTAATTTATTATGTATGGAGTTCATGCTTTATAGTACTTTCTAGATATTATCCTATACATATTAGAAATGCTCCAAGCAGAAATCAGATTATTTTAGATTTTGTGGAAATTGACACCTTAATATTTTTTCTCAGAAGATTAGATCTGTGCCTTTAAAAGAAGCTGTAAAAATGTGAAACAGGATTTAGATTTAGATCTCTGACCCTCAATATTTAAATGAACCTATGAGGAACCAGGCCACAAAATAGTACTTTCCACCGTGTTTTTCCCTATCCTGATTCTTCTAACAATTACTAAAGGCTTTATCATTATATTTCATTGTTTAGGTTCTTATTGCAATGATCAATTGGTCTTCTTCTTTCTCTGCAACATAAGAAAAGCGAAGATGAATTATGTCCTTGAAACTACACAGATAAATGCAATCTAGTGCTGAAATAAGACTGAATGGATAAAGTTGTGGCTCTCAAACATAGTAAATCTTAGATGCCTTTGAGCAATTCACATTTTTCCTGCTACCCTTAAAACATAAGATGTGTAAAATATATATAAATCCTGCAAAAGTATTTATTTTGTTCATTTCCTTCATTATTAGATCTCCCTTCAGGTGTGACCCTCACAGGAATGCACTTCTGTGCAGGAGAGCTGGGGTTAATACATTACAGAAAGTTCATAACGATTTTGAAAATGTAGAGGAACTATGTGTTCAAGGAATCAGGTTAAAGATAGCCAAATACTTTGCCAAAGCTACGCCCATCCACTATGCTGGAAACCACACACTGTTAAATTTCAGTATCTCTCACGTTGTTGAATACAATGATAAGTTGAAAACAGGAGGAAATTTGTTTAATTTTTCTCACCCAATCTTTCAGTTCTCCTTTAGGGTAGAAGGACCAAATTTATAGGCTAAGAAGAAAGTTAATCAGTATATCATTAAAACAGCAAGACATATGGGTAAAACATGAACACTTCTGCCAGTCACCTGGAAGCTTCCAAGTGTCCACATGTTTGGTATGATGTTAACTAAATATTTGAATTACTAATTGACTATTTTTATTTGGGAGTTTTGGTATTATATAGTTTTTTTTAACATGTCTGTATTATACCAGGATGTTGGTGTGGTAGAAAAATAAAGTAGTTCATTGTGGAAAAATTACTGTTATGATTGGCTTGAAGGAACATGTTAAGATTCATCAGATACCAATATGATGGTTGATAAAGTAAAGGTAATTATGTCAATTGCGCACAATTAGTAGGCACAACTCTATTCATCAGTCATTTCTTCATAATGATTTTGCTTGAATCATGATAAAACAAAACTTTATTTACTAGGAACTATATTTTTGTCTTTGTAGGATAATATAAATTGGTAAGGAAAAAAAGTAGCTGACATAAAACAATGCCAGCTAGCCAAAGGGCACATTGAGGATCTTGTTTTTTATAAGGTTTTTGGCACTTTTCTCTGCTGTCGTAATATGCTCAGGCACTCCAAGACTCTAGTTAGTGAATAGAGGTCTTCGCTTATTGACAAAATCAGGGATAGTGCCTCATACTCATTTGACAAGTCCAACTTATGCATGAAAACGAGCATTAACTGAGTATCTACAGTGAACACTTAGAGAATGAAATAGAAATGAAAATAAAACACGATGTATGGTCTTAAGTTCTAGCATTTTATGACCTAATGCTAATAGACAACACTCTAAGACAACTAGTTAAACTAGGAGATTCCCTTTAAGTTCCCATATTTTTCCATTACTTTCCTTTGGTTGGTTATTTCTTTTCATTGTGGGTGTCCTTAAGAAAGGCAAGGTGGAGTCAAAAGGGATAAGTCATGTGACAGAAGATGTAGATGCATAAATTTCATTAGATAGAAAATACTTGCAAACCCAAACGTGAGATGCTATAGGCTATGAAGGCCTTAGGTAAGGCACAGTTAATAAGAAACAAATAAAAGGAAGGAGAGAGGTGTGTGTGTATGTGTCAGAGAGAAAGCGAAAGAAAGAGAGATAACCATGAAAACTAAAATTATAATTAAAGTTTATTTAGCTCTAAATAAGCAATCTTTATACAGAAATTGGACATGTTGGAGAATTCCACATGACAAAGAACTGATGGCTGGGTCTGGATAATAGCCAGTAAGAAACAGAGTCCCTCAATCTGATAATTTTCAGGGAACTGAATGCTGCCAACACCATGTGAGTTTGTAAGCAGATCCTTCCTCAGTTGGATCTTCAGATGAGAACCCTGCCCTGGCTGACACCTTCACTGCAGCCTGTGAAAGACTCTAGAGGACCCAGTTAAGTTCTGCCCAGACTCCTGATCCTCAGAAACTGAGATTATAAATGTACATTGTTTCCAGACAAATTGTTACACAGCACTAGATAATACTCCTTATAATCAGTAAATAGTTTAACAAAACTAATATCAACTTCACACAAATAAAATTAAGGTTTTAAGTCCTTGCCTTGCACACAAATGGAATTTTAGACTACCTTTTAATGCCCAGTTTCTAGAAGTATATTCCTGTGATATAAGACATCCAATCCTATTTGCTGCTTTTAAAAGTAAAATAGGAATTCAGTAGATTTGATGAACAATAAAGGCTGCTATGGAAAATATTTCTTCATTCTAAGTCGTTTTGCAGAAGTTTCGTTACTTACAGGTTTTTTTTTTTTTTTTTTTTTTTTTTTTTTACATATAACCATACACCACCGCTTGTTTATGTATTCACTACCAAAGTCAAACAGAATTCCCACTGACTGAGATTTAAATCATTTAAAAGATGATTTTTAAAGACAATACTCAGTGAACAAGAAAATCTTTTCCTCTGTAGCTTCTGGAACCAAAAACCTCATTCCTACACCCTGCTCTTTTTTCTTCTAAAAATGTATTTATTTCTTGTAATAGCAGGTCTGGTTTTAAAGAAAAGAGCCTTTATTTTGGCAGATGAAAGAAAGGGAGAAATCTGCAAGCAACTGCAGGTAAGCAAAGAGAAGTGTTTAGTTGTCCAAATATTTCAGCAGAACAAAAATGAGAAGGAAAAAGGAGGGGATTACACCATGTAATCAACCCTTACATGGTGTTTGCATTTCAAAAACATCACACAACCGTTAATTCGCAGAGACACGCAATTCTTAGGAGGCAGTTGTGTATTATGGACAGTTTTACCAAATGCCTTAGTCGGGCAAATTTCGTGGGCTGGTCTAACACAAATATCAATCTAGATTGACTTGGAAATTGTGCTTAAGACCAGCAGCCATTCAGCCCAGTGCTTTACACTTGGAGAACTTACCTCGTTTGTTTCAAAAAATATTAATGCAAGAGCCATGTAATGATTCTGGCTTCATATTTGCCAACATGGCATCAGGACACTTAAGTGTTATTCTAATCCTAATACTGCCAGAGAATTATAACCAAAGGGAAAGAAATGCCCCCAGATCGCTGAAAACAACAACTTACTGTCCCTTTGAAGGGAGTGAGGATGCCTGGCATAGTTATAATAACTCCTCCAATAGTCAACTCATTCTCCTTAACTCAAATGTCATATTATCTAAAACAAATAATTTTATAATCCGTGTCAAGGATTTTAAGAAGGTTTTAAAGATTTTTTTAACCATCAGTGTATACTTTCAAATATAGAAAAATTACTGCAGAGACTAAAACTCCACTCTAACTACAAATAAATATGAAATTTTGTTTGACAATGTTATGGCATAACATCACACTTTTATTTTAAAAACATTTTCTTTCATCTTGAAATATTAAAAAAAAGGTTTTTACATTGTTCTTGATTTTGTTGACATCTAAAGAGATGCTCTTTTATTCGACAAAGAGCAATTTTTCAATTAACAATCAAATATTTATCTCTCTGGAATTTCAATGGTTATAAGAAGGAGAAATGAAATTACATATTCATATTTCAGTTTATATACAAAAGTTTCAAACATACTCTAAGGCATTCTCCCTTTCATTCAACTCTTTAAAAGGGGAGAATTTAAGCAGTGGAACCATCATCAGTTTAATTAACATAGGAAATGTCTAAGGCAAAGTAAGCCATCTGGGACCTAATAAAAATGCCATAACTGAGTGAAATGAAAAACAAGCCTCAACTTGCTTTGGCATAATCAGGTGTGAATTTTTCCGAGTATATATTGTGCACAATGAAGCCTTGATTAGAACTGTCTATAATGACTAGCAGAACTCTCCAATATTCTCACAGTAGGAAAAGCAAACAAAAGAGCTTCCGGGAAAGTTTGGAAGTAAATGAAACTCTAAAATAATAAGCTAATATGTCTTCCATTATAGAAAAGAGATAGAAAGGTATGGTTTAGTTAGGAAGAGGCTTGAGCTAAAATGCACGTGTGTTCAATACCATAACTAAAATTACAAAGATTTATCTTCTTTAAAATCAAATTTATGTACTTAGCGGGAACACATACTAACTAATGATTCCTCTCAGATTGCCTCATCAAAACCTTCCTAAAATTAGACTTGGATAAGCTATGAAATGCACTCAATAAATACTTATTGACCGATCTGTCATAAGTGTATATAAGTGAAGTAGCTATTACCCACAGAATGACCATTGGTGGCTGTGAAGACTTTCATGACCCCTATTATCTCCTGCACTCAGCCCATCTTATAAGTAAAATGGGGATAAGTACACATGCCTATTTCATGGGGTTGGAATAATGAATACTTGAGTTAATATGTATAAAGTGTTTAGAACTGTTCCTGAAACAATCTATGCTCGATCTATGGGAAACTTTAGACGTATGGGAGAACAGAGGGAGAAGACATTAAGTTAGCCTTGGGGATAACAAAAAGCTTCACAAAAGAGGATGCATTTGAAATATGAATAGAATATCCTTAGGAAGGGAAAGAAAGTGAAGAAATTCTAACCACACTACTCTCCTGCTATTTAAATCCTTTAATAGCTTCCCAAAAGTATATGTGTGTGTATGTGATGTTTGTGTATGGGATATCACACACACACACATATATGATAATATGTAAATGCCCTAATTTGGCTTAAAAGACCCATCCTGGCCTGGTTGGTTACATTTTGCTAATTATGCATGCTCATCTGTCACTCTTCTCACCCCGGTAACCCACTGATCTTAGCTCCATTCCATGTGCCTTTATTTCTCTCTTTAGTCCTCTGCATCTCTCTCAACCTAAGCCCCTCTTCCCACTGCTTCTTCCTTGCTAACTCTTACTCATCATTTCAGGTCTCAACTTCATATCATTGCCTCTAAGAAGCCTTATGGATCTTTCTAGACTAAGTTGGATGAGCCTACTATACGCTTTCATAGGACCCTGTATCTTTCTTTTTCTATTGATATGAAGCCAATTACCACAAAGTTAGTAACTTAAAATAACAGCCACTGATTGTCTCACAGTCTATGGGGCAGAAGTCTGAGCAGGCTTGACTGTGTTCTCTGTTTAGGGGCTCACAAGGCTGAGTCAAGGTGTTGGCCAACTTGGCTGGGCTCTTCTCTGGAGGCCCTGTGGAGAATCAGCTTCTGAGTTCATTCAGGTTGCTGGCAGAATTAGGTTTTTGTGCTTTTGAAACTGAAGCCCCCATTTCCTTTCTCGCTGTCAACCAGGTACCACTTTTACCCGCCAGAGGACTCCTGCTTTGTGGCCTCCACCAATGGTATAGCAAATCCTTCTCATGCTTTCAATGTCTCTGACTTCCCCTGTTGCCACAGCCAGAGAAAACTCTCTGCTTTTAAAGAGCCTATGTGATTAGATTGGGCTTATCAGATACAGTTCCTTTTAATTAACTCCAAAATAACTGATTAGAAACCTTAGCTAGATACACAAAAATTCCTCTCACCATAACATAATCACAAGAAGAATGATATCTCAACATATTCACAGATTCCACCTAAGCTTAAGGGGAGGAGACTATACAAGGATTAGGATCACTGAGGATTATTCTTAGAACTGTCTACTACAGACCTCATATTCCCCTTTATATTACCCATAGTTACTTGTGACTGCTTGTTTGTTTCTTACTGTATTTATCAAGTCCTAATTTAGCACTCATTATGTACTAGGCACTGTCCTAACATTTTAGAAGGATACTATTCTTATGTCCATTTTTCCAATGAGGAAAATTGAGGCACATAGAGCTTGGGTAACCTGACCAAGATCACACAGCTATAAAATAGAAGTGGGTTTCAAATCCAGGCAGGCTGGTTCTGGAGTCTATGCTCTTAACATTAACTATGCTCTCTGCACAGCTAGAGTGCAACCTTTATGACTGCATCTCTCTCTTGTTCACTGTAATCCCTATGCTTACTTCAGTCCATAGCACGTATGTATTTATGGTATAAATCAATATCAAATGAAACTTTAAGAATTTTTTTTCAAACAATGTTATTGAGCAACCATAGCTCAATTTGTCCCATATTAAAGAATGATAGTTCCATATATGTCACTCATATGTACCAAGCATGATTCTAGACGTCAGGGAAACAATACTGAGTAAGCCAAAGGTATTACCTTCTCTTGGAATTTGCCTGGATGTCAAGACATACAAGTAAGTATCCAAATACAATATGATGTGGTAAGCATTACAATAAAATTAAATTTCATTATCAGATGAATTAAAGGAATATGTGCTGGAAATATGATGTCTATCAGCTTTCCTATATTTGAACATTCCAGATCAGATCATGTAAAATAATAATTTGGGAAATGACTTGAATAAAAGTAAAACCCTAAGAGCTGAAACATTAACTAAACAAGAAGTTAAATTTGAAGTTCCCTCAGCATCCAATTCTTTGTGTTACACTTTGAAATTACTCATATTCCCATAGGCAGAAAAGCTAATATAAGTAAGATCAGCCACAGGGATTTGCCCCAATTGCTACTGTTTGTGAATTCATTACTTTCCCTAGGTGGAGTTTGAGTGGAAGCACTTCAAATCACATCAGCACCAAAATTAGACTTCTCGATTACTGTCATGTTTTATAACAAGCATTTGTAAAGCAGTCAGCCTTTGCCACTATAAAATGGGGCATCTGTTAATGTGTGTTTATATCTGCTCATCAATTAAACTTAATTATCTTTCCCTGTGGTTTTCAACCAAAGAAGATCTACATGTAAATATATGGCTTCTTTTGAGATTAATAGAAATTCTACATAAAGAGTAAAGGAGAAGGGAGCAAGTTAGGAGAAGTTAGCATTTATTAAGCAACTATTATGTACCAGGTACCTTTTAATATATTATCCCATTTAAATCTCTCAACAACTGCATGATATTTCTAGTATAATTCCATGTTACAAACAAAAACCCCAAGGCTTGGTGAGATTAAGAATTGTTTAAGACCATGCAATTCACATATAGCCATTTTATACTTAGCATTAACCACCTGTGGGCATCTAAAAAGAGTCTATGTCAACAGATTTTGAAATAAAAAGCAATTCCCAGGCTGCTACTTCCAAAGAGCATTTTAAGTTTGTTTTGCTTTTCAAGTTCTCACTTTAGTGTGACTCACAAAACTTTGTATGATGTGGTTCTCCAGCTGGTACTTCTAGTCTAGAAAAGCAAATGTTCCCACAATTTTCCCTTTGATATTAGCATGATGTCAACCACGTCTCTTCTGTTTTGATAATATTCTGGTGACATCTCGGCTCCGCCCCCACAATCCTCTATTCTTTAGGATTCTATTTCCAGCTGTCTGATAAAAATGGAAAAAATGAACAAATGGTTCAAGTCTAGAGGGATGTTTTTTTCTGGGATTCAACTGAGGACCAAACCTTATGCCCACCCCCCAAAATTATAAATAAGTTGAAGCCATGATCCAAATGGTCCAGTAATCATTAAGGATACAGTTTCACAACCAAAATATAATTTGAAAATAAGCAGATGTGCACTTGCATTTCTCAAGTAATATGAAAATGATGCTTAGATTACAGCAAGGCTTTTTATTTTAACATCTTTATTGGAGTATAATTGCTTTACAATGGTGTGTTAGTTTCTGCTTTATAACAAAGTGAATCAGCTATACGTATATTTATACCCCCATATCCCTTCCCTCTTGTGTCTCCCTCCCACCCTCCTTATGCCACCCCCTAGGTAGTCACAAAGCACTGAGCTGATCTCCCTGTGCCATGGGGCTGCTTCCCACTAGCTATCTATTTTACATATGGTAGTGTATATATGTCAATACCACTCTCTTACTTCGTCCCAGCTTACCCTTCCCCCTCCCTGTGTCCTCAAGTCCATTCTCTACATCTGCATCTTTATTCTTGTCCTGTCCCTAGGTTCTTCAGAAACTTTTTTTTTTTTTTTAGATTCCATATATATGTGTTAACATATGGTATTTTTCTCTTTCTGACTTACTTCACTCTGTATGACAGACTCTAGGTCCATCCACCTCACTACAAATAACTCAATTTCATTTCTTTTTATGGCTGAGTAATATTCCATTGTATATCTGTGCCACATCTTCTTTATCCATTCATCTGTCAGTGGACACTTAGGTTGCTTCCATGTCCTGGCTACTGTAAATAGAACTGCAATGAACATTGTGGTGCATGACTCTTTTTGAATTATGGTTTTCTCAGGGTATATACCCAGTAGTGGGATTGCTGGGTCATATAGTAGTTCTATTTTTAGTTGTTTAAGGAACCTCCATACTGTTCTCCACAGTGGCTGTATCAATTTACATTCCCACCAACAGTGCAAGAGGCTTCCCTTTTCTCCACACCCTCTCCAGCATTTATTGTTTGTAGACTTTTTGATGATGGCCATTCTGACTGGTGTGAGGTGACACCTCGTTGTAGTTTTGATTTGCATTTCTCTAATGATTAGTGATGTTGAGCATCCTTTCATGTGTTTGTTGGCAATCTGTATATCTTCTTTGGAGAAATGTCTGTTTAGGTCTTCTGCCCATTTTTGGATTGGGTTGTTTGTTTTTTGATATTGAGCTGCATGAGCTGTTTGTATATTTTGGAGATTAATCCTTTGTCAGTTGCTTCATTTGCAAATATTTTCTCCCATTCTGAGGGTTGTCTTTTTGTCTTGTTTATGGTTTCCTTTGCTGTGCAAAAGCTCTTAAGTTTCATTAGGTCCCATTTGTTTGTTTTTATTTCCTTTTCTCTAGCAGGTGGGTCAAAAAGGGTCTTTCTGTGACAGCAATGCTTAACAATAACCCTTTCCTATAATAACATAAATGCCTCTCTTCAAATTATCTGAAAAATTCCTACTGAAACTTTAGACTATGCATGCCTTATTTTTATAGCACTCCCTTTTCTTTTCAAAACCTGTATGAGGGATAAAAGAGGAAGAATTTTTCTCACAGCTTTAACTCTCAGAAGAAGACATGAAGGGAACAAAATTGCAAGCAAGGCAAGAACCCATTTACTAGGGAGGAAAAAGGAAAGATTCTAATAATTTACAGGCTTCCAGACTCTATGAGTATAGACTTACCCCCAAATCTGAACAATGTAAGCACCCAAACAATGAAACTCCTAACAAAATACTTTAACAGCTTGATTAATATTTAGCTCCCATACCATACAATTCACTCATTAGTGTACAACTCAGTGTTTTTTAGTATATTCACAGATGTTCAAATACCAGCATAATCTAATTTTCAACATTTTTCTCATCCCATAAGGAAACCCAATAGACAGAGCACAGAGGATTTTCAGGGCAGTGAAGCTACTCTGCATGATACTATGGTGGCTACATGTCGTTATAAGTTTGTCAAAGCCAGAAAATGTAGAACACTAAGAAAGAACCCTAATGTAAACTATGGACTTTGGGTGATGATGTGTCAATGTAGGTTCATCAATTGTAACAAATGCACCATTCTAATGGGGGGATGTTGCTAGTAGGGCAGGCTGTACTTGTGTAGGGGCAAAAGGTATATAGGAAACCTCTATACCTTCCACTCAATTTTTCTGTGAAGCTGATACTGCTTTTTAAAATAAATTCTATTAGGAAAGAAAAGAAATGAAAAAAAAAGGAAAGGAGAGGAGAGGAGAGGAAAGAAAAGAAAAGGATACTCTATATCTATTAGCAGAAAGTTTCCATCCCCCAAGCCCCCCATCCCTCCTCAGCTGTTAGCAACCACAAATAGACTTTCTGTCTCTATAGATTTTGCCTTTTATGGCAATTTCATATATGGTTATTTTAAATAGATAACAATCACTCCAATGTAAATAGTAGAAAATTATTTGCTAAATCAGTGGGATGTACTTCCGGGTTACTCTAGGATAATGTCAGCTTCTTAGACTAAAATCTCTCAATATTTCCTCCAAAAAGCAAACTGATCAACAAGGAGAGCAAAGGAAAACACACAAAACTGCCTTCTTTGGCATCACTTGGACACCAAGAGTGCCACAGTCCTCATACTAAATATAAGGAAAGAAATGAAGACCAAATTCCAGCAGACATAAATGTGACCTCACCCCATAAGCCTGTGTGGAAATGAGGTAGTGTCTGAAGAGGCTGGGTAGAAGGAGGATAATGGAGCTCATATAAAATAAGACCCAGAATGGCAAGGCCCAATCAAACTACAGAAATTCTGAAACAGGTCTGAGACTTGGTAGACCTGAGCTCTGGCTACAGAAAGGTGCACAGAATCTGAAGAGGCAAATTCAAAACATGCTCTCTTCTGGAAAATCATGAAACAAATAGGATTGGTAGGGCATCTTTTACAGATTTGGTGATAAAGAAAAGAAGAAAGTAAGAGGAGAATTTAAGAATCTCACAGAAACAAAAGAGAACAAAATCCAAAGACATGCCCATCAATTTCCCCAAAGAAACATTTATTCCTGTATGTTCCCCAAACACTTGATTGCTGTATACATAAATTGTTATTGTAGACCCGGGTATAAACAGTAAAAATCCAGTCTACTTGCATAAAAACTTCTCTATAAAGGAAACAGAAAACTAAAATCAAAGCAATACAATTGATGAAAAACCTTCCCTACCCTCAAAGAAAAACAACCATGAGGAAGGAGAAAATTATAAAACAGCATCCAGGCTGGATAAAACATACGTATACAAGCATTTGCATATATTTAATGAAACCTAGATCAGAAACTCAGAATACAAATAGGCAAAAACACGGGAAAAAATTTTTTTTTAATATTTTGATCAAACTGAGAAAGAAACTGAAGAAAATACAAATTTTATAAAAACTAAACACCAATTATGTGGTGTACTAGATTCAAGTAAAAATTCTGTAATGTAATAAGAGAAATTTAAGAAAGGCTTGAAAACAACAAAATAAACAAAAATAAGAAAGAATGAAGTTAAAATTATAGGAGAAAAAAACGGTGGAAATGAAAGACAGGCAAAGATTCAAACATGGCATAATTTGAGTACTTGGATTAGAAACCAAACAACAAACATATTTAAAACAATAACACAAGACAAACTTTTCAGATTGTTTGAAAAGTAAAATCATATCTCTGTCTCAGAAATGTGTATGCCTTTTATTTTTCTCTGTTGCCAAACTGCTCTGTAAAGTATATCCAGAACAATGCTGAATAAAAGTGGTCAAAGCAGACACTGCCTTGTTCCCAATCTTAGTGGGAAAGCATTCAACATTATGTTAGCTGTTGGCTTTTTGTTGATGCCCTTAATTAGCTTGAGAAGTTGTTTTATTCCTGGTTTATTGTGATTTTAATCATGAGTGAGTTTGAATATAAACATATTTTTTCACCACCTACTGATATAATCGTATATATCTCTCCTTTATTCTGTTAACATGGTGAATATTTTTATTGATTTTCCAATGTTAAACCAACCTTGCAACCCTAGAATAAACGACACTTAGTCATAATGGATTATTTGCTAATTGAAAAAATATGTACATATATTTATATATTTTGTTTTAATTAAGTATATTATGTTATTTAAGTGTGTGTGTATATATATGTATATATATCCACACATATATATTTAAATATGTCTGCTTATTGACAAGCTCATGTGTGAAAAAATCTTCATTGACAAACTCAGCTGAAATTGTAAAGAAGATGTACAGCCAAAAGTTATTAATCTCATGGAAACCAGGCAGACTGTTCCCTAGCTAAAAGTATAATTGTAGGAAATTGGCCTGCCATTAATTTTTAATATGCTGTATAATTTAGGCAGTATATCAAGGATCCTTGTTGAATCACAAAGTAATATCTCTCCCTGAAACTTGTTAGAGATTGCTAAATATTATGCTGTTGAGGCTAGTAGAGTGATTTGGTATAAATCCCTAAAGAGCAGTTCTTATAAATGATGTATTATTTATTCCATTAGCATTATTTGTTCTCCAACTCCCCAGTGCTAATAATTCCAACATGCTCCTTTTCTTTTACAAACAACAGATCTCAAACAATGAGGAAGAGAATGTCTGTGACCCAAATCAGAATCAACAGGCATAGTCAAATAAAGATTGCTTGCCTCATTCTAATGAATTCCTCATCATTTCTTCTTCTGTTAAGAAACAGAGAAGAGGGCTTCCCTGGTGGCGCAGTGGTTGAGAGTCTGCCTGCCGATGCAGGGAACATGGGTTCGTGCCCTGGTCTGGGAGGATCCCACATGCCGTGGAGCGGCTGGGCCCCGTGAGCCATGGCCGCTGAGCCTGCGCGTCCGGAGCCTGTGCTCCGCAACGGGAGAGGCCACAACAGTGAGAGCCCCCCACCCCAAAAAACAGAAACAGAGAAGGAAAGTTGAAAATAGTTTATTCTCAGCTCTAACTATAATTATTATGTTCCACCAAGTGTCATCAAGCATTTAAATAAATAATGTCATTTCAGCATAAAGTTCCACTCATGTGTTTAAATTCTCAAATGCATTAAGAATGTGTCTCTTCACAGGAAAGGAGAGGGAGAATTAGTATGTACTGTGCCTTAACTCTATGGCAGTGCCTTTCACAAGCATGGCCTCTCATTGACTTTGTTTTCTATTCTAATTCCAGAGGCTGTGGGAAGAGAGAAGGGATGATGTCACCAGTCCCTGTGGGCTACATTAACACCTTGGCATTCTGGGGCTAAGGTAAAGGCACATTGCCAAAGACCAGTTTAATGTTGTCTCATTTCACCACCACTTTCATGGCTTCAGCTGAGTCTAATGACAGGGCATGTATTGCCAGATTTATAGATAGTTTTACATACATTTAGTCCATGATATAGCAGTAGAGATAGTAGTCTGTTTAAAGATAACTGTCAATATATATATTAGATATGCATCTGAACAATAGCACAAACAGAAACTTTACCAGTAGGAAAATAGGTGCTCTCTAATAGAAAGATTGGGAGACACAAGCTTTTGGATCTGTTAAGGGGTGGTAGAGGACAGGGGTGGAATTATTCCCTAAGATGTTTCCTTTTTTGGGCATAGAACTCATTAGCATTATACTCTCTATTCTCTTTCTCACTCCTCCCTGGGGAGAAGGAAAGCAACGAATGCTAAATTTGTAACAAACAAATTGGGCATTTTCAAAAGCTGAGCTCTGCCCTTCTTCCTCTTGGGAGCTGGAAGCAAGTGCCTACAGTCAATCTAACAGCCTGTAGCAGGAGGCCTACCAGTCCAGGGCCACCTGTCCACATGGCTACTTCTAACTCTAACATGCAGTATTAGGAAGCTTACCTGCTCATGTATAAGCCATGTACTCCAACCTGAAGTTTACCAAAAATAAGCTCCATCTGTATGTCTTTGTTTTATTTCTGAATTTATTCAGAACCTAGTTATGGAAGAGGAGTGTCTTGTTCTATCTCCCTTAAACATTCCCAGCATTTCCTGCGTGGGCCAGGAACCCTGAGAAATGAAACCAAAGTGTCAAATGGGAGACCAAATGTACATGTGGGGAGGCTTTGGGAGGGACCAAGACATAAGATGTTAGGCTTGGGGTTTACTCTTTTGGCTGGGTGTTTTGAACTTGTATTTTTCTTTTCTTTTCTTTATTTTGTATATTTAGAGATGTGTATGGAGCTAGATTTTAATTGCTGGGACATAAGGAAGAGATGTTAAGCCTTGGGCAACATTGTATTTTGACCTTGGGGGATGAAAATAGGTTATGGTAGTTTTATTACAGGAAAATGATTGAGGTTGAGGTTAGCCTTGGACTTATGAGGCTCGGCACAAACTCATTTTGGTTCTAGATGGGTTAATTATAATTACAGTAACAAACAATCTCAGGTAAACAACTTCGGGGAGCCCAAATATGACTTTAAATGAAAGGGCATGGTAGTAATAACAGTGGCTCAGGAACTGCTCACACACACACACACACACACACACACACACAAAGATGCTATGGCTCTAGATAGAGTCCATACACAGTACTAGAAGCAGTAGAAACCAAGAGGTTTTTCATGCGCTACTGGGGGCTAGAAAGGCACCTTAGTTATGTCCTGATGTTTAGAACTGTAAACAATGCAAATTTCTCAACTTGAAGTTCAGACAGCAGTGGCTTTTTGTCACTCTCCAAGAGAAGAAGCAGCATGCACAAGGGGCTCCTTCCTACCCCCAGATCTGCAAGTCGATGGTGCCTCCGTTAGCCTTTTGCTGGAAGATTTATCCCAGTGGAGTTTCAATTTCTAGGTAGTGGAGTGCAGACAACTGGTAGGAACCAACCAGGATCCTTTTTCCCTTCTCTCAGAGAGCACTGAGTCTCTGCAGTGGTCTTCTGGCAACCTAATTTTATGTAGGATGTTAACGCGAGGGACTAGGAATTAGCTTGTTTTCTAAATTTGGTGGGTGTGGAGCCAATGCTGTAATAATTTTGTTTCTTATTACTCCTTCGGATATTTTAAAAATGAGGTGTATCAGAGATAGACTTGACATTACAAATTCTGAAGCCCTAGATGAAGGAACTACGCCTATTCCTCTGAGATGTATCTCAGAAGGCAGCTGTTGAAAGAAGACCAACTCTACCCAGGCAACCAGAACCCCTTGGATGAGACTGAGCTGAATAATAAATTTGGGAGGATAGTTTGGATCTTAATTATAACTTAGAAATTTTAAACTTCAAATATGTAATTCCATAGGGGAAAATAATTTGATATCAGACTTTAATTCGTTTGGAATTTAATATATTTTGACTTTAACTTGAAAGGAGATTTAATCTTTGAACTTCAGTTTTGCCCTGGGACTTTAAAGTAGTGGCGGTCTTTATATTCAGATTCAGGGTATTTCTCTGATGTTGACATCTCCTTACTAGGAGAAATTTCATGCTTTCTATCTTTTGGTTGGCGTTAAATCTCATTGAAGAACCTCTGACACACTGTGGGAAAATGTGGCTAGACATAATTTGGAAATAGAAATAGAACAGAGAATGAACTTTCAACTTTGGATTGAGACTGGCCTTAAAGTTGATTTACTTAATGCGATGTACATACCCATTTCAGGGCATTCTAGAGTCATATTCTACAGTGGTCCAAGGTTCCCAGGAGAACCCAAAAGGGCAGGCAGTAAGAATTTGGAGAAGAACCTCATGCAGATTAAGAGTGAAACTGTCTGATGGCTTGTGCATTTCCTCTTCTGAGGGCTAAGCATGGCATTACTGTTTGAATGTAATGGGTTAAGAGAAAGTTTAATCTGAGGAATTTGGGGGTGAATGCTTATTTCCCACTCCTGATGTTTCCTTCCCTGTGGATGCAGAACTATTTGGTTTATCCTATAGCCTCTCTCTCATCTTTCACTTACTCTACCCGGGGAAGCTGAGCAACTCATCTGATTGGCAAACTGGGGAAGACTAAACTTAGTGCGCTCATCCCTCCTCTGAGATTCTAACTCTGAAAGCAAGCTACTTCATGGAGCAAGCTTTCTCCTTCATTTCTCTAGAGTCGAGACTAGTTAATTGTTAGGCTCCATCCTTGCTGGGGGTTGGGGGAGAAAGGAAGAAAGGGAGGCAAGAGGAGTGGGGGCAGGAGGTCTGTCCCAGTCCTATGTGGGCAAATTTGCCTAATTCTGGGGTTTGGTATTAGCAAGCACTTGAGCTCCAACTTAACTCTTCATATAAATATTGTTGATTCTTGTCCTCTATCTGCCACTTTTCGATTTATTTCAAAATTTCCCAGAACTGGGTTCAGGGAAAGGGGTAATATATACTCTTTAATGGACCCTCTTGAAGACTCCCAGTTAGAATTGGGACTGACATTTATAATTTGCTAGTAACATGATCTGGCCATGTCTCTGAAACCTAGTCTGTTCAACCATAAAACTAAAAATACAAAATCCACTTTACTGCATGGGTTGTGAATAGTAAATAAAATTTACAGGATTACTAAATATGACATAATTTTAGACCTGTAGACAAATGGGCCTGCAAATGAATCATCACAAAAAAGAGAAAGATTCATCTGGTCTCAAGCAGTTGGTCATTTGCAGGCTCCCCTATGGAGGATAACAGCGGCTCAGAGTTGACTGTGTGGGCAGGCTGATGGACCAGAGTGAGGGGGAAGGGGCCAGACAAGAAAGTTCACCTACTTTTTGCAAACTCATCAGTCAAGGAAGAGACTCATTCCTCTTAGGAGTGAGTGAGAGGGGCAAGGAGCACAAGGAACCTGAGTGTAAAGGAAATTCTTTCACATGGAAACAGGAATGGAGGGTAAATATCACCCTCAATGATATACAGACACTGCAAGTGCATATTAAATAAGTGATTTTTTAAGAGTACTCTATATAGATGTTTAAAACACTAGTACTAGAAGATTCAGACTGAAATTGAAACTGTGATTTAAAATCTTCCAACAAACAATCACCCAGGACCAGATGGATTTACAGGCAAATTCTATCAATCATTTAGGGAAGAGCTAACACCTATCATTCTCAAACTCTTCCAAAATGTAGCAGAGGGAGGAACACTCCTAAACTCATTCTACGAGACCACCCTCACCCTGATACCAAAACCAGACAAAGATGTCACAAAGAAAGAAAACTACAGGCCAATATCACCGATGAACATAGATGCAAAAATCCTCAACCAAATACTAGCCCCCAGAATCCAACAGCACATTAAAAGGATCATACACCATGATCAAGTGGGGTTTATCCCAGGAATGTTAGGATTCTTCAATGTAGGCAAATCAATCAATGTGATAAACCATATTAAGAAACTGAAGGAGAAAAACCATATGATCAACTCAATAGATGCAGAAAGAGCTTTCAAAAACATTCAATACCGATTTATGATAAAAAACCCTCCAGAAAGTAGGCATAGAGGGAACTTACCTCAACATAATAAGGGCCATACAGAACAAACCCACAGCCACCATCGTTCTCAATGGTGAAAAACTGAAATCATTTCCTCTAAGATCAGGAACAAGACAAGGTTGTCCACTCTCACCACTATTATTCAATATAGTTTTGGAAGTTTTAGACACAGAAATCAGAGAAGAAAAATAAATAAAAGGAATCCAAATCAGAGAAGAAGTAGTAAAGCTGTCACTGATTGCAGATGACATGATACTATACATAGAGAATCCTAAAGATGCTACTAGAAAACTAATAAAGGTAATCAACGAAATTGGTAAAGCAGCAGGATATAAAATTAATGCACAGAAATCTCTTGCATTCCTATACACTAATGATGAAAATCTGAAAGAGAAATAAAGGAAACACTCCCATTTACCACTGAACAAAAACAATAAAATACCTACGAAAAAACTTACCTAAGGAGACAAAAGACCTGTATGCAGAAAACTATAAGACACTGATGAAAGAAATTAAAGATGATACAAACAGATGTAGAGATATACCATGTTCTTGGATTGGAAGAATCAACATTGTGAAAACGACTATACTACACAAAGCAAACTACATACTCAGTGCAATCCCTATCAAGCTACCAATGGCATTTTTCACTAAAGTAGAACAAAAAATTTCACAATTTGTATGGAAACACAAAAGACCCCGTATAGCCAAAGCAATCTTGAGGGAAAAAAATGGAGCTGGAGGAATCAGACTCCCTGACTTCAGACTATACTACAAAGCTACAGTAGTCAAGACAGTATGGAACTGGCACAAAAAGAGAAATACAGATCAGTGGAACAGGATGGAAAGCCCAGAGATAAACCCACGCATATATGGTCACGTTATTTTTGATAAAGGAGGCAAGAATATACAATGGAGAAAAGACAGCCTCTTCAATAAGTGGTGCTAGGAAAACTGGACAGCTACATGTAAAAGAATGAAATTAGAACACTCCCTAACACCATAAACAAAAATAAACTCAAAATGGATTAAAGACTTAAATGTAAGGCCAGACACTATCAAACTCTTGGAGGAAAACATAGGCAGAACACTCTGACATAAATCACAGCAAGATCCTTTTTGACCCACCTCCTAGAGAAATGGAAATAAAACCAAAAATAAACAAATGGGACCTAATGAAACTTAGAAGCTTTTGCACAACAAAGGAAACCATAAATAAGAGGAAAAGGCAACCCTCAGAATGGAAGAAAATATTTGCAATTGAAGCAACTGATGAAGGATTAATCTCCAAAATTTACATGCAGCTCAATATCAAAAAAACAAACAACCCAATCCAAAAATGGGCAGAAGACCTACATAGACATTTCTCCAAAGAAGATATACAGATCGCCAACAAACACATGAAAGGATGCTCAACATCACTAATCATTAGAGAAATGCAAATCAAAACTACAGTGAGGTATTACCTCACATCAGTTAGAATGGCCATCATCAAAAAATCTACAAACAATAAATGCTGGAGTGGGTGTGGGGAAAAGGGAACCCTCTTGTACTCTTGGTGGGAATGTAAATTGATACAGCCACTATGGAGAACAGTATGGAGGTTCCTTTAAAAAATAAAACCAGCAATCCACTACTGGGCATATACCCTGAGAAAACCATAATTCAAAAAGAGTCATGTACCACAATGTTCATTGCAGGTCTATTTACAGTAGCCAGGACATGGAAGCAAACTAAGTGTCCATTGACAGATGAATGGATAAAGATGTGGCATATATATACAATGGAATATTACTCAGCCATAGAAAGAAACGAAACTGAGTTATTTGTAGTGAGGTGGATGGACCTAGAGTTTGTCATACAGAGTGAAGTAAGTCAGAAAGAGAAAAACAAATACCATACGCTAACACATATATATGGAATCTAAAAAAAAAAAAAAGGGTTCTGAAGAACCTAGGGGCAGGACAGGAATAAAGACGCAGATGTAGAGAATGGACTTGAGGACACAGGGAGGGGGAAGGGTAAGCTGGGACAAAGTGAGAGAGTGGCATGGACTTATATATATACTACCAAATGTAAAATAGATAGCTAGTGGGAAGCAGCCACATAGCACAGGGAGACCAGCTGGGTGCTTTGTGACCACCTAGAAGGGTGGGAGGGAGACGCAAGAGGGAGGGGATATGGGGATATATGTATACGTATAGCTGATTCACCTTATTATACAGCAGAAACTAACACAACATTGTAAAGCAATTATACTCCAATAAAGATGTTAAGAAAAACATTTACAATGGGAAAGTCCAAACATGTACAAAAGGAGAATAATATGAAAAACTCTCATATTCCCATCACTCAGTTTGTACCATTAGCAAAACACAGCCCAATCTTATTTTATCTATGCCTTGCCTTAGGTTACTTTGAAGCAAATCTCAGGTATCAAAGCACTTTAATACGTATCTAAAAGATAAGGATATTTCTTAAATTTTAAACACAATCACAATATCATTATCACACGAGAATGTTAACAATAATTGCTTTAAATCATCAAATTACCTGATTACCTCATACATTTTTTAAATGATTTTTTTTTTTAGTTTAATCAGCATCAAAATAGTATCTATTACAATTTGTTATCTCTCTTCTAAACTACTGGTTTTCCGCTCTCTCTCTTTCTTCTCTTGAAATACATTTATTTAAAAGATCAGGTCAGGGACTTTCCTGGCGGTCCAATGGTTAAGACTCCACGCTTCCACTGCAGGGGCACAGGTTTAATCCCTGGTCGGGGAACTACAGATCCTGCATGCCATGTGGCATGACCAAATAATAATAATTATAATAAAAATTAAAAAATAAAAGATCAGGTCACTTGCTGACCAATGCATATGCCTCCCTTTCTTTAATCGTGCCATTAAAATCTTGCCTTAATCATCCTCCTGGGTGAGAAGCTGATTTATGAACTAAATTCCTGCTTCTCCATTTTCTGCCCATTGAATAAAACTTGCATTGCTTCAATTTTAGCTTCAGTTTTGTGTTTGGCTGTGCAAACCCAAATGGAAAAAGAACCTTCGCTGCCAGGCTAGGGCCTAAGTGAGGGCTTCACATGACCTAATTCGGTAACAAAAGCATATCCTCACTCACATGTATGGTGGATAATGGTGACTAACCACTGGGACCTCAGATGGGTCTGTTAGCTGGAACACCTATACATGTCCACTCCACGTGGCCTGGGCTTTCTCTACCATGGTAGTTGATTTCTAAGAGTGAGAGCTGTGTCATCTTTTATGACCTAGCCTCGGGAATCACAGACCATAGTCACAGGCCCATCATACTGAGGGGAAGAAACATGGACTCCACATCTCAACAGGAGGAATGTCCATGTCATTTTGTAAGAAGATCACATGGGATGAGAGATGTTGTTGCCATCATCTTGGAAAATACATTTTTGTTATATTTCATTTACCATTTTTTGCTATAATTTTTACAACATCTGCCAAAGTTGATCCAATTAGTTATTTTATTACAATTATGAACTCATGAAAATAAATACATTTGATGTATTCTAATCCATTGTAATTCTGTTTGATTCATGTATAAATGAATTAGTCTTTGGCAAGTGAGTCTCTTTAAACGGACACCTTCATTCCTTTGATACAACTCCATTAGGTTTTGAAAGTCTCTTTGTTTTCAGGTATGACATGACATACCAGACTTATCTTGAACATTTCTCATCTTGAACATTTCTCATCCCAGAACTGGAATCAGCCATTTCATTTCTTTTTTACTTTCTTTCTTTTCTCTTTTTTTTTTTTTTTTTTTTTTTTTAGGTAAAATACAATGTAAGTTCCTTCTGGTATTTTGAATTCAAATTCAAAACTAGAGTTTTCACTAACCTCTTTGATCTTATACCTCTATCTCCTTTCTCCCATGCCCCAAATCCTAATTCTCAATAATACCAACGTAATTATGTATGTTTTATTCCACAACTGTGAAAGAGGAGGGAAGGGGGCAGGGCACAACCTTTAAAAGAATAACATAGCCCGAGGACACGACATAAATTGATTAGAACCAAATAGGACCAAGATGGAGGACGAGTCGACATCCACTAGACCTTGAGCCTCAGTATATGTTCACTTTAATACATCAGCAAGCTAAATGACACACCGAACAGGCGCCATGACAGTTCCAAGGCCAACCATAAGGTCAAAAAGTGGGCAGTCGCCCAATTCCTGGAAATCCCCACTCCTTCCCCCAAATAGCTGGAATTCTCCCCCTACTCATTAGCCTATGAAATTACCCACCTCTATAAAAACTGACAACCCCCGTGCCCTGGTGCCGTGCTCCCCTTCTGAGATGGCCCACACTCCATCTATGGAGTGTGTTTCTCTCTAAATAAATTCACTTCTTACCTATCACTTTGTCTCTCACTGAATTCTTTCTGTGATGAGACATCAAGAAACTGAGCTTCACTGAGTCCTGAGACCAGCTGTGTGATCTCAGTTAAAAGAACGTGGGTTCAAGTCCCAGCCCATGGGTTCAAGTCCCAATCCGAGCTGCTTGGTTTCAACTGCACCAAACAACCTCAGAATAAATGTCAACATCATAATTACTGAAAATCATTTTTATACCCAAATTTCTTATACTAAAAATTTTATTTTTGGAGTATGTCTCATAATGGATACATAATCAAACTCTTTTGTTTTATTAACGTCACTTGAAATAACTCTGTGTGATTATGTCATCACCTCAATATAGACTTAGGTTCATAGGCTTTCTCTTTTTAGGGAGTTTTAAGTTTAATTTAATTAGTTGTACAAAATATTTATATAGTGCCAAAATCAAATCTACAAAAGACAGTATATTCAGGGAATATAGAAATTTTTATTCCTGTCCCTCTACTGCCTCCTCCTTCCTCCCACTGACACTTTTTTTTCAATATTGGCTTATGTTTTTAATACAAGGAAATGCATGTGTATTTTTAATCTTACCCTCCTCTTTCTTAGATAAATAGACGTACACAATACAGATTTTTTCCTCTTTTTCACTTAACGATAAGTTCAGAGATCATTGCATAGCAATACATAAAAACACTTCTCCTTTTGTTTTACAACTGCTTACCCCTTTGACTATACCATTGTTTTTTTCAACTGGTACACCTCTGAAGACATTGGGTTGTTTCCAGTTTTTTTCTATCACAAAATAAGTCTACAGTGAATAGACTGATGATTATGATTTTTTTTTTTTTGCCAGTGTTTTTTAAGGATAGACCTCTAGAAATGGAAGCTTGTATTCGTAGGTAATTTTTTTGGATGGTGCCTAATTCCCTTCCATAGATGATGTAACATGTAACATTTTGCTTTCCCACCAGTAATATGTGAAACTGTTCATTTCCCACAGCCTTACCAAACATATTACATGGTCAAACTTTTTCATTTTTGCCAATCTGATAGTTTTTTTTAATTGTACAAAGAGACACATTTAAATATCAAACATGAAAATAAGTTACCGAAGGGAATTCAATATCCTGTGTTTAAAAAAAAAAAAGACAATTTTCTTCTTCATAGGACTATTCTGCATCAGGTATTTTGTTGTGTTTCGTTGCACATTATCTAGTTAAACACACACCCACGGTTCTAGTTCAGTTAACGGAACAGAAAAAGAACTTGTTTCTGGGATGCACTTGACTGGAATTTATCCTCTTATACACACCTTGTCAGACAACTCCTAGTCTGAGATATTACTTAGTAAAACTAGGCTGACCCTGGGCTGGTGGCTAAATCGCCTGACTGTCATTCAGCCTCAGGGGGTGTGACCTCCTCCTCACCTGGCACACCTCTGAGTCGGTGTGCAGCATCCCCACGAAG
The DNA here is from genome assembly GCF_964374135.1 of Grampus griseus. Classification (NCBI taxonomy): domain Eukaryota; kingdom Metazoa; phylum Chordata; class Mammalia; order Artiodactyla; family Delphinidae; genus Grampus; species Grampus griseus. The sequence goes on along the minus strand of NC_139005.1, from coordinate 46,938,698 downwards.
GGCCCTAACAACCTGTGCCAGCCAGCCTCATAGCCTTATCCTGACAAGTCAATTTTCTCCCATTTGACTACTTAACCTTCCCATAACCCCAGTCTGTGCTAGGTTTGATGATCAGGACCTGGTTCACCTCATATGATACAGCTTCTCTACCTAGTTTGTCTTCTATTTATAATGAATGAAGAGAGTGAAGAATGAGGAGAGGTAGAAAAAACACAAATATTTTTATGGCGTGTATTTTTAGTTACTTAGCCAGTCCTGCACCTTTTGCACAGTGATACTACAGAGTCCTGATGTGAACTCTATTTTAAATTAAGCCTAAAGTTGACAAATAAAATGTTTTTCCTTCCCATTCTCTACCCTTGCTTTCTGTCCAGAATTAATTATTCCCCCTTTCTCTACTCTTCTGTCCCCAAATAATCAGGCAAGAATCCCCTTTTTATTTTGTACCTTATTCTATTTTTTTAGCTATCGAATAGTATACTAGCTGAATGAGGGTAAGCTGAGTCATGTCTTTAACTGTCTGCTTAAAACAATAGAGGACATTTGTTCAGGTATGAGCTATTTCAGGTTAATCTTTTAGAATAGAAACTTCCTTTAAACAAACTTTCAGGAGATATGGATGTACATTGTAATAAGAAATTTGAATTGGGGATGAAAAACACATTTTCAAGGCTTACAGATCACTCATGATTTTTACTGGATTCTAGGCTCAGAATTGACTGCTAGTATTTTCCAGGATTTCGGTCTCTCTATATCACAGGGCATCTAACTTTTCGTTTCAATTATACCAGTTCTAAATGAATCCAAATAAGAGAAATATAAAGTATCCCAAATCTTGTTTTACAGAACTTTGTTGGTATAGAAAAGAGTTGGCTATAAAGTCTTGCAAACTCGCCTTATGAAATCTTTGTTAATGACAAAAAACATCTCCCCTGTTCTGAAATTCTCAAGTCAATCAAACAAACAAAAAATGTAACCTTCCATATGGTTTCACTGCCAAACATTGCTCAACCAGTCACTTTCGAGAAATACCATCTACTGTCATCTTATTAAAAAACAAAGAAACAAACCTGACACTTTAACCCAGGTGCCTTTGAGGATGGCATAAAGTAGAGTTGGGTTTTACTGCTGGTTTTTTCCAGGATTTGAAAATATATTTACAGCTTGACTGAGGAGAATGAGCTTTATTTAGCCAGAGAGAAGTCACGGAGAACACTATCAATCAGCTGTCGGTTGTGTGCCCTACAGATTCTTGCCTCTATAGTCAGGAAGAGTATTTTATCTGTTCAAATCCCTCTCCTCACGTGTTCAGATGAGAGCTATGATGTGGATTAAGCTGGTCATTTAGTTTGTAACTTATCTGTTTTCCCACACATCTGAAAATGCTCGTGAATTAGAACTCATTTCAGAATAAACTACATACGTTGGCTCCTTTTCTACCCTCTCCTCTGCCCCAGCAAACATACATACATACACAGACAGACAAAATATCATTGAGGCTAGAAGCAGTGTCCTTGAAATAAATTGCAAGCTAAGAGTTTTACGCTGTAAAGAAGGTGAGGGAAGCAAAAGAAAGGGAAAAAAAGTCACTTTGGTCTCTGAGGAAATAGAAAATGTTCACAAAGACAAAGATAAGAAGCAATAAAGAATGGGAACATCTCAGTCAGATAACACAGTGCTTGACTTTACATGCCTCAAAACAGGGACCTTGTCTCATTCAACGCTTTAAAAAGTAAAAAATAAAGAACGGGAACACTCAAGCTCTTGAACCGGGGTTTTATCAGCTCATCACGTTGAGGATTTGTCTAACACACTCTTAGGCACATGTTCAAATCTGTCCAGCTACTATGTCAGTTATGACAAATTAAGGGACTAGAGCAGCCTCACTTGCAAAATGACCTTCCCAAAATACTGACAGTCTCAACTTGACATTGTTACCATGTGAATAGTTGAAAATGCAGAAACGATTTCTCTTAGAAAATCTGTATCTCAAAAATCTTTACCTTTTTCCTATCTACTTTTCTGTATTCTAAAGTTAACAGACATTTAGAACGAATTTACACTTTAAATTTTTAATTTTTCAAAGGGAAAAGTGAAATTCTGTGACAATACTCAAATAGAAATTAACACTTGTAGAAAACAATTATATTTAGATGAAATTCATTCTGTGTGTATTTTATCATATAGATTTGCATTTAGACACAATCAAATGGTACTTGCTTGGTTTGGTAATGAGATAGCCATCTCTCTTTTATTTTATGTGTTATGACAATTGCAATTACAAGCCCCCTACCATACTCTCCAACCCCATTTTCATCTGCCAAGACACACACACATATATATACTTCTTCACTGGCTTACATTTAATTTTGTTATTGTTGCCCTCTAATGGCTTAGGAATAGATTTTCTTCTCTGTCACACATATATGCTCTGATGTTGTATATATAAATTTATTAAAATAAGTAGAAGCCATTCTGATTCCCATACTCATAGACTTTCTGTGGGGTTTTTTTTGTGTGCGAGTGTGTGTTTTGTTTTGTTTTCAGCTTTTTTTTAGCTGTGGTACAAAAGGAAAAAAAGGCAAACATTACGGCAATATTCTTCCTGTCAATATATGCATAAAATGATACGGAAGATGTAACACCTCAGGAGGAAGAAATGAGGTATTTAGTGCACGACTTCCATGGAGAGCTCTCAGTTGACAGCGTAAAAATAAGTGAATTACTGAAAGCATTTAAATTCAAACACACACATTCAAATGTACAGATTCCTCTAATAAATATTCGTAAGATTTAATTTCATATTATTTCAATGCTTTTTAAATGGCCTCTTAGAACACAAGTTAATGATGTTCCTAAGTATGAATTCATTTTGTCTAATCATGAATAATAATAACTCGTATTTTTGAGGATTCCAATGTGTTCTGCAAAGTGCTCATTTCTTCACATGAATTATCTCAAACAATTTTATTCAGCTGCTTTTTGTTTCTTTCTCTTTCACCCCTCTTCTTCCTAAGATCATAATATATGATTGCTCTCCAGGTGAAAGATTATTCTCTGTACACGTCAGAGTAAATCTGGCAGATTTGCAGCTCAGAAAAGATTAAATCACTTAAATGCAAAGATTATTTAAAGCCTGGTATGGTTCAGGGTATTGAAACGAAGAAAGTCAGGGGATGGATGGAAGAGGTGGCAATGCCTAAAGCAATAGCATAAGGATCATCTTAACCCCAAAAGTCACTATTGTAACTTTTATTTGGACCAAATAATCTTGTTATTTTGTATTCCAAATCCTTGATTTATAACATGATGTTTTTATAGTTTTGATCTTTTGCTTTATACAACATTGTAATATTGTCCTTGTACATTGTGATAATTTGTTATATTAGGTGTCTAAGGATTTTCTCACGTGAGTGAAAATTTATGTTATGTGACATCTATACTTTTGATGAGTAACTTTCCATTTAATTCTCTGCAAGCATTTTATCAAAATATTTAAGATTTTTTTAATGGAAAATTTCTTTAGTTTGCCTACCTATTCTTCTCGATTATCCAGCAGATTGTAACAAGCAGTTCTCTCACCATGGGGTATAAATAAATTAGTAATTTATATTAACACTAGTTTTTATTTAAAAATTACTAATAAAACTGATCTTGAAATACATGTTAAAATTGACTCACTCTTGTTTTCTATACCTAGAGAGTTAGACGTTTTTAACATGGGAATATCTGCCATTAACATTGGATCATCTAATCTTCACAATCTCACCTTATATTAACATTCGTGAGACAGAAAAGTATTTTTTCATCTCACAGTCTGTGCTGTTCATAAAATCCTAAGGATAGAATTCAATGGAGCATCTGTCACAGATGAGTATTTCTGTAAAGTAATGATCCTCTGATTCCTCTTTTGTTATAGAAAGGTCATGTTGATTTGCAGAGGGAATTATTTTATATTCATTATATCATTAAATATGTTTGAAAAATAAGAGGCTGTTAATGTTCCTAAATGCCTCCAAAATTCAATGGAATAACCATCTTGTTCAATACTTTCCACTAGGCATGATACAAGCAGTTAAATATAGTATTGTACTTTGCTCTAAAATGGCAGTCTACAGCCTGAGAACTTTAAGTGCCAAGGTAGGCAAAGCATAGTTTATGCTGCTCAAGAATGTATTTATTGGATTTGATTAAGTTGGAATCTCATTTGTACAATTTAATCAAATATTTTAAAGAAGGATTAATTTTTCTCAAGTCAGCAGTTATATTACTAAACTGGCCCCTGAATGTTTGGTTTGTTGACTTTCCAATAATGATCCAGCTAGACAGTCTTTATCCTTCTTTGTCTTTCAATTTAGTGTACCTTTATCTATTTCAGGAGACTACGTTAATAGCAAATATTTTCAAACAGTAAATATTCACTTTTAATATATTGACTAATAGGCTCTATTTCTCTCTTTATTGTACCAATCGCTATGTATACTACTTTTCCCAGTCAGAATTAACATAGTTTTTTATTGTAATGTATTTTCTTCTATACTCTCAGGTAAAGAATTAAACAAAAATAAAAACTATTTAAAAATTCCAACAACCCTAACAAACAAAAACACTCTTCCTCTACAAATATTTTCTATTCAGGGAAGTAGTGGCAAGCTTATCTTGGTCTAATTCCAAAATAAATTCTTAACCTATTTAAATGTAACCTAATGTAATGGACGACTTATCAATCCATCACTTGGTGCATCTGCTTTGAAATGGGCAGGTGGTCCCCTTCAGAAGTACCATTAGACAATGATGATGATTGCAATTAGATGATAATGATATCGGTCATTTACAACATGCAGAGTCGTTTGTATAAATGATTGTTTTGTAAGTATAGCATGGAGTTGGTAAGGAATCAAAAGATACTTCCTTAGGTTACAATTCCTCTAAGTAGATGAGATTAGTTAGTCCTATGGGTTTGGAAATGTTTCTTGCATAAAAGTTTCTTGCATTTTCCTATTTAATAAGGCAAAGTATGTAATTATTTTCAGTTCTGGTGTGTATGTGTGTGTGTGTGTGTATTATACCAAATCCGATATACATGTCCACCTCCCATCCGGGGCTCTGCCATGTGCCCTGTTTCCTGTTTGGCTGAAGAGCTCTGGTGACTGCTCAAGCTGTTCTGGTGGTCAAAAACCACAATCACTTCATCTCCTGAAAACACTACAGCCTCAGCCTTCTCAGGGATGAGATCAGATCATCTACACCACAGTTTCAGGTTTTCCAGCAGCTGCCTTGAAATCAATGTACAATAACCTAGCTGTGCGGAGCCTTTAACATCTTGTGGGTCAGACTTCGATCAATGAGAGACAAGAGACAGAAAAGGAGGCGGAGCCAGCAAGCAAATTTGACTCAGTCTTCTCCGGAGACTTCACATGTGACCTAGAATTGATTCTGTTTTCTTGGGAAGCTGTGACCAGCTTGGCAATGCCCCACTGTGTCCTTGTTTTCCCTTCTTTCTTTACTCATTTCCCTTTTCCCTCGCTCTGTTTCCCTGGAATAACATCCCCAATAAAATTTTAGCATATTATAAGCTCTATTTCTAAGGAACTTAGGCTGGGATAGAGCTCTTTAAGTAACCGTCCACATGTGTTCCCATTTGCTTATCCTAGAAATTGTGACATTTACTGTTTTCCTAAAATAACCAATCCCAAACTTCCCATGGGAGAAAAACTGATTGACTGACAGTTCAGTAATTGGCAGTTGTCTAGTCACTGCACTTTCTAAAATGAACTCCTAGGAAAATAGTGCCAGACAAAAGGGTTGTTTTTAATTTCTCATATATTATGATTTATAGCATAGCTAGATTACCCAGGCTACCCTCAATCTTTAAAAATACAGTATCAATTTTTAAATGAGCTATAACATTCTCATATGAAGTCTGAAAGATTCAGGGCATTCTGACTAAATAAGCATGCAGCTTTTCCTCACGTGAATCAATCCCACAGCACGTACTTTAGAAATATATTGGTGTTTCTTTATTAAATATGTTTTTCATTTTCCAAAGGATTTTCACATACGAGATCCACACAGTTATCCTGAGACTTGGACAATATACATATTAATGTTGTTACTCTTACAATTTACATAAGGATAAACTGAGGCTCAGAGAGGTTAACTCGGTGTCCAGAGTTGGCAAGTAGAAAAAATGGAAGATAAAATTTAGTTTTTCCTGGACCCTTTGCTCTTTATATCCTGTCATGCTGCTTTAGCTCACTAAATAGAGAGGAGTAGACCTTTATTAAGAGTAATTTGGACATAACAAGATTCCTGAATAGAAATAAATCATATACCTGCAAAGAAATGAGATTTTCTCGCAAGTTACATGGCAATAGACAACATTATTTTAGACTCATGCAAATCTATGCCAATTTAATTTCTATACACCCCCCCAATATATGAGAAAATTTAACTATTTAAAGAAAATATGTGGTGAACTCTTTGGTAATGTCTTCTTTGTTAATGTCAACTAGCAGACAATACTGTCTAAAGGTAAAATGGTTTGCCTCAGAGAGAAGTCCTTTAGGTTTTCCTATATTTCAGCTGAATCTAATCATTAGGCAGATAGAGAAACAAATGACTTCTAAGGCCCTAAGATCAAATTGATTCTACTTGGAGAAAAACGTATATTCTGGGGTAAACATTTGTTATATCTGAAAACTGACAAGAAATGGAAACAAATAGGCACTTTTCTGAACAGAGAAAAGTTAATGATGGGAAATCTCAATGCCAAAATAATTATTTAACTTTTTTGATGATCTAAAAAGGAATTACATGGAGAAATTTATGTGTTTTCAGATTCACACAAAGCCCTTAAAACAGTAAAAAGTGAATCAGTAGGGGAGAATTCAGGAAGCCATGAGGGCATGTGAGTGTCACTGTAGGCAAAACTAAAATAATACTTTTTTTTGGCAAACTGACCCAAGGGATTAGAAGGACTGGTTTTGTACCATCAGTTACGTTTCATAGTGAAAATTCATTGTAAACTATTCTCTGAAGATATGAGACAAATGTGCTTCTGGAACAAAGCATAAAAACCAAACACTAGGTTTTATCAAGAAGGAAAACAAGAAACACAGATGCAAGAAATGTCAGATCCTTAGGGGGAAAACATCCACAGACACCTGTGCGGACTTCTTGAAATGTTGCTCCTGTTTCTTAGCACAATCTAGTTTACATGTTCAGAAAATCAACTTTAAGTTATCAGAGGGACAGATAAATGTTCAATGTAAAGAATGAAAACTGAGTGATATGATGATATGTATTAAATGCCAAAGGATATTACTTTGCAGAAGATAGATTTTGATCAAGATAGATTTTAACTCAGAAGTTAAAAGTATCCATTAGAGAAGCAGTTTTATGATCAATGTATGGTGATGCTACTTTAAATGGTTGTAATCATCAAAAATGATGTAAGCCAGAACTTTAAAAAGAGATATATAAAGAGATATATAAAAGATAAAAAAGAGATACATAAAGATTATCATTAGGCGCTAGACATTGTCAGAACCTTTCCCACGTAACTGCAAGGATCATCTAGTCTTCATAACAATAACAATACGTCAGGCACCACAAACAGTTTCCTCCTACAGATGGCCACATGGCTTTCTGATCTAGAAAAGTAGAGACATGCAGGTATTATATAGCAGATTTATACTCATCCACACTGAGTACTGGAGACTCAGAGGCTGATTTATTTTTGAAGACGTCTTAACTTCTTATAAAGACTGTCATACAGAGTGAAGTAAGTCAGAAAGAGAAAAACAAATACCGTATATTAATGCATATATGTGGAACCTAGAAAAATGGTACAGATGAACCGGTTTGCAGGGCAGAAGTTGAGACACAGATGTAGAGAACAAACGTATGGACACCAAGCGGGGAAAGCCACGGGGAGGTGGGGATGGTGGTGTGCTGAACTGGGCGATTGGGATTGACATGTATACACTGATGTGTATAAAACTGATGACTAATAAGAACCTGCTGTATAAAAAATAAATTAAATAAAATTCAAAAATTAAAAAAAAAGTCTACTATAGACAAAGACATCGAGACCTGTTGGGTTCCCAGCATATTCTTAATCTTAAAAAAAAACATAGTTCTAATAATATTAAACCATAGAAAAATAAAAAAATAGAATTGCATAGCTTTGGCATTAGGCTTCAAATAGTACCTTGAATAGAGTGCACTGAAGTTATCTGGGGTAGAATCTAAAAGAAAAGGGACAAAGTTACTCAATCTGCTTACTGAGTATCAAACATGTTCCAGAAACTGCACTAGATCAATGCAATTATTTCTTCTAACAACTCTAAGAGCTGCAATCGTACTTTCAAAGTGAAGGTAAAGTAACAGCCAAGGTTACACATGAAGTTGACACAACATTCCAATTCTGTTTGCCGTTCTACAGACCAAGTAAACCCTAGGATTTGCAGGTTCTACTAATCTCACAGATGGCCCAAGCTCCCTGTGAGCAGAATTTGAGTCAATCTCAAACTTCAGTGCCCAGTAGAGTACAAACATAAAGGCATAAAAAATATTTTTATACTGCTTGAAAGGGAAACATACATGTTTATGTCATTCAAATTAAAGATTCTCACATAAGGAGCTAACAAAATAACTGCATAGTTTCTTTCCTGAAACTTTCTCTAGGTGTAAGTTTCATGTTGATAACATTTTTACATTTAAAATTTTTCAGCTCCGTGTAGACAGGAAAGCTGTCAAAAACATAAGCACCAGACAAGGAATTTTTCCAAGCTTAGAACTTGAGGCTTGTGGTTATATACAGATCTGTCTTAAATTTTAGGTAAATTAATTAATTTTTAAAAAATTTTTACTGGAGTATAGTTGCTTTACAATAAATTTTTTTTTTAAACTTCCACTTTTTTGGCAGAAAAACTGCAGTTGCCTCTCTTTTGGAAACAAATGCTTTATTAAAGTTGTTTTTGTAAACAAACGATTAAGTAAATATAAAATATTTGGATGATATTAAATTCTGGTCATGAGCTGTTACTTAATAATAAAATTTCAATACATTTGTGTTGTCGGGCACAACAAACCATTGAGATTAGCATTTTTAGTTATTCCAGTTTGACACAGGAAGGAACTGAAGCACTGAATTGTTAGACAATTTCTCCAGCGTCATTCAAAGGGTCAATGGCAGATGCAATTCAAACCCAGAAGGGCTGACTCCAGAATCCTCATTCTTAAGCAGTATGTTGTGCTGCCTCACATGATAGCTAAAACACCTTAACTCTTTCCTTACTAAATATATATTGAATGCATAGAGGGATGTATCTCAAATCACCACTAGTAATGCTACATTTGCTTCTATAAGAATGGCTAAAATTTCAGAGAGGGAAAAACTATTACCACACATTTCTTATCTACAGCAGGCTTAGGAGCAGATATGATTAGTGTATTAAACTGTACTTTGAAGGGCTTCCAACGACTTCAATTCTCCCTTCCAACAACGCTCATTTTTTTTAATCATTTATGCATCTTTAGTTTTATGATTTTCACTGTATGGTCCAGTTACTGAGTTACTTTGCCCTGCATAACAAAGTTTCTTCAAAATGTGTATGTGCAACTGCATTCTTTTGCGTGGAGCAAATTGAGTTCCCCTCTTGGAGTGAACAATCACTTGGCAGTATAAATTATTTTAATGGACATTTCTTTACACTGAGCCTTTGCAATCTGTTTCACCCTCTAATTACAAATGCAGGAAGAGCACAATTTACAATCGTGTCTATAAAGGAAAATATAAAGGACTTAAATGCAGGTTTATATCACTGCATCCGTTCAGTGATTTGAAATCCAGGAGGAACAAAAGGGCAGGAAACTTTTCTTTCCCTTCTCATCCCAATTAGCATAGACAAGTAAGAATTCATAGCACAAAATTACCAAGATTGGTTCAACCAGCAAAAATTGGAGAACTACCATATTAATCTTGATCTGTGTTTTACTTACATTCCACTTTTTTCAGATTCCAATAATGGTACAGAAATTAGCATTTTTTAGAAGATAGGCAGAAAATTCACACGATTTTATCTAACAGAACAGCTCAGTGACAAGTGTGACTCAGAAACAAAATCTTTGTCATTTAGATGTAATTAATTTAGTTGAGAGAAAAGGCAAAAGTGTTTCCTTACCTATTCATAATGTCCTGTTTGATAAAGCCCACAAACTTATGAGTGGATGGGACTCTTAAATCCAGGCCATTTGGCAACTGAGTAATAATGCTTCCTCAGCCCAGTGCCTAAGGCTAGATTCACACCCGAACAAGAAGAGATATTAAATAAAACAAGACTGCATGTGCATAACTGGGCCACTCCACATTTTGTAAGTTCAATTTATCACAGCAGTATCTTGTATCTATGGTGGCTTAAATGTCTTTTCTTCTTAATGCTGACAGCTGCATTCGCTTGATACATCAATTAGTCCCTGAAACACAAAATTTGCTCATACCCCTAACCAGCCCAGCTATTACCAATGTCAAATCAGTTCAAAACATCCTGAGCTACATAAAAACAATTTAAGTTACCCAACCAGGCAGACACTAATCACTAAGGCACTAGGATATCAAGTCTTTGGACTAGAGCAATATTATAGAACACTGTAACTTAGTGGCAATCCCACCAAGAAAGCTTAAATAAACACCAGGAGACTCTGTCTAAGTAAAACATAGAGAGGCATAGCAATGTTACGGTTTTGCTCACTCTTACACTAAAATTAAAACCTATAAAACCACCAAAGATTAGGGAAATAAGCAACGGTGAACCATAACTTGTACCCATAAACACAAATTTTAATTGGCCACCCAATTAATGTCCTGCATGAAAATAAAGGGAAAATGTAAAATTCAGGTTTTTTAATCTAACTTTTCATAGTTTTTCCCTCTTTTTCTCATGCATATAAATGTATTTTCCTTCTAAATCCCTCACATGTAAGAGGGTCACTCTACCTATAAACCAATAATGTAGGCATTACTACCCCATGTTCCCTGGCTATTATCTAGTGCACTAACCCTATGCAGTGGAGACAGAAACAGTGCATCCACTTACCCTGTTAAAGTTTATAACCCAATGATTTACGAGACGTGACACATTTGAAGTCCACTGAATTCATTGTCTCATTAAACAATGCAGACAGGGTTGAAAATATTATCCTCCGGTGCTTTGAAGGTGCATCTGCCCCATTACATTTGCATTTATGGGGCTTCAAAAAAGTCATACACAGGTAGCTAATTGATATCCTTAAAAGATTTCAACCCTTAGTTTTGATAATATTAGTGAGATAGGATGAGAAATCAGCTGAGCACATTTCATTTACTTGAAGGAATTTTACACGTGATCATTTTTATTTTCTCATTCCAACTTCTGCTAAATTAGCACACCTGACCCCAGTAAATGCAACCTGTTCTTCCACTCTTAATTCACCATCCCAGTCCCCAGTCTACTCTCTCCATATACCAAGATCCCTGCCCAAAACAGTCCACCAAGTGGACTGGAAAAAGAGTCTATTACTAGAGACTATAATGCAGAAATTCCTTTCCTCCTACCCTGGAAATGAACAAAGAAATAAACAATGATGAAGAAGCAGCAATGCTTTCAAAACTCAGTTGGTGAGTCACTTCTATAAAATTTGTCCTGCTATCTCTTATTTTATTCATGATATTTTTGTAAGTATATATTAGACAATGCTACTACTCTTCTGTTTAAAATTCTTCAGTAGCTTCTTGCTGCAGCTAAAAGAAAACCCAAACTCTTAGGCCAATGTCTCCGATTTCATCTCCCTCTACTCTTATTCCTTTCACTAATCTCCAGTCACACTGGCCGTCTGTCTGTACCTTAAACATGTTGAGTATTTTCTGTCTTGAGCCTCTGTACTTATTGTTGTATCTGTAAACACTCAAGATTTTTGCATGTTATTGCCTTGTTACCATTCAACTGATGATTCAGAGAGCCTTCACTTATAAATCTACCTATTAAGCAGCCCTCTAGTCACTATAATATTATCCTATTTTATCCTTGTCATTAAATACCAATACCTAAAGGGTTCTTTTCTGTTCTTAAATGTTTTTTGTTTTTTTTAAAACTAGGTTACATGTTTATTCTGTCTTTTCCCAGACTAGAGATAGCTCCTTAGGACAGGGGCTATGTCCCCTCATAATGCCTATGAAGACAATAGTGTCTGACACACAGTAGGTGTCCAACACAGTAGCCCTTAGCACGTGTGGTTATAGAGCGCTTGAAATGTAGCTAGTATGACTGAGGAACTGAATTTTTTAATTTATTTAATGTAATTAATTTAAATTTCAATAGCCACGTTCGGCTAATAGCTACTGTATTCCACAGTACAGTTCTAGATAATCAGTTCCAGTGTCCCAAAACGAAATAGCTTCTACCTTAGATGGTGTTGGTAATGCACAAAAAAATTTTCTCCTTGAATATCTTTTTCTTTCCCCATGAATTCATACAAACCACTGCCCTTTTTGTAGGAAATCAGCCTGTAAATGTTACAAATTGATTTGATTAATGATGGACATTTTTAAACATAGACTTACGGCACTATGGAAGAAAAAATAGACATTGTGACGTCACTAAGTCACGAAATTAAAAAAAAATCAACACTTCATGAACTCAAAGAAAGTAAATGCCACATGTGCTAGAGATGAAAGAAAGGGAAAAAAAGAATACTGATAAATGAGCAACCCTTAAGAGTTCAGACTTTGATATAAGGTCTTAAGAGCAGGGTTTAGGATATTAAATCCAATATTTGGCAGGGGAGCTTCATAAATCCCAGAGTCTGAAGAGAGTTTATAGTCTGTGGAACAGGGATAGAAAATATTTATGCTTCAAGAGAGTTTGCCACTGGTTTGGAGTCTTGAGTCGAAGGTAAAAAAAAATAAAAGTAAAAACAGTAAAAAAAATCCCCACCAGAAATTAAACTCCAAGCTCTCAACACAGATTGGTGAAGATTCCAAGTTTATACAACTGTGGGTTATGGGCACCACTAGCTCATAAATTCACATATGAAATCAGATTCAGGATCGTTCAAAACCTAAGTTCCTGAAGAAAGACCTTTAACGGAGACTCAGAAAGTATACTCTATTGTCATGGTCCTTGTTATAGAAAACAGAATCTCCTTCAGCTGGGTTAATAAGAAAAGAAATTAGTTCAAAAGTATTAAGATACCTTAAAGAATTTCTGCAAGGGCCAGGGAGCCAAGCTTGGTTGTTACAAAGCCAAGGAAGAGGCCTACACCCTGGAGAAATGTACAACCACACCACGGGAACGTTCCAATGTAAAGCCCACTGCAACCAATGTCCACTGCTCAGTTCCTGTGTTGCTGGAGATCATACAGTAGATCTTGCATAGTAACTGCCACAGCTATGATTTCCCCAGGTGTTACCTTAGATTGCCCACTTTTGCCTTTCTAGTATCATTTGGGATTTCTCCAGATGGAGTCTAGCTTCTACAGGGGAATATCAGGTCTAAAAAATCTTTAAAATGTAGATTTTTACCTTTGCAGATGGTAGAGTAAAAAAAAGGAAGTCTAAAAGGAGTTATGAGTGGATACTGAATGAGCCAATCTGAAAAAGATGCCTCTTACGTCTGATCTCCCTAAATGTGACCTCTAGATTATGGATATATAGCATATGATTATACACTATGTTTTGATAATTATTGAACAATGTCCTAAAAATTCTCCACTAAACTGTGAATTCCATCAGAGCAGATCATTCTGTGTGTTGATTATTGCTTCTTATCACCCAACATAAAATACACACAGTACATGTTAAGTGAATAAATTCTAAATAATAGATTATGAAATTCTAGAACTCAAGAGACTACAACTCCTTATTTTAACACAAACAGAAAAAAAGGGGGGGGGTTATGATAATACAACTTCCATGGTAGATTAAGGCATGAATCTGACTTTTAGGGAAAGCCTACCATATTTATATACCTAGAGTTTATATTTCATGACTAGCTGGTATTCCAAGGTATTTGGGTATAGAGAGACCCAATAGGCATAAATATTAGAGCATCTGAAAGCAAAGGGGACTAATGATTATATTTTTAAAGTTAATTAGGATTCTATGGAGTAAATAATAGAGACTCAAAGAAAGCAATATAGAGAACCAGCCGTTTAAACCTTATATGCTGACTTCAGCTGATGAAAATCATTGACCATATTTAGATCAGGAGAGCTTCTTTCTCCTCCTCAACTTTGACCCCCTTTAATTACTAGAATCCAGGTTTTGAGGGTTTTTAGTCTTTCAATAACCTGAGTTTTCCATATTATAGGATTAGTCTGTCAAGAAAATTAGCCTTCTTTACATAGACAACATAAGAAGATATTGAATTATTCTATATTATTAGGTAAAAGGTAAACAATTTTTTAAATGTGTAAGACAGACGCCCAGTTCCCAGTTTTGCATGTAAGGATCTTGTAAGCTACCACTCTGTTAGAACAGCAAGTAAAAAGCTGAAAATACTGAAAAATCAACAACCCTTCTAGGATCCATAAGAGAGGTGAGAACACAGGGCAAACTGCTGCCCCCAAAATCAGAAAGATACACAAGCGAACACAGAAAATAACTCACTGGGGCAGAGATTCATGAGCTAAAACCACCACAGGAACGAGCGCCAGCGTAGGGAAACCAGAACCGTAACTGATGAATTGATGAAAGCTCAGTGAGGACAACTCTGAGAGCTAAAAACTCTAGGGGGACCCAGTCACGGGGGAGCACTTACAGTTTGGAGAGATTTACATCCAGGAGCTCAACCAGGTTGCCACAGCATCCTGCAGAAAACGCCCTCACGCTTCTGAAGGGAAGGGGAAAGGAACCATCTTGAAACTTGCTAGAGCACTCCGCTCTTTATAAGAAGGCCTGACCTCAGGGGAAACTAATTAACCACAGCCTAACCTGCTGGGGTTTTATCAGAACCTTATTCACCTGGGAGAAATGAAATACTCAACTCCAAGCCACTCTAAGCCACACCCTTCCACCTAAGGGTGGGATAAGAAAAATTAAAAACACCTGTGAAGGATACTGTCCAGAGGCATAGGCTCCCTAAAAGACTATCATAGGACTATAGAACTCTTCCCCTCCCCCACCCCACCTCACAACCACATTACCAAAGGCCTATTTACAGCAGTTCGTTTTTCCTGTTGCATCATGTCTGGCTATTTAAAAAAATTACAAGACATACCAAAAAGCAAAACACACAATTTGAAGAGACAGAGCAAGCACCAAAAGCGGACATGGTAAGGATGTTGGAATTATCAGACCAGGAATTTAAAACAATTATGATTATTACGCTAAGGGCTCCAATAGGTAAAATAGACAAAATGCAGGAACAGATGGGCAACATAAGCTGAGAGATGGAAATCCTAAGAAAGAACCAAAAAGAAATGCTAGAGATAAAAACAAAAACACTGTAACAGAAGTAAAGAATGCGTTTGTTGGGCTTATTAGTAGACTAGATACAGCTGAGGAAAGAATCTTTGAATTTAGAGGCATCTCAGTAGAAACCTCCAAAACTGAAAAGCAAAGAGAACGAAGACTGAAAATCACAGAACTTAGTATCCAAGGACTGTGGGACAATTTAAAAACGTGTGACATACATTTAATGAGCACACCAGAAGAAGAAAGAAAAGAATAGAAAAAATATTTGAAACAATAATGGCTGGTAATCTCCCCCAAGTTAATGTCGGACACCAAACTACAGATCTAGGAAGCTCTGAGAACAACAAACAGAATAAACGGAAAAGAAAAAAAACCCTATACCTAGGCATATCATTTTCAAATTACAGAAAATCAAAGATGAAAATTTTTTGAAGGAAGCCAGAGTGGGGGGGAAATGTCTTACCTATACAGGAACAAAGATAAGAGTTACATACAAATTCTCTTCAGAAACCATGCAAGAAAGATGAGAATACAGTCAAACATTTAAAGTGCTGAGAGAAAAATACCACCAATCTAAAATTCTCTACTCTGTGAAATTATTCTTCAAAAGTGAAAGAGAATTAAAGACTTTCTCAGACAAACAAAAATTAAGAGAATGTGTTGCCAGCAGACCTGCCTTGCAAAACATTAAAAGTTCTTTAGAGAGAAGGAAAATAATACAGGTCAGAAACTCAATCAAGCTAGTGGGAAGCTGCGCATAGCACAGGGAGATCAGCTTGGTGCTTTGTGACTAGAGGGGTGGGATAGGGAGAGTGGGAGGGAGGGAGACGCAAGAGGGAGGAGATATGGGGACATATGTATACATATAACTGAGGCACTTTGTTATAAAGCAGAAACTAACACACCACTGTAAAGCAATTATACTCCAATAAAGATGTTTTTTAAAAAAAAGAAAAAAGAAACTCAATCTACATAAAAAAAAGCAAGAGCATCGGGGCCTCCCTGGTGGCGCAGTGGTTGAGAGTCCACCTGCCGATGCAGGGGACGCGGGTTCGCCCCGGTCCGGGAAGATCCCACATGACGCGGAGCGGCTGGGCCCGTGAGCCATGGCCGCTGAGCCTGCGCATCCGGAGCCTGTGCTCCGCAACGGGAGAGGCCACAACAGCGAGGGACCTGCATACCGCAAAAAAAAAAAAAAAAAAACACAAAAAACCAAGAGCATCAAAGAAGGATTAAGTGATGATTAAATCAAAACTTTTATTTTTCTTATTCTTAATTGATCTAACACATAAGAGTTTTTTCAAAATAATAATAGTAACAATGGATTTGATAATGTATGCTTATGTATATATCATATATACATATCTATGCTTATGTATGCTTATATATTAGTGAAATAAATGACAACGATACAAGTGATGGAAGGGAGGAATTAGGAATATTTTGTTATTATAAGGTACTCACACTATCAGTGAAGTGGTATTGTGTTATTTAAAAGTAGACTTGTATTCGTTGTAAATGTATATTGTAAACTCTAGAATAACCACTAAAATATTAAAGAATAAAGTATAACTGATATGCTAAAAAAAGGAGAGAAAATGGAATCATTTAAAATGCTCAATTAAAACCACAAAAGGCAGAAAAAGAGTAGAAGACAAAAACAGGAACAAAGAAGGGCAACAAATAGAACACAGAAACAAATATGGTAGACATTAATCCAAATGTAAAAATAACCACTTTGAAGGTCAATGGTCCATATGTGCCAATTAAAAGCCAGAGATTGCCAGAGTGGATGAAAAGACATGACCCAACTGTATGTTGTCCACAAGAAACTCACTTTAAATGTAAAGATACATAAAGATTAAAAGTAAGTGGCTGGAGAAAATATACCATGCTGACACTAATCAAAATAAAGCAGGAATAACTATATTAATTATAGACAAAGCAGGCTTCAAAATAAGGAAAGTTATCAGGGGTAAACAGAGGCATGCCTAAAGAGGTCATCTAGGTTTTCTCCTATAACTCTCCATTCTGTTCCATCCATTTGTCTATTATTTTGCTAATAGCACGGTGTCTTGATTACCATAGCTTTATACTAAGTCTTGAAGTTGGATAGTATCAATCCTCCAAATTTGTACTGCTCCTCCAATGCTGTGTTGGCTATTCTTGGTCTTTTACCTCTCCGTATAAACTTAAGAATCAATTTGTCAATAGACACAAAATAACTTGCTGGGATTTTGACTGGGATTGTATTCAATCTATAGATCAAGTTGGGAAGAACTGACTTCTTGACAATATTGAGTCTTCCTATCCACGAACATGGAATCTCTCCATTTATTTAGTTCTTCTTAAATTTTGTCTATCAGAGATTTGTAGTTTTCCTCATACAGATCTTGTATATATTTTGTTAGATTTATACCTAAGTATAAACATTTCCACTTTGGAAGATAATTTGGCAGTTTCTTATAAAACTAAACGTACTCTCACTATACAATCCATCAATCAGTTGGTAAATACCAACTCCTTGGTATTTACCCAAAGGAGTTGAAAATTGTATCTGCACAAAAGCTGCACACAAATGTTTACAGTATCTTGATTCATAATTGCCAAAACTTGGAAGCAACCAATATATCTGTCAGTAGGTGAATGAATAAATAAACTTGCATGTCCAGACAACGGAATATTATACAGTGCTAAAAAGAAAGGAGCTATGGAGTCATGAAAAGACATAAAGGAAACTTAAATATTACTAAGGGAAAGAAGCCAATCTGAAAAGGCTACATACTGTATGTTTCCAATTATATTACATTTTGGAAAAGGCAAAATATGGAGACAGTAAAAAGATCTGTGGCTGCCACAAGGGAGGGGGAGTGGGATGAATAGGTGGAGCACAGAGAAATTTTAGGGCAGTAAAAACACTCTGTATAATATTATAATTATGGATACATGGCATTATACATTTGTCCTAACCTGCAGAATGTACAACACCAAGAATGAACCCTAATGTAAACTGTGGACTTTATTGTAATTGGTAAATGCAGATTCGTCAATTGTAACAAATGTACCACTCTGGTGAGTGATGTTGATAATGGGGGAGGCTATGCAGGTATAGGGGTAGGTTATATAAGAAATCTTTGTACCTTCCTCTTAATTTTGCAGTGAACCTTAAAACTGCTCTAAATTTTAAAAATTTCCTTTAAAAAATAAGGTATAAGAAAACAAGAGGAATCTTTATTTCTAAATATTTAGATGGAAATTCTAAAATAATTTCCATTCAGTGTTTATTGATAATAAAAGCATTTAAGCACATTTATGTAATTATTATTAGTGAAATGAGACATTCGTTGAAATTTTTCCTTACACAATTACTTTGAATCTGCCTTTCATAAGACAGTACATTTTTACGTTCATATGCTCTTCCTATCCCACATCCAGGAGGTGGCACTCTTTCTTTTGCACTAAGAACCAAATAGAATAAAAGTAAGGATGGATGAATGAATGAAGGCGAACTCCATCACCCTAAAGTGCACTGTACATTTTCAGCTGGATGGTAAAATGAACCTGAGTCTGCAAACCCAGCAGATATTTTAAACCTAAAGCTGAAGCAATGCTTGTTGTTGACAATAATACAGGTCACCAGGACACCCGGGAAAATGGAATAACTGGGTTGTCTGATCAGACAGGAAATTATTTGCAGGGCTCTGTGGTGTTTCGATGCCTCAGGCCATAGGACAAATTTGTAGCTGCTCTGGGAGTAAATTCGACAGTCAACATGGCACCAGAATACAAATTTTTTCATCAAACCTCTATTGAAGCTGTAAGAAAATACGGTGACTTAAGCTTTTCATCTCTTTTTATTTTTCATTTTTAATGTCATGGAGATTTCATAATAAGAAGCAAAATGATAAAAAATGTACATAAAGAGATAAAATATAGCAAAGAGTAAGTGCCACATATTGCCTCTTGAAGTGTTTAAAGCACATTTATAAATATCATCTCATACTGAGAGATGATATTTAATTTTTCAAAGCATTAGCAAGTAACTTTAACAATATTTGAAACACATGCATTTTGTACACATGCATTTTGTTCTATTCTTTCGATCTGAAAGAAGTCAACATTCCACTCATCATCTTCTCCTTTCTCAGTGTTTTCTTTGTTTATCCCCACTTCAAACTTGGTTGGGTTACAGTTTATCCTTTGGAAAAAGAGATGTATATTTATTTCCACCTTTGTAACGGTTATTTTTTCTTTTTTCCTTAACACCCCAGATTTCATATTTGTTTCATTGTGTCTATCTCATTCCTAAAACATTCTTTCTAGAATAAGATAAGGTAAAAATCAATAAATCAACCATTGTGGATAGATGGCCTACCAGACTTTAATTCCCAACACATTGATCACACAAATCCTTCTCTTCGTGTACTTAGTTTTTTATTATCGTTCACTAGACCATGACTGTGAATGCCCCCAGGCAAGAGACATGTTTTATTCATCTTTATTCTTTCTGCAAGGCCCAGCACAAGACTAACACATGATAGGAATTCATGCACGTTTATTTAATGGTTGAGCGAAATAATGAATAAATTAAAATAAATTTCACTTTCCTTTAAGTTTATGCCACATAGACCTTCTAACATTTATTCCCATAATATACAGGAATTTATTTGTGAATGTCAGTACCAACATTCCTAGTACTTCTAGTTTTATTTACTCTCAAATTTTCTGGGTAACAATAAAACCCTGTTGTCTTAACTTTTTTTTAATAGTTCATCCTACAACTATTTTAAAAAATCCGACAAGTAAATGTATGCTTCCTATTTAATTTATCACACCTCATGTTCTCTTTGTTCATATACTGGCCCCAAGTGGTTGCCAGGAAAAGAAGGGAGCGCCGGCAGAGTAAACAGGGAGCTAGTCTATTGTATATACCAATAGCCATACTCTGTAGGGCGTTTCATGATTCCAGCTCAAATCCCCAAATTATGCAGTAAGTTAGAAGTTCAGAGAAAAAGTCTATAAGTACAAAACTGAATTTTTAAAGCTGCTTTCTAAATGTTCACAGAAAATTGATGTTATTATTATGAGTTCAAGAACCAACTACCCTTCTGATTATGTTATTGCATTTCTCACTAAGTTTTCACTGATAAATAGAATTAATCCATCTGCTTTAACCTTGAAAACTGCCTTTCTGTAAGTTTAGTATTAAAAGTTATTACCATTAGAAAACTTACATTTTTGCCACCTATCTTCAGTCTTCACATGGTAATTGAGTAGTTCAGTCAGTGTAAAAATACCAATTGTAAAAGTATGGCTTCATTTTCTAATATTCACAATTTTTTCAAAAATATTCTGGTATTATTGTAAAGTGTAGCCCATTGGAAATCTAACTTACAGTGTGGTTTGCATTTTAGAATTTTAATTACAATTGGTAGAAATAGACTTCAATCTTTTTTTAAGTCAGTGTGCCCCAAATTGAGGCAAAGACAGCAGAAACAATCCCAACTATTATGACATAGCCACATAGATTAGATTTTAAAACTCAACTTTGAATTATTTCAAGCACAAAGGTGTGTTTACAGAAAACTGTAACACAAAATGTCACTTTCAGGTAGTTAAGGCAAGTCTCAGTACTATCATAGACACTTCTTTCTGGGACTTTCCTTCATAATCAACACTAAGAGCTGGTTTACATGCAACACCCAACACCCTCTCTGGTCACTTTTCCAGGCATGATGACATCCTTCAACAATCTCCTTATCAATATCATAACAATAGCTATATTTTTTCAGCAACTGTATTCATTACTTAGAGCACAATTAAAGGTGTAATTGGGAGACTTTATTAGTATGTTTTATTTTAAATAAATATTTGGGGATCCTGCTGAACAATAATTTAAATAATAGAAAAGATCTGAAACTATGCCAGTCAAACTTATAAATTTTTCCTATTGTTCATTCTAACCCATTGCTTTTGCTTGTAGAGAATTCCCATTCCAAGCCTAAGGATGTAGATGACGTTAAGAAATATTAATTCAATAGCTTTTGCCTGGTTTTATAGAAAATATTGGTTCTAAATGTGCAGTTTTACCCACTGCTGCCTAAATGATCGGATAAGAAAATGTTTTGACGTTTAGGAAAATAATTTAATAGAGTGTTGGTTAAGAGGTGAGGCTTAAATAAAAAAAGTTTATCTTTGTTCTTCCTATAACCCGACTAATATAAAAGTAAATATATTTTTAAAGGAGTACAAATCCAGGACAAGGAAAATGAGATAATATATAACAGTAGAAGGTAAATGTCAGCAATCTTTTGTCAATGAGAAAGTAGATGATTTAGTGGAATGAAGGAAACTTAGAAAACTTAGACCATGACAGGCAGACCTTTTTTTATTGGGTTTCCCCTTATTGCACTTTGCAGATATTGTGGGGTTTCTTA
This sequence comes from Grampus griseus, assembly GCF_964374135.1. NCBI lineage: Eukaryota > Metazoa > Chordata > Mammalia > Artiodactyla > Delphinidae > Grampus > Grampus griseus. The sequence goes on along the minus strand of NC_139005.1, from coordinate 46,916,804 downwards.
AAAATTGAATGTCTGTGGCAACCCCATCTTGAGAAAGTCTATTGACACCTTTTTTCCAACAGCACTTGCTCACTTCATGTCTCTGTTTCACATTTTGGTAATTATTGCAATATTTCAAACTTTTTCATTATTAATATATTTGTTGTGATCTGTGATCAGTGATCTTTGATGTTACTATCATACTTGTTTTGGGGCTCCATGAACCACACCCATATATAAGACAGCAAACCTAATAGACAAATGTGTGTGTTCTAGCTGCTCCACAAACTAGCCATTTCCCCATCTCTCTCCCTCTTCTTGAGCCTCCATATTCCCTGAGACACAATATTGAAATTAGACCACTTAATAACCCTACAATGGCCTCTAAGTGTTCAAGTGAAGGGAGGAGTCACATGCCTCTTACTTTATATCAAAAGCTAGAAATGATTAAGCTTAGCGAGGAAGACATGTCAAAAGCCAAGACAGGCTGAAAGCCAGGCCTCTTGCACCAACACTTAGCCAAGTTCTCAGTGCAAAGGAAAAGTTCTTGGAGGAAATTAAAAGTGCTCCTTCAGTGAATGCCCGAATGATAAGAAAGCAAAACAATCTTACTGCCAATATGGAGAGCTGTGGTTGTCTGGATAGAAGATCAAACCAGCCACAAAATTCCCTTAAGCCGAAGCCAAATCCAGAGCAAGGCCCCAACCTTCTTCAATTCTACAAAGGCTGAGAGAGGTGGGGACGTTACAGAAGAAAAGTTTGAAACTAGCAGACGTTGGTTCATGAGATTTGGGAAAAGAAGCCGTCTTCATGACATAACAGTGCAAGGTGAAGTAGCAAGTGCTGGTGTAGAAGCTACAGCAAGTTATCCAGATGATTAGCTAAGATAATAAATGATGGTGGCTACACCAAACAACAGTTTATCAGTGTAGATGAGGCAGCCTTGTATTAGAAGATGTCATCTAGGACTTTCATAGCTAGAGAGAAGTCAGTGCCTGGCTTCAAAGCCTCAAAGGACAGGCTGACTCTCTTGTAAAAGGCTAAGGCAGCTGATACCTTGAAGTTGAAGCCAGTGCTCATTTACCATTCCAAAAATTCTAGAACTCTTAAGAATTATGCTAAATCTACTTGGTCTGTGCACCATCAATGGAACAACAAAACCTGGATGACAGCGCATCTGTTTACAACATGGTTTCCTGAATATTTTAAGCCCACTGTTGAGACCTACTGCTCAGGAAAAAAAAGATTCCTTTCAAAATATTTTTGCTCATTGACAATGCACCTGGTCATCCAAGAGCTCTGGTGGAGATTAATGTGTTTTCACACCTGGAAACGCAGCATCCGTTCTGCAGCCCATGCATCAAGGAGTAATTTCAACTTTCAAGTCTTGTTCTTTAAGAAATCAATTTTGTAAGGCTATAGCTGCCTTATAATGATTCCTCTGATGCATGTGAGAAAAGTAAATTGAAAACCTTCCGGAAAGGATTCACCATTCTAGACGCCATTAAGAACATTCATGATTCATGGGAAGAGGTTAACATATCAACATTAACAGGAGTTTGGAAGAAGTTAATTCCAGCCATGGATGACTTTGAAGGGTTCAAGACTTCAATAGAGGAAGTAACTGCAGTTGTGGTGAAAACAGCAAGAGAACTAGAACTAGAAGTGGAGTCTTAGGATGTGACTGAATTGCTGCAATCTCACGATAAAATTTGAATGGATGAGGAGTTGCTTTTCCTGGATGAGCCAAAAACAAAAAAACAAAAAAAACCCAGGGGGTTTCTTGGGATGGAATCTATTCCTGGTGAAGATGCTGTGAAGACTGTTAAAATGACAACCAAGGGTTTAGAATATTACATAAACTTAGTTGACAGAGAAGCAGCAGGGCTTAAGAGGATTGACTCCAATTTTGAAAGAAGTTCTACTATAGGGAAAATGCTATCAAACAGCACTACATGCTACAGAAAAATTATTTGTGAAAAGAAGAGTCAACCAATGCAGCACACTTTATTGCTGTGTTATATTTAGAAACTGCCACGGGCACCCCAGCCTTCAGCAGCCAGCACCCTGATCGGTCAGCAGCCATGAACATCGAGGCAAGACCCTCCACCAGCTAAAAGATTATGACTCACTGAAGGCTCACATGATGGTCAGCATTTTTCAGCAATAAAGTATTTTTACATTAAGGTGTATGCATTGGTTTTTTAGACATAATGCTATTGCACAATTAATAGACTACAGTATAGTATAAACATAACTTTTATATGCACTGGGAAACCAAAAAATTCATGTCACTCAATTTATTGCAGTGGTCTGGAACTGAACGTGCAATATCTCCAAGGTATGCCTATATAAGGAAACCATTAAGTCCTGAAGAGGTCTGGATCGGCTCTTAGAAGCACAGTTTCCTTAGAAGACAAGGTTGCAGTCTTAATGTACTTTATAAAAAAGTAGACGACAGGCAGTGTGATATGGTATGTGTGCTACTTAGCTTAGGCTGTAACCCAGGTACTAACCAAGAATGTCCAAGCTAGGGTTGGTCAGTTAAAACACAAATCAATAATGTACAACTGAGTTGTGATCAGACGGCATTTTAAGGAAGGCCCTACTCTAGCTGTAGCTAATGTATTTGTTTCTGTTATCCATATCTTAATTAGCATCCAAAGCTGGCTGGTTAATATTACTAAATGTTGGTAAAATATGTTGCCTCATTTGATGAATACTGGATATGAATTCTCATTAGTAAAATTTAAATTATTCACAATAGGGTCACTGTATAAAATATTCTAGAGACTCTCCCATGCTTGTGTAACCATGTATGAGAAGCCAGCTAGGTCTATTCCCTTTACCTCGAAAGATGAACTGGGCTGAATTCCTAAGTGGAATTGTGGTCCTGTATCAGGCTGTGAACTCTGGGGTGTTCTTTTGCAGAATTCCAACTATATGGCTTATAGAATCCTGCCCTGGAATTTTAGCATTTGACAAATCTACCACTTGAGAAAGTGGTAATAAAAACATCTAAAGGAACCAAGAGCTTGGGATTTCCTTGATTCAACAGGAAAGATCATATGAACTGTTTCTTTTGTGTGTGTAGATAGGGGCAACCCTTGGTTTGAGAATTACCTTTTTTATAACCTGGTAGCAAGGTTAGAGTGGCACCTGGTAGTGAGTGGAGCAGCTAGTGTCATTCACTTCAAAATTTTTTAGTGGGCATCTATTATCTACCAAAAAGGACGTAAGAATTGTGCATAACCTAATTGTATTAGGTCAGTTTACAATGGTAGTTATTAAGGATGGAGACAGAAACAAAAGGATCAGCAGAATTGTGCCTAGGAGTAGACAGAGCCCAGATTCCCTCCTTCACAACTGAAATAGCCTCCTTCCCTATTTACAAAAGAGAAAGTTTTACTCTGGAGAAACTGAACCAAAGAGTCTCTAGATTTGGGGCAAGGAGGAGTGTAGTGTAAGGCCTGTCCTTAGAAACTGAGTAAGTGAATGTCTTCATGCTGAAGGGAGAGATCCACCATGTCTTCCTAGGATTTTACAGTGCTTAGATACCCAGTGCTGGGCCCTGGAGGCCACAGACTGGCTTATAACCCAAGGGTTTCTTTGCATATACCTCCTGTCCCAAGAGAAAAGACCTCCAGACTTTGATATTTGGGGTCTCCTGGTCAGGTTCTTATCCCAGTAACACTAATGTAAAGCCCAACAGGAGTCTATAAGCCAACAGAGCTTACTCTCCATTTCTTAGAGCCTCATTCTCAGAAATTACTGGACAAACATCTCCAGACAAGTTATAAAAATAAAATTTTCCAACATGAGTGAGCAGACCAACACAAACAGATAAAAATGAGACTCAGAAGAAACAGAGAAACTCAGAAAAAATGCAGGGGGGGTACATAGAAGATATTTTCAAAAATATAACTTTTGGATAAGAGAAAATTTTACAACTGTAAAATAAGAACAGGATTCTTTTTTAAAAAGTAATGATCAGAGTGTAACAAATAACTATTAGTATTAAAATGGTGATGCATTTTAAACATCAAAAAATATTGAGAAATCATCTAGAAAGTAGAATAAGGGACAAGAAATATTAAAAATATACATATTTTAAGGACCCAGGTTCAACATGTAGCTAATAGAAGTTCTTGGAAATAGATCAAGAAACAGAGAAAATGTAAGGAAAATATTAAAAAGAAATAATAAAATAAAATTTCTCAGAACTGAATGGCTGGGTTGAGACACTGTCCTGCAAAACAATGGTGAAAAAGTACACCGTTTTTCAAGGGACATCATCATGAAATTTCAAAAGTATATAGATGAAAAGATCTTAAATGCTTCCAGAGAGTTAAAAGAAATAGGGGTCCAGGGTATAATGCATGTGGTGTCAGGAATCAGAAAGGTATGGGACTTCATAGATAAACATCGGAGATTAGGAGACAGTGGTATAATGATTTTTTAAATCTGAAGGAAAACTATTTCTAACTTCAGAGTGTTATGCCCTGACACAATTCAATCACAGATGAGGGTAGAAAAATATTTCTAACATGCAAGTAATCAAAAATGTAGTTTTCAAAACCTGCTTCTCAGGAAGCTAAAGGATAATGTGCTCCAACAAAACCAAGGGATCAAACCAGGAAAGAAGAAAGCATGGGGTCCAAAAGAGGGGGTGGAACATTCAACACAGGAGAAACAGCAAGGGAATGTACTAAAAGCAAAGGGCATGCTACTGAAGACGAGTGCCTGATGCCCAGTGTTGTAGCAGGCTGCAGAGCTATCAGTTAAGACGGGCCTAAGATGAAAGTAACCTTCACTGTGCCCAGTGCATAGTGATGATATGATCGGCCAGGATGCAAATGACCAACCAAGGCTTCCAGAAAGGCACAATTCCTGTGACGCAGACATCTCAGGTGGGATCAAGATGGATCCTCACAGAGGCATCATAGTGGTCGCTTCGTTTAAGCACTAGGTATAATGGTCTCAGTAATTTGGATGTTTGAGGGGCATATATTTTAAAACATTGAATATCAAGTTATGCAATCTATGCTAGAAATCTTGTGACTAGGTAAGGGTAGAGAAATAGAAAAAAGGTAATTCCCTGGTGGTCCAGTGGTTAGGGCTCTGCGCTTCCACTGCAGGGGGCACAGGTTCAATCCCTAGTCTGGAAACTAAGATCCCACATGCCATGCAGCCAAAAAATAAATAAATGAATATATGAATAAATAAATAAATAAATAAATAAATATGCTGTCTCATTTAACATCACAAATAATCTTCTGAAATAGGTACCATAAAAAAAAAGAAATAGAAGAAACAGACTTAACATTATTCTGAAAATATTAAATCCAAATTAGGTTAATTCCAGTACATTCCAGGTACATAATTGCCTTTTTTTGTTGAACTTCAGCTTAAAAAGTCCATAAGCCACATGTAAGTCCTACTGAGTCTGAAGAAAAAAATATAGGTAACAGTAACTTCCTTTCAGTTTCTAATATACTAAAGGCTGGTTATTGTGTTTAAAATACAATAAAGAAAAATATTCTTCTGTGTTTTTTTTTACAAGTTTAAACAACTTTACTATATATTACGTCATTGGCTCCATTTTCTGGGGTTTTAGATGTGAAAAAATATCTGAGTAAAATAGAATAATTTCTAAAATGTATTACAGTTGAACTAATTGAGTAAGTATGATAATGTAATTTTCAGGAAATGATTCACTGTCAATTTATCTAAACTTGGGTCTTCCTGATATTTCTATCCTCTTTTAAATAATTTTTGCTTATGAATAACTGTTTCAAACTAACGTATAAGGAAGATCTATTTTATACCACTTAATTTAATTTTAATTTCAACTTTATTTCCATTTTTTTACTTTTTTAAAAAATAATTCGTTGTTAGCAGTTTGGGGGGAAATATCAGGTGTGAGAGATTCATATAAGCTATTGGCCAAAATGAAGCTTTTGGATTACCTTTGAATACAGCCATCCTTTCTTTCTCTGCATTCTTTTCCTTTTTCTTTTCACCCTCATAACTCTCAAATTGGGAATTTACTATAATAGGTATTGATGTTTATACAGCATCTTCCATCCTTATAAGAGTATGAGGATATATATTCTCTTTATAGAGATGGATTGAATTCATCTTTTTTAATTATAAAGCAAAGGCTGTTCCAAAACCATAGGCTCTTTGCAGACTTCTTACAATAACCCTTATTATTCATGGAATCACAAGTCTCAAAACCCAGGAGAACTCACATTGACCTTGTTATTACCTCTAGAAGGAAACAGTGGTCTTTTGCAATGAGATATACCCCCCCAAAAGAAGGCATCATAAAACAAAGACAAATACACAGTTTGCCTAACAGACTAGAAAAAACTAAAATGGGCTTCGATACCCTGGTTTAGCCTGAGTGTGCAAAAGAAAGGAAGATTCTAATTTACTGTGGGTAGGAGGATAAGTTGGTCTCAAGAGAGTTTGGCAACATGTATAAGACCCAATATATATGCATAAACTTTATATTATACTGCTGTTTATAAAAGCAAAAAAATGGAAACAAAATGTTTATTTAGACAGTTATAAGTAAACTGTAGTACATTCAAACAGTGGAATAATATGTTAAAATTAAAAGGTAGATCTATATTCACTCTTGTGAAAGGACATCCATAATATACTAATAAATAAAGAAGTCAAGGGATATAGTATTTTATTCTGAAAGTACATACACCAAAATCTTAGCATTGGTACACTGGGTATAGATATTTCATATAATTTTAGTTGTATCTAATTTTTAAAAATTTATGTCTAAAATTATCATTTTTCATTTAAATAATTTAACAAAGAAAAATTATATGCTATAAAAATGAAAAAAACTTGAAATTTCTCGAAGTCCTGATAATTGTGATACTTTTCGTGAAGCCATGATAACTTTATGCAAAATAATAGGCTTTCTAAAAATTGCTCAAGATTTTACAACGGTTTTTGTAAATAATGCTGATGTATTTATCAGTGAGTGAAGGCAAAAATCACACTGATTTGATCCCATCCTTTGTTATTGAAAAGCTTACAAGTGTGGTGATTAAACACAGAGCACAGAGAGAATTCCCTGTATTATTTTGTTCATCCCACTTCTTAGAGATAACAAGCCTCTAGTTCCCATCATTTAGAATGTACTGAATTTATTGCTTTATTTTACTAACTGACTTCTTTATATTTATGGGTATGGACATGAACAGGTTTATAATAAGTTTAAATCGAGCTCTTTAAAATCTGTACCCTATTTAAATATCTGCAGTATCATGGTATTTAAATGACTTTGATTGTATAAATACAATCAAAGTATTTTACTGTATAAATACCAAAAATAAAAATGGATTATAGCTACCCTTGGATATTTGAAGAACTGCCAGAAATTAAAGGAAGCCAGCTTTCTCTGTACTGTTTTGAGACTAGAGACTTTTGATCTTTTGTTTGTTTGTTATAGATTAAGTTGAGAACATAATGAAACCTATGGACCCTCTTCCCAGAAAAGTGTTCTTATGCACATCTAAAAATTATTTTTATATACAATTTCAAGTGTTCACAGAGTCCCCTGAAGTACATGTTTTTAATGGATAGATTAGAATTAGTGGGTGAAACTAAAAGAGAAGCCGAATTCATTTCTTTGTTAGTTTCTAACAAAGTCGAAATTTTCCAACAATGTGCATTGCTTCATTAAGTACTCAGTGAGCATGACTAAGTATATTTTGGAAGCAGATTGAGTGAAATGGTATAGAAGGAATTCCAACCTCCAAATTGAAGTTTGGCAAGATGACCTCAGAGAGCAGTTTAATTCTAGTATTTTATTATGGGATTTAAATAAGGATAGTGTATTTAATCCAATAGATAGGCTTTAAGAACATGACAGGCCTTAACATATGTCTTCCTGAACTGCTCTCTGTCACTCTCTATTTTCTCATCACCAGGGCAGTACAAGTGTTTGGTGTTCTCTCTCTTGGTCCTTCTTAGGACTTCCGTTTCAAAATGGTGGCCTGACCCCAGGCATATATCTCTTTTCATCCCTGCATCTTAAATTGATAGTATAGAAAATAAAGAGGTATAAATTTTACAACAATGAAGAAAATGATGAAGATGCTATTAACTGACAAATAACTCATGCATTTTAGAAGAACACAAAAGGAAAAAGGATGAGAAGTGGCAGAACACTATAGACTAGGATGAGTGGGAAGAACTCCTCAGGCAACAAGGTCAAGAAGAGATTTAACCTGCTCCAGGAGACACTTGAGTGACTTTGACTCAGGGACCCTGAGGTTAGCAGAGAGCAGAAATCTCCCACCACCACAGGCAGTACCCCTGCTACCAGGCCTCTTAGCAATGGACGAAAGCAAAGGGTTATTCTCTCTAAAAGAAAAAGTGGCATCATTTATCTCTGGATCATCAGCACAGCTCTCTGAATGAAAAACTATAGAGTAAAGCTCTCGGTATTCAGAGGTTTTCTCATTTAATGGTTATTCCTATCCACTCCTGTAATTTGAAGTCTGCTGAACTTTACACACACACACACACACACACACACACACACACACACACACACACAGCTTCCTATTTTTTCCTTGTTAAATATGAGCATAAAACCAGTCTTCAACACAGACTGGAGGATATCTGCATCATGATAGAGGAAAACCAATAGAAACATATAATTTGTATATCATGATGAAGAGAATTTGTTGAAAAGCAAATTGCTTTTCAGAGAGACTAAATAAGATATAGTATCCTTAAAACATTATAAGAATCGTATGCTATGAGAAAAATCCATGTACAAGAAATAGCTTCTAGAAATTAAAAAAAAATTGGAAGATTAATTAATTGAAAGATGAAAGAATATTTTTAAAAATCTAGAATGTATAGAAAGAACATATGAGACAAGAGATAAAATGCAAAAGGTCTTAGTTAGAATATATAACATCTGACTAAAATACGATCTCCCAAAAGAATGAAAAGGTAAAAATTTTGAAGTGCAAGATAAGTTTAACAATTATTTTTAAATTAAAAACCAATGTTCACAGCTAAAGTTCCCAGCGCTCAGGAATTATGCTAGACAATGAGAAGTACCTTAATAGGGTTTCTTACAAAGTACACAAATGCAGTTGCGATCAACTCTATCCTAGAGTTTTTAGAATAACAAATATGAAGAGTTCTAGGTCTAATATGGCTGAGAATTCAGTATTAGAGAAAGTAAAAGTGAGTAGAAGGAGGGAGCGGCACATGCAAGGTTCTGGTGTGGACAAATGAAAACCTCCTGTTGCCCTATGGGGATCATTAAAATATGTAATAAGCACCAGCTCATCAGAACATATACAGCAATCAACCAGGATAGATACCAGCTCTACACAACCTGTATGACTTACCTGGCTGAATGTCACTCCTGCTGGTACAGACAGCAAATGGCAAGTTCCTTGGCCTAATTATTTCCAATTTCAGGTGTCTGGTGTCCAAACCACAGTTTTAAAAAGGAGCAAATATGATCTGGGAAAAATGAAAAGAATGAACACTAGATTTTTAAAAAAAACAAAACAACAGATGAGGTAGCTTTGCTTTTTAAGGCATATGGTCTTATAAAGTGAGAAGACAAAATTTTTTTTTTTCCTAAAGAAAGAACATAAATACCTACATGGTAATCTCTTTCACTGGGCTAGAAATAGCCACCCTTTCTCCTCCAGAATCTATCCTTTATCTATTTATGTGTATGTGTATATGTATATACAAAGCTTTTATATATGTACATATATAGGCATCTATTCTATATATAGGTGTGTGTGTATATACACCTGTAAGTCCTCAATTTTATATTTTATTTATTTTTTAAAATTTTATTTATTTTTTGGTTGTGTTGGGTCTTAGTTTCTGTGCACGGGCTTTCTCTGGTTCCTGGGAGCGGCAGCGGGGCTCTTCTTCATTGCGGTGCGTGGGCTTCTCATTGCAGTGGCTTCTCTTGTTGCAGAGCACGGGCTCTAGGCATGCGGGCTTCAGTAGTTGCATCACGTGGGCTCAGTAGTTGTGGCACACGGGCTTAGTTGCTCCGCAGCATGTGGGATCTTCCCGGACAAGGGCTCGAACCCGCGTCCCCTGCATTAGCAGGTGGTTTCTTAACCACTGCGCCACTAGGGAAGTCCAGTCCTCAATTTTAAGCTCAAGAAAAGGCTTTGTATGTTTTTACTCCTGGACAAATAAATTATTGACTTTATTTTAAGGCAATGATGCCTGATTTACCTTTCAGTGGAGGTTTTGATGATAGGGACTCAGGGTTTCTTGGACACCAGAGGGAGCAAGAGAAGAGGTAAGGCTTAGAAGAGGTGTTGGAAAAAGCGATTTATTAAAGGTCCACCATGGTTCATGTACTATACTCTACCCTGGAGATTCAGAGATGAATTACTGAGCTGATAAACAAGAGCCATGAGAGTGGTAAATTTAGGGTAATAGAACAAATGGAAAAAATTAATCTATTCTTAGAAACAAGACTCAGCCCTGCCAGCATCTTCAAATCTGATTACTGTAGGCTAAAAGAGCAAGAATCTTATTTATTTCATGTTCACCTGAGAGCTGGAAAAAATAGGTTATGCTCAATTGACTTTGAATTAATTAAATGATAAATTATGAAGTTTATGTTTCAACTAAGTTTAAAGGGTAGTAAATTTACAATAGGCAACTTGGCTTTCATATTTTAAGTCACAAATGTTTTTTTCTTCAAAAATGAGTGTTTTTTAAAAATTAAAAATCTCTGCTGCTTGCCTCTGCTTCAGTTGGTAGAATCTCAGTCATAGTGAATACAATTCATTCCACTTCAGGAAATTTCATTTTCAAAAAATGACCTATTAGAAGTTTCTGGTTAAATAAGTGATAAATTGAGTTATGTATCAAAAGTAACCATAAATTTCACATTCCTTATAAAACACATTCATTTAATTTAACTTAATGATCCTATTGATTTATCCATAAAGGAAATTTGAGGCACAGTCAGGGTGAGTTCTTACATTTTAAATTATAGTTATTATTAAATCAGGCTTTTGGTTGAATTTTGTGAAAATACCAATTATTTGCGAAGAAATGACTGATCCTTCAGGTAGTGTTCCCCAATGTCCTCATTACTATCTTCTGCACAAACCACTAGAGGGCAAGACAGTCTAACATATTAGAGCAGATCTAATTTCATCCAACAGAGGGCAGTCATACATACACCAGGCAAAGAAATCAGTATATTACATTATGTTTCAGCTATTACAATCTGCCATTACCTTTTGGGATTATAAGAGGGAGGAGAAGAGAGAAAGAAAGGAAGAAGGAAAGAACACAACCCTCTCAATAAACAATTCATTGGCCGACTTCTCTGAAATTGTTAAGCATATGAGTTTAATAAACAATTTGCTTTTTTCTGGATTTAAATAGTTTAAATTTGAAGTGGAAAAAAAAACACCAGTTAGAAGATAAATCTTAACAAGTGAAATGAGAAAACACGTGAAAGCTGTTTCCAATCAAAGGGACCAAGTGTTAGCAGCTTTATTTTTATGTACAAACACAATGTCTAGTTACCTTCAAAGGCTAAGGAGTGAATTAGCAGCATAAATAATTTTTCATTAAACAAAAACTAGATAAAAACTATAAGTGAAGTGAGAGACAGGATTAGCCATTTCTCACAGAACATCTTGAAGAAGCCTGGGTTAATGGGAAAAGTCAAGAATCAGGAAGCCTGGGTTTTATCCCTGACTCCTATCCATTGGCTGTATGACAATTGGTAGGTTGGCCAATCCACATAGACTTCAGTTGCCTCATATGCAAAATTATGGAAGTTGTAACATAAACGACTTCCAAATCTGGATGGTCATCAGAAACCTTGCTTTGCTAGTCTCTAGACCTACTAAATTAGAACTGAATCTCCAGAAATGAAGCCAAACAACATACACATATATATATATGTACACCATAAATACAAATATATATATACATTATATGTGTATATATATTATATACACACACACACACATATGTGTGTGTGTGTATGTGCAATTCTAGGTAATTCTGATGATCTGTCATTATTGTAAACATTGGGCTAAATGAAGGCTAAGTTTCCCTTTTCACTTTAAAATTCATGACTTTATGCTTATTTGTACATCACTAAGTTGGTATTTTAAGATATAAGATATTTTTCTGGCCCAACACTAAAAAAAAATAAGCTCCATCACATTAAAAAATTTGAACTCAGAAGAAATCAATTTGGAAACCGTTTCCAAGAGTCCCACTGATACCTTGGTATTTTTTCACTTTTCCTCAGAACTTTCACTTTTTAACTGAATATTTGTCATTAGTACTTTTGATATTATGTGGCTGCACTTGATTATGTGCATAATGATGTTAATTTATTGTTGGTGGTGTCGACTTAAAATAATGCACAACCTGAGAATTGTGAGTCAAGTTTTATTTGGGGCAGAATGAGGACTATAGCCTGGGAGACAGCATTTCAGATAGCTCTGAGAAACTGCTCCAAAGAGGTAGGGGGGATGGTCTGTATATATGTGATTTTGGTGAAGGGGGAGCACATACAATCAAGCACAAATTTTTTGCAGAAAGCACAAAAATTTCTGCAAAATTTTTTGCAGAAACCTTGCAGAAGGTTTCTTCTAGTCATGAGGACCAGTCGTCCCCGTGAAGGATTTTAGTGCTTTTCTAGATATGAGGGAAGAATTGGGCTCATAAAATCGGCTTCTGAAAATAAAACTATCTAACTATCTGAAGACCTGTTCTGCCAGTTTTCTCAGAGCACAGAGTGCCTCATTTCTGCTCTCCACTCTGAACTCCTTTCAGGGGGTGTTGAAAATCAGCGGCTGCAGCAGCTCATGATGTAATCCTTGTAGAGGCAGATGGCAAGTGCCGACGGCAGGTGCCAATTTGTAGACAGTGGTGGTGTTGTTATATCTTGAATCTGTAATGGCTAATTGCCACCGGAATGATCTTAGTGTATATGTTCTGACTCTGGGGAATGTGGAGGAATTATGAATTATGATGTCATCATCTTATGAATTATGATATCATCAGCACAACTGAAATTCTACTTTAGGATAAGGCAAGAGAAACCAGGCTGAACCCAATAGCAATATCTGAAGAAAGAGAAATGGATTCTAGAAGTGATTAGTCAATTACTTTCTGTGTAAAGCTTATCTTTCACAATCTCATTCTAAGTAGGAGGATTCACAACAAGTTTAACTTTACTTGACATACACCAAGAAAATCCTTTTAAGTCACCTAATTACCTAATTAAGTCTAGTGACAGAAGATGGAAAATGGCTTCACTTTCGGCAAATATATTATTTTTCTGGTACACAACTTGATTACAAACACGTCAATCTTTGGGTTACGTTAGTGCTCTGGGGAGCAGTAGAGATTCTTACGGGATTTTAACAAAGCAATTGATATTGGAGATGAGATGCCTCACTACATGTGAGTGACTAATAACCTTGGAATTAGAGGTGATAACAAAGGACAATCAAAGGCAATGATAGTCTCTGCTAATCTCCTGCTTCGCTCACTGCATTATTCTTTGATCAGATTCAACATAATTTTCCCTCAAGAAGCTATGAGAATGTATTATTTTAGTAATTTCATGTGACATAGCACTTCCTGTTTCTACGGCAGAACACAAGAAGAGTAATTCAGAAATCAGATGCTACATAAATAGTTTCCCTTGCTTATCACATTTATCTAATATTCAGTCTCTATCCCTTCCCCTTCGCCCCTTCACAGCCTCTCTCTCTCTCCCTCCCTCCCTCCCTCTGATAGTGTTAAAAAAATACTCTTCTTTTAATTTTGGACTAGCACTTAAAATACATATTTCTATATCAAGATAACGCTTTAAAAATGATTCTCATATAATGGCAGTAAAAATAATTCTGCAATTCCAAAAGAGCTAAGCTGAAACCAATAGTAATTCAATTAATTCAGTTATTCTCATGTTTTATTTTACTTTAGCCATTTTAAAATAAAAACAACTTCTAAGCAGTCCTTTTGCCATCTGTTTAGGTTCATTTTAAATATATACACATTTTTGTTTTGGGGGGGAGCAAGCTACAATATTTTATTCCACGCACTTTTCTGAAAGCATTCTCTAAGTCAACCAGTCCTACAAAGTAAAGTACTCAACCAGTTCAGAAGATGAGCAAAAAAAACCCTGAATTAATAGTAGTCCCACGTAACATTCAGTTTACGCCATATTCTGCAGCAGCTGGAAATACAATTAAATTTTTTAGAATTAATTTTATAATCAGAGATTAAGAATGTGGACATTTTACCACTACCAGGTAAACTTGTGAGGCAGGTTCATTGTATGCTAACTTGATTCCCCTGAATTATCTACTTAGTAAACTAGTCACTATTAATTTGACCATTAGGGAAATCAAACCTGCAGAAAAGAACTTCAATATTCAGAAGATTATGTCTGAACAAAATACTGCATATCATAACTGCTCAAATTATTTTCTACACAATATAGACCCTCAGTATAAGGCATCTGATTAAATCAAGCACCATCTCGAGCCAATGATGGTATTCTTTCTTCTTAGATTTAAGTTTTTTCTTTGTTCCTGTGTGATGGAATATTTCACACACCCTTAGGCTGCCACACCCATCTGTCACAGGTGTATGGAGCTGTTGATGTTTCCCTTGCTCTTTAACTTCTACTTAACCAATGAACTATAATTGCTATGAAATCTGGCTTTCCAACTGGGACAAATGGTGCCTCTTTCGTTTTTCAGTTAGAGTTAGATCCCTAATCTTCATCACATGGATAAAGAGTAATAACTGGTTCAAAATCTCCATGGCACATCTGGATTCCCCACCCTGCTACCATCTTCTCTAATTGCCCCTGAATATTTTATGTAAGTATGATGCTAAGGAAAGGAAACTAATCAAATATTAAAATTTTAGACTATATATATTCTAAAAATAATCTTAAAACAGATAGTCTGAAAGTCCATTCTAAGTGTCACAGTGGGCGTTTTGTTTTTTGGTTCCATGTAGCGAATAAGAACCAGAGCATTTGCTGCACTAAACGGCTGACTTCTTCACAGAAAGTCTTCTCATCACTAATTTTTAGGACTGTGTGATATACCACACCAAACATATACCACATATACCACACCAAACACATATACCACACCGAACTGAGTCATCAATCAAAAAACTGGCATGCTTATTCTCAGGCTCCTGGAATTTACATTCTCTCTTACTTTTCTTCTCTCTCCCACCTTTTCTCCTCTTTTTCCTAAATGCTCTTGAGAGAAAATCCCAGAAGCCCTTCTAGGATAGAGAAATACAAACAAATTTGAATCTGTTGGATAGATTCGCCTGTTTCCTAGCCAAATAGAGGAGGTGAACCAAAGAAATGGGAACAAAGCATTACTATGTTTTGGGGAAAGCACTTCTTTGACAGTGTGGACAGGAAGGATGTAAGGGCATCTAACACACTTGTATACACTTGCTTTTAAGGCGTAAAGCCATCATTAATATACAAATTGTCATGCATAAATACGAAACTGTTACATCATCCTATGTTTTTTAGAAGAACAGATGTAAAGTGGTAAATTGGGAAAAAGCAGAGTGTAGGTGTCCCAATACCCTATCTTTTCTACTTTCTCTTCAGGTTTATACAGTAGAATAATCTTATATTTTTAAAAGTCTGGAAAGGATCTCCAGATAGTTTGAATCATCTATTTCATTAATTCTTGAACTACCATAGGGTGGACTAAACTTGTGACTTATCAGGTATCAGAACATAGTGGTGAGCTCTGGAACCAGACTGCCAAGACTAAACCCAAGCTCTTCTATATACTAACTATGCAACTTTGAGCAAGTTACTTCATTACTCTGAGATTCAGTTTGCTTATCTGTAAAATGGAAACAAAGTAGCTGCGTCATAAGATTTTTGTGAACTAAATCACTCAAGTGCCAATGCCATGCCTTGTATAATTCTTTTATGTTCCTCTAATATTTGCAATCAAAAGCAAAAGCAAATTCCTTAGCATCTGGGTCAACTAAAATCAAATTGGATAATCAGGCGTGAGCTGAATTTAAGTCATGAAGTATTATGTCTATGAAGCCAAAATACCATCAAATAGAGGCAGTATGTTGGTGAAAAAAGCAGAATTGGTGCCACGGGAGTATTTTTAGCTCCAGTTTCTCCAATTACCAGTTAAGTGACCTTGAGTAAGTCACTTAATCTCTGAAGTTCAACTTTCTGATAAGTAAAAAGGAATAACACACACACTGTGGCATTTGTTACGGGAATTAAAAGACACCATTGATGTAAAATTAAAACTATTAATGTTAAATTGAGTAAGGAAAATTTCCTTCACTTTATAAGACAATAAGAAACAGGAACAAATAAATAAAAAACATCACATGTTCCACTCGAACCGCTTCCTCTGTGGAGCCTTTCCTGCTTCCCGTTTTCTCTCCCCCAGAGCAATGTTGTTTACTCTTGCCTCTTTGTTACCTTTAGGCATACCTCCCTCATCTGTCTCATTAATAACTGTTTATGGGTCTATAGCCTATAGAAATGAAACATGTATTATTTGTTTCCGTATCCCCAGCACCTACCACAGAGACAAACACAGTGAGTGGTGCTCAGCAAATGAGTTTTTAATAACTGATTGAACGCATAAATGAAAGTATTCTCCTGATGTTAAAGATAGGATACAGCTGCATATCATTTCTTAGAATGGATGGCCAAGAAAAAAACATCCACTCTTTACCTAACAGTATTGTCTTCTGCATATATATCTCCAGTTGCATAAATCTTGGTATTGTCATCATTAGAAATGCCATGCTAACATTCCAGAGTGAAGCAGACATCTCTTTTGTTGGATGGATGAAGACTCCAGCCTGCTGGTGGGGCTGAAGCTGCACAGCCATCTGGGAAGAACACTTGGAATTCTGCAGCAGGGCCAGAAAAGGGTCATTAGTTTCATGAATGTGGCTCTCATACAACTGTGTTGGAACAAAGCTGGCTATGAATCAAACCCTGTGCTTGTCTGACTGTCCTCCTGGAAGAGTGTATGTGTTACATCGGCTACAGGGGACAGGCAAGGGTTTTAAGAGACAAGCAGAAGAGAAGATAGAATGTCATTTAAAACACATTTCCAGACTCCTTCTCAAGTGAAAACCCAGTAACTTTGAGTGGATCCATGCCAACAATGTTTCAGCATTTCTATACATGATCAGACCACTCTCATCTCATCTTGGCTCCAGTCACATGTGAACATGGAAGCCTGTACTGTCTAGGATACTGTAAGCAGAGAACCAGCCCTTACACTCAAGCAGAACAGATTTGGTTGGAGAGTCCTGGTTAACTCATAAACAATTTATAAACTCAAGCATTTAGCAAGTCTTGATTAAAGGTTTAAATCCTTAGAGCTCTTTCCCAATAAAATATAGGGTTTCATCATTTTCAGTAACCAGGCTTTGGAAATCTTGGGAAAAAATCCTACTTCACAGCTAGGAAAAATTTTAATATTTAATCAGCTAACCTAAAAAATGTTTATGAGGAAAAACCTAAATACTGATATGCGTATGAAATGCTTTATATAAATCTCTTCAAAATACTATCCCTCTGAACTGAGACAGGTCATTTGTAGTGATAGTGGCTAGAAAATTCAAACCAATTTTGAAAAAAGAAAAAATAAGAATTTAACCTAGTCAGATAGAATGTCAGAAAATGAGTTGTGATTTTTCTTTAATACATAGTTAATTATGGCTCTCCAAATTGGACAAAAATGTATCAGTGTAAGCGATCAATTCTTCTTTAAGATCGCTTTTATTACCCAAGAAGGCTTCGTGGTCTAACCCATCCCTTCCCTTCCAATTTAATGTAACAAATGAAATTCCATTGTATGGACTGTCAGAGTCACAGAGTGATGGTTAAATCAAAGACCTATTAAACATTCTGCAAAAAATCTGCAAATTGGGCAAAAATAAATATGCCAATGTACTCAACTGGAAGATTTTACTCAACTCAAGGATTCTCAAGATCAAGGACGGGGTCTTAATCATTTTTTAATTCCCAATATTGGAGAGACCTCTACACTTGGTAAAAATCTCAAAAGATTTTGGTCAAGAGCCTGAAGAAACTGATTAAAAATGTCATTAAAATAATTTTCTCAGCTCAATATATGCTTATAAAGGCAGAATTAATACTGGAAGATTGTGAAGTACATTACTCTGTTCTTTAAATTTTTACTTTTAAATACCCCACCCCAAGATTGAAATGCACCTTCACAGTAAGCCTATTTTAAGTGAGCACGAAAGAGATTAAAGAGATTAAAGGGTAGAAAGAATGAGCAAAAGCTACTTGGGGTAACAGGTGTATAGACGAAGTGAAAGTAGACATGGAGAGGGAGAAAGTTCCAAGCACTCCAAGTGAGGAAAACAACAAGTAGCAGAATGTAGTTTAATCACAAAATCAACCTTATTCATTTATAAAGAATTTCCTAAGGGATTTTTAAAAATAACAATCAATGAAAAGATCTTTAAAGAAGAAAAAAAAAGTGAATCACTTTAATTCAATCCAATAAAAACTTTTCTGTATTTTCTGGGTAATAGATACCCTTTTCAGGCCCTCCAAGGCCAAGTCTCTGCAGTCAGCATAAAATGAAGTTGAGCAATTATTTGTTGAATTTTAATTTAAACAGCTGTAGATCAAAATAATTTAGGTCATTTATGATCAAGGATTCATGTCAGTGTGATAGCCTCCAGTATTTGAGTTAATGATCCCCTCCCTCAGTGTGGTAGTGAAAAGAACATTTGATAAGAGGTTAGAAGAACTGGATGCTTTTTTCAAATGCACCATTGAACTAGCAACTGTTAATCTCTCCGGGACATAGTGTTATCATCTGATCACAGTAGATAATATTTGCACAATCAAGTTATTTGATGAGCAATGAAACACTATATATAAATAACTTTGCAAATATAAAGTGTTTTGTAAATGTAATGAATTCATTGCAAAAATTCCCCCCTTGTCATGCCATCACACTTTGTATAGGTTGCATGAACTTTTCTTTAGTAAGACATTATAAGAAATATGGCTGAAAAGCAAAGTACTTTGATAAAAATATAAAAGCAAATGTATTGGAGATAAAAAACATGCTCCGATGTACATTATGCATTAATATAAAACAAAGCACCTTTTGGAAAACTCATTTCCTCAACAGTATTCACATTCTCTTTAGGTGTCTGATACATGTATGATTTAACAATTCATGATAATAATGCATAATTTTTCATTGATCCATAATAAGTGACCTTATATTTTCAATGGAACAAAATTAAGTTTGTTTCCATTTTACTGATGCTAAAATCTTATAAAACCAACCTTTCAGCTCAGTATACTTAAATAAAAGCAGCTCTTTCCAAAGTTAAAAATGTCAATCCACCAGAGGGCAGACAGCAGAAGCAAGAAGAACTACAATCCTGCAGCCATATTCACAGAAAGATAGACAAGATGCAAAGGCAGAGGACTATGTACCAGATGAAGAAACAAGATAAAACCCCAGAAAAACAACTAAATGAAGAGGAGATAGGCAACCTTCCAGAAAAAGAATTCAGAATACTGATAGTGAAGATGATCCAGGACCTCAGAAAAAGAATGGAGGCAAAGATTGAGAAGATGCAAGAAATGTTTAACAAAGACCTAGAAGAATTAAAGAACAGAAATGAACAATACAATAACTGAAATGAAAAATACACTAGAAGGAATCAATAGCAGAATAACTGAGGCAGAAGAACAGATAAGTGACCTGGAAGACAGAATGGTGGAAATCACTGCCACGGAACAGAATAAAGAAAAAAGAATGAAAAGAAATGAAGAAAGCCTAAGAGGTCTCTGGGACAACATAAAACGCACCAACATTTGCATTATGGGGGTCCCAGAAGGAGAAGAGAGAGAGAAAGCACCCAAGAAAATATTTGAAGAGATTATAGTTGAAAACTTGCCTAACATGGGAAGGGAAATAGCCACCCAAGTCCAGGAGTCACAGAGAGTCCCAGGCAAGATAAACCCAAGGAGAAACATGCTGAAACACATAGTAATCAAATTGATAAAAATTAAAGACAAAGAAAAATTATTGAAAGCAATGAGGGAAAAATGACAAATAACATACAAGGGAACTCCCATAAGGTTAACAGCTGATTTCTCAGCAGAAACTCTACAAGCCAGAGGGAGTGGCACAATATATTTAAAGTCTTGAAAGGGAAGAACCTACAACCAAGATTACTCTACCTGGCAAGGATCTTATTCAGATTTGATGGAGAAACCAAAAGCTTATAGACAAGAAAAAACTAAGAGAATTCAGCACCACCAAACCAGCTCTACAACAAATGCTAAAGCAACTTTTCTAAGTGAGAAACACAAGAGAAGAAATGGACCTACAAAAACAAACCCAAAACGATTAAGAAAATTGTAATAGGAACATACATATCGATAATTACCTTAAATGTGAATGGATTAAATGCTCCAGCCAAAAGACATAGACTCGCTGAATGGACACAAAAACAAGACCCATATATATGCTGTCTACAAGAGACCCACTTCAGACCTAGGGACACATACAGACTGAAAGTGGGAGGATGGAAAAAGATATTCCATGCAAATGGAAATCAAAAGAAAGCTGGAGTAGCAATACTCATATCAGGTAAAATAGACTTTAAAATAAAGAATGTTATAAGAGACAAGGAAGGACACTACATAATGATCAGGGGATCAATCTAAGAAGAAGATATAATAATTATAGATATATATGCACCCAACATAGGAGCACCTCAATACATAAGGCAAATGCTAATAGCTATAAAAGGGGAAATCGACAGTAACCCAATAATAGTGGGGGATTTTAAGACCTCAGTTACACCAAAAGACAGATCATCGAGACGGAAAATTTATTAGGAAACACAAGCTTTAAATGACATAACAGACCCGATAGATTTAATTGATATTTATAGGACATTCCATCTGAATACAGCAGATTACATTTTCTTCTCAAGTGAACACGGAACATTCTCCAGTATAGATCACACTTAGCTCACAAATCAAGCCTTGGTAAATTAAAGAAAATTGAAATCATATCAAGCATCTTTTCAATTATAGGGAAAAAACTGTAAAAAACACGAACACATGGAGGCTAAACAATACTTTATTAAATAACCAAGAGATGACTGAAGAAATCAAAGAAGAAATTAAAAAATGCCTGGAGACAAACGACAATGAAAACATGATGATCCAAAACCTATGGGATGCAACAAAAGCAGTAGTAAGAGGGAAGTTTATAGCAATACAATGTTACCTCAAGAAACAAGAAAAATCTCAAATAAACAATGTAACCTTAAACTAAAGGAACTAGGGAAAGAACAACAAACAAAATCCAAAGTTAGTAGATGGAAAGAAATCATAAAGATCAGGGCAGAAATAAATGAAATAGAAATAAAGAAAACAATGGCAAAGATCAATAAAACTAAAATCTGCTAATTGATAAACCTTTAGCCAGACTCCTCAAGAAAAAGAGGGAGAGGACTCAAATCAATAAAATTAGAAATGAAAAAGGAGAAGTTACAATGGACACCACAGAAATACAAAGCATCATAGGAGACTACTACAAGCAACTCTATGTCAATCAAATGGACAACCTGGAAGAAATGGACAAATTCTTAGAAAGGTATATCCTTCCAAGACTGAACCAGGAAGAAATAGAAAATATGAACAGACCAATCACAAGTAACGAAATGGAAACTGTGATTAAAAATCTTCCCACAAACAAAAGTCCAGGACCAGATGACTTCACAGGTGAATTCTATCAAACATTTAGAGAAGAGCTAACACTCATCCTTCTCAAACTCTTCCAAACAATTGCAGAGGAAGGAATATTCCCAAACTCATTCTATGAGGCCACCATCACCCTGATACCAAAAAGAGACAAAGATACTACAAAAAAAGAAAATTACAGACCAATATCGCTGATGAATATAGATGCAAAATTCCTCAACAAAATACTAGCAAACAGAATCCAACAACACATGAAAAGAATCATACACCACGATCAAGTGGGATTTATCCCAGGGATGCAAGGATTCTTCAAAATATGCAAATCAATCAATGTGATACACCATATTAACAAACTGAAGGAGAAAAACCATATGATCATCTCAATAAATGCAGAAAAAGCTTTTGACAAATTCAACACCAAATTATGATAAAAACTCTCCAGAAAGTGGGCATAGAGGGAACCTACCTCAACATAATAAAGGCCATATATGACAAACCCACAGCAAACATCATTCTCAATGGTGAAGAACTGAAAGCATTTCCACTAAGATCAGGAACAAGACAAGGATGTCCACACTCACCACTCTTATTCAACATAGTTTTGGAAGTCCTAGCTCCAGCAATCAGAGATGAAAAAGAAATAAAAGGAATCCAAATCAGAAGAGAAGTAAAACTGTCACTGTTTGCAGATGACATGATACTACCCATAGAGAATCCTAAAGATGCCACCAGAAAACTACTAGAGCTAATCAATGAATTTGGTAAAGTTGCAGGATACAAAGTTAATGCACAGAAATCTCTTGCATTCCTATACACTAACAGCAAAAATCAGAAAGAGAAATTAAGGAAACAATCCCACTCACCATTGCAACAAAAAGAATAAAATACCTAGGAATAAACCTACCTAAGTAGGTAAAAGACCTGTACTCAGAAAACTATAAGACACTGATGAAAGAAATCAAAGATAAGACAAACAGATGGAGAGATATACAATGTACTTGGCTTGGAAGAATCAATATTGTGAAACTGACTCTACTACCCAAAGCAATCTACAGATTCAGTGCAATCCCTATCAAATTACCAATGGCATTTTTTATAGAATTAGAACAAAAAGTCTTAAAATTTGTATGGAAACACAAAAGACCCCAAATAGCCAAAGCAATCTTGAGGGAAAAAAATGGAGGTGGAGGAATCACACTCCCTGACTTCAGACTATACTATAAAGATACAGTAATCAAGACAATATGGTACTGGCACAAAAACAGAAACATAGATCAATGGAACAGGATAGAAAGCCCAGAGATAAACCCACACACCTATGGTCAACTAATCTATGACAAAGGAGGCAAGGATATACAATGGAGAAAAGACAGTCTCTTCAATGAGTGGTGCTGGGAAAATTGGACAGCTACATGTAAAAGAATGAAATTAGAACACTCTCTAACACCATACACAAAAATAAACTCAAAATGGATTAAAGACCTAAATGTAAGGTCAGATCCTATAAAACTCTTAGAGGAAACATAGGAAAAACACTCTTTGACACAAATCACAGCAAGATCTTTTTTGACCCATCTCCTATAGTAATGGAAATAAAAACAAAAATAAACAAATGGGACCTAATGAAACTTCAAAGCTTTTGCACAGCAGAGCAAACTATAAACAAGATGAAAAGACAACCCTCAGAATGGGAGAAATATTTGCAAATGAACTAACAGACAAAGAATTAATCTCCAAAATACATAAACAGCACATGCAGCTCAATATTTAAAAAAAACAAACAACCCAACCAAAAATTGGGCAGAAGACCTAAATGGACATTTCTCCAAAGAAGACATACAGATGGCCAAGAGGCACATGAAAATCTGCTCAACATCACTAATTACTAGAGAAATGCAAATCAAAATTACAATGAGGTATCACCTCACACTGGTTAGAATGGACATCATCAGAAAATCTACAAACAACAAATGCTGGAGAGGGTGTGGAGAAAAGGGCACCCTCTTGCACTGTTGGTGGGAATGTAAACTGGTACAGCCACTATGGAGAAAAGTATGCAGGTTCCTTACAATACTAAAAATAGAACTACCATATGACCCAGCAATCCCACTAATGGGCATATACCCAGGGAAAACCATGATTCAAAAAGATACATGCACCCCAATGTTCACTGCAGTTCTATTTACAATAGCCAGGTCTTGGAAGCAACCTAAATGCCCATCAACAGACGAATGGATAAAGAAAATGTGGTACATATATGCAATGGAATATTACTCAGCCATAAAAAGGAACGAAATTGGGTCATTTGTAGAGACATGGATGGACCTAGAGACTGTCACACAGAGTGAAGTAAGTCAGAAAAAGAAAAACAAATATCGTATATTAATGCATATATGTGGAATCTAGAAAAATGGTACAGATGAACCAGTTTGCAAGGCAGAAATAGAGACACAGATGTAGAGAACAAACATATCAACACCAAGGGGGGAAACCCGGGTGGGGGGCAGGTAGTGGGTGGTGGGATGAATTGGGAGATTGTGATTGACATATATACACTAATATGTATAAAACAGATAACTAGTAAGAACCTGCTGTATAAAAATAAATAAAATAAATTTCATATAAAAAAAGTTGAAAATGTCATTAGGCATTCTGTGTGCAATGAGTACTTAGAAATACATAATGCTCACTTTTGTTATCAATGGGGATAATGATAGTTTTCACTCTAAGCCATGCGAATATTGGCAGTAATATCAAGTGCTGTTTAGAAACCTGGTTTCATCTGAAACCTAACCTAAATACAACTGGAGTGGGTGAATCCACATGAACCAAAACTCCAAACCCTGTGAACTTTCCCCCCAAATTTACATTACTTTGAAACCTCCCCACATGCGTGTGACTTAAACAACAAAACCATAATCAGAGATGCCAAGAAACTGAAACAGAATATTTTCCTAGTTCCTTTAGTGAGAGGCAGCTATTTTATTGTTATCCTTATTGCTGCTGCTGCTTTTTGTGTTTGCTTTTAGTCAGGGATCTATTTAAATTTTCTTTAGATTTAACCACTAAACATAGTAACAAAATGGGAATACATGAAAAATAAACCTGACATTGTCCACAGGCAGTAAAAATTTATTTTTATAACTGAGGTGTAGGAATATTTTTGGACAATAAAAATCATTTCATAATGAAGATGAAAAATTATTTAAGATTAAATATTTATGATTATGATGAAAAATTATTTTCTACTTGGCTTTTTAAATGATAGAAGTCTTTTGTTTTTTCTCCTCCTATATTGGAATAGCCAAATAAAAAAAATATGACTTCTGTGGATGCATTAATAAGGCCTATCTTCAGAGCTGGGCTTGGCTTCAAAAATACATTCTAATATTAAAGATTGACAATTTCTTACTAGAAATTCAATATAGACCCCTTGTTTATAACAAAAACTCATACACATATATTAAAAATATACATATTATTCTATCTTAACCTGGGATTACAGAATTCTACTTTAAGAAAAAAGAAAAGAAAAAGGTAATCCTTTGGATAGAGTGGGAATTTCTCTTTTACTGTGATATTGGAGAAAGATGGAGAGATCCTGTAGATTAGCAACTTAATTTTACTCATGAGGAATTTTTCTAGCTGTTAGCCCTGGGAACCCATGTATGCTGGATCATAAGTTTAGTGCTCTTTAGATTCTATTATGGTTGCTCTTGAGTGCACAGAAACTTAAATTGAATATAAAGAAAAACTGTCCAAAAAACGTCTCAGGTGTACTTAGGAAAAGCATTTAAAAATAATTTTTAATAGTTTTACAAGAAAGGAAAATTTATATTTACACCACCCTTAAAAAAGACACAAAACTATTAAATATTTAATTCTTTCTGCTCTCTGAATGGAAAATGTATATTCTGGTATCTATGAGTATCCCTGGCATACTCATACTCATTTTTATACCTCTTTATATTGTAAAATAATTTGGTTAAAAACGAGTCTTTCTTGTTTTCAATAGTTTCTGCAATAGTAGTTCTGAGTCCCAGAAATAAAACATTATCAGAAAGGTTTAGGAATGTGGACCTGTAATTCTAAGTAACACCTAGAATCATGGACCAATAACAACTAGGACGGTGGCAACTAGAGACCAAGAACAGTGGAGACTAGAGGTCAAAGTGTAGGAGCAAGGAAAGGAAGGACTAAAAAGGCAAGAGATCCCACAGACCTGCCAAAAAGAGGGGAAGATGGCTTATGACCCCCATCTCTCAACTTCCTCTTCCTTCTTTTTCCAAATCACAGCAGCATACACATTCAAAGAGGCAAAAATCTAAGAGTATTCATAGCATCCTCTTCGTGGTAGCCTATCAAATAGAGAACCATACTAAATTCAAATCATTTCCTATTGTTTGGCATTTACGTTTTACACAAGTCTCTGAGTATTTCTATAGGATAATTGAGGTAAGCTAGCTGGTTAACAGATATAAAAATTTTAAGAATGTTAAGTCAAATCACTTGTCAGGAAGATTGCACTAATAGTTCTACTAGTAGTACATAAGCAACACCTTGCTTTGAACTCTTGCTGGCACTGACTGTCAAAATGAAAACACAGGGGCTTCCCTGGTGGCGCAGTGGTTGCGAGTCCGCCTGCCGATGCAGGAGACACGGGTTCGTGCCCCAGTCCGGGAAGATTCCACATGGCGCGGAGCGGCTGGGCCCGTGAGGCATGGCCGCTGAGCCTGCGCATCCGGAGCCTGTGCTCCGCGACGGGAGAGGCCACAACAGTGAGAGGCCCGCGTACAGCAAAAAAAAAAAAAAAAAAAAAAAGAAAACACATGCATATTTTCTAATTTAAGGAACAAAACTTTCATTTTCCAAAAATAGAATAGTGTTACTGTTTTCTCTGACTATAAAAAATTGATACATGCATCTATTAACAAAAATTAAACAATCAAAATATTAAAAAGAGAATCAAAAGCCCCCAAACCTCTCAACCCAGAGATACTTATGATTAACATTTTGGAGAATCTCCTTCAAAACTTTATCTATCTATCTATGCCAATATACATACTCCAAAATTCTTTAACGCAGTTTTATGATAAAAATTTCCACTCTACAATAAATCATGTACATCTTTTCATACCTATATATATATATATACAGTGTAGTTTAATGAGTAAAATAATCTGATTTTTTGTATT
Organism: Grampus griseus; assembly: GCF_964374135.1. Taxonomy (NCBI): domain Eukaryota; kingdom Metazoa; phylum Chordata; class Mammalia; order Artiodactyla; family Delphinidae; genus Grampus; species Grampus griseus. The sequence goes on along the minus strand of NC_139005.1, from coordinate 46,889,777 downwards.
CCCACACTTTATTAACAGGTTATCTATTAAGGAAAATCTAAGGTTATTTCCAATCTTTCTCTATTATAAACAATGCTGTGACAAATATCTTTGTGCTTATAGTTTTACATACCTTTTACATACTTGTGTAATGATCCCTTTAAGAAAATATATTTTAGAGGGCTCCCTGGGGTCTAATGGCATTCTATTCTCCAAACCACCATGAACGTGTGCTTCCTTTAGACCATCTGATTTGCAAAAATGGCTGATGAGATTGGGGGTAATATGAACAAATTTAATTTTTTTTTAATATTGGATGTCAAATGTGTCAGCATTTAGAAAATCTGCATATATCCACATAACAATACTTTCTGAATGACTAATGCACGATGTTATATAATCAGACATGGATAAATGATCCATTTAAAGTGCAAGATAGGACAATGAATTTAAAAGGAACTGTTTGAAAAGTTCATTAGTATGGTATCAGATACCACATTGCAACTAACCTTTAAGAAACTACCACTTGTCAACTGTTGGTGTAATATCAAAGAACATCACAATTATATGAAAGGGTTCTTAGAAGTCTCCTCCTTTTCCTAACTACATACCTGTGTGGGACTATTTTTTTAATATATATATTTCAACCAAAACCACACTGCATACAATTGAAAGCAGAAGCAGACATGAGAATACAGCTGTCTTCTATCAAGCCAGACATTAAAGACACTTGCAAAAATTGTAAAACAACATTGCTCTTCCCCTAAATATTGTATTTTGGAAAATATAATTATTTGTCATAAAAATAAGCCAGTTCTATGGTAACAGGTGATGGATTCGTTATTATTTAAAATAAATTAAGAAATGTGTATTTTAATTTCTTAGCTTTAATTTACAATACAGTAAATATCAATAGATAAAATCCATGTAAACAAAAATTTGGTGGTCAGTATTTTTTTTTAATTTATTTAGTTTATTTATTTTTGTCTGTGTTGGGTTTTCGTTGCTGCGCACGGGCTTTCTCTAGTTGTGGCGAGCAGGGGCTACTCTTCGCTGCAGTGTAAGGGATTCTTATTGCAGTGGCTTCTCATTGCGGAGCACAGGCTCTAGGCATAAAGGCTTCAGTAGTTGTGGTGCTCAGACTCAGTAGTTGTGGCTTGTGGGCTCTAGAGAGCAGGCTCAGTAGTTGTGGCGCATGGGCTTAGTTGCTTTGCGGCATGTGGAATCTCCCCGGACCAGGGCTTGAACCCGTGTTCCCTGCATTGGCAGGCGGATTCTTAACCACTGCGCCACCAGGGAAGTCCCTGGAGGTCAATTTTTAAGAATATAATGGGATTCTGAGACTATCATGTTTTCAAACACCTGACCTAATCAATACAAAGTTACTCAGGTGCACATCTCCTAAGAAGTGAATAATCACTAAAGAATCTGATAGGCAACACTTGGCTTTCCATCTGAAGGATGACCAGTAATCTCCTTCTTCCATTTCCAAATCTTGGACAATTTTTCCTGACACTATTTACTATATAAAAGATCACATTTTATTATTTAAATTCAGTACTTACGAGAAGATTTAAAATGTGTGGAAGAGCTCAGCCCTTAAAAAAAAGGATCTTGCTTGCTTTAGACTATAAATTTATTTTATAGGACTACATAGGCAAGATGAGGATCCTGATATAAATTTTTTACACAATAAACTATAGAACCACAGAGGAACAGCAAGCTTTTGGTTTTTTTCCCCCTGAAGTCCCAAGTACAAAAAGCAGTAGGTTATCAATTATGAGGTTTTTAGAGCAGGACATGAAGAAGAATTGCAAGGAGGGCCAGTGAAGGCACAAAACGTACCCATGATAGACTTTTAGAAGCAAATAATCAGGAAAGACCCAAAAAAAAAAAAAAAAAAAAAACAATTCCCCATCCCCCTTGACAAATGTAGGACATCTGGTCACTTTAATGAAGCATGTGGATACTAAACATTAGCTGAGTGTTCCTTCTGTTGTTCTTACAGAAACTCTAGAACTCAAGAGACTACAATTTCTTATTTTAAAACAAACATTTGAAAAAGGAATCTATTTGGACTATAAATTCTGTGGTACACTGAAGGTACAAATCTGACTTTAGGGCGAAACTACCATATTTACATGCCTAGAGTTTATATGTCATGACAGGCCTGTAGTCCAAGTAATTAGGGTGTGGATCCACATAGGCATAAATATGAGGGCATCTGAAAACGAAGGGGACTAATGCATATTCTTTCAGGATAACTAGTCAGTCCATGGAGTAAATAATGAGATAAAGAATGCAACAGAGTGAGTTAAGGAGCCAGGCATTTAAATCTTAAAATTAAATCTGAAGTTGAACAATCAGTCTTTGATAGAATTTATAGTCAAATGAAGGCTGCATATAGTTAAAGGGAAAAAAATTACTTACTTGACACATAGTTTGGGGGAAACTTCAGGAGTTATTGAATAATTAAGGTGTTCCCCCCTTCCTATGAGCAACAAACCACTTGAAAAGCCACATCTGGAAAATCAATAGAGACCCCTGGGGATGTTTAGGATTGCTTCAGTTCCTCCACTGGTGAGCCAAAAAGTGCCTCGGGGAAGTAGTTCAAGACATAGAAAAATAACTAAAAATGTCATTTTATTCAAGAAAGCCATCTCTGTCTTGTCTCCTTTACTCAATGTCTCTTCCTTCAGAGCAATCTCCTCCATTTGTGTTTTACACATACCTTGAATTATAAATAGTGGCCTCATTCTACATTGCCTCGGCTGAGGTGGTGGGCAGCTATCACAGATGAATAAAGCTCTGTCTAAAGAGAACCAAAACAAAGGCCAAGTGCAGGTTTGCCAGAGGGATGAAAATAATTTCAATTCAGTGGGTGTTTTCTCAGGTGCTAAAAGTTAAATGGAAAGTTCTCATTTCTCTCTCTCTTCTCTCTCCTTCTCCCTTCTTCTCTCTCTCTTTCTTCTAGTCTAGGCAGAATGAGAAAGCAGATGAGAAAGAGCCTATTTTCCCAGGGCGGGTTCTGTCTTGCCGCCTCTAACACCACCAGCACAAAGACAGAATTATTGTAAACCAAGGAGTCTGCAGTCCTTGTCTGACTTGTGTGAGCTGTTTTAAAATGTGAGAGTAGGGAGAAAAATCCCATTCCTACCAAGCAGTTCAGTCTTAGAATGATCCTGAGGGACACACATATGCACACCATATACACGCACACTTTGGGGGGGACAACATTTTAATCTAGTCAGTTTAAATGCTAAGTTAGGAAGTTTATCCTTACAAGTGAAAATTACAGTTCCAGAGAAAAACATTCTTTTTTTACACGTATGCTGCATACACTTTGGTATTTTTGGCACAGCCTCCAATGGACAGATGTTCCTTTAATCATTGACAACTGTTCTATGAGTGATATCAATTCTTCTATCTTTCTCTCCTCAAACTCCTTCCTATCTTCCACTGTCTCTTAAGAAACGATTTAAATTGTCTAATAACAAGTTGATCTTTAAAACATGGCAATGGCAGGACTTTCTCCTAAAATAATTGGAAATACCATTTTAGTTTACCTTAAAATATAATTGCTTACAATAAAAATTTAAAGTGTACTGCTATTTCTGTGCCTGTTCTTTCCTTTTAAACTTTCTTAATTTTACTAAATCTAAGAAAATCCAAAGGTTATATCTGTAATATCAAATTAGGCCAAACTAAGCCAGCTACCCTCTGCACCTACCCATTTCCAGACTAAATACAAGACATCTAAACTAACTGATGTCATTTTTTAAAATGTAATAGAAAAACTACATATATATGTAAAAAAAAGAAAAGAAAAGAAAAGAATTTGATATAATGACACATGTTAAAAACAAGACAAAGACCCAAAATAGAGTTGCTTATGCCAAGCCCCACGTCACGAAATCGAGACTTAATTACAGCTTCAGCTCTCCCAGACATGGAATTCTTAAACCATTTAATCAAGAATCACCTGATGAGCCCTGGTTAGGTAATCTCCCTTACCATTCCCCAAAAGGACAGTAATCTTGCAACAACCAACCCATTTTTAAAATTTTTGCCGTGTTCAACTTCCTTGTTTCTGCTTATAAAATCTCCCTCAAGGAGCTCAAGGCAGAGTATTTATTAAAGGAGCTTGGATAAAAACAAGACACTAATAGTGTTGGAAGCCTCTTCTCCCCCTTTAAATGTCCCATGCCCCTAGATTATCCAATCTCATTATGTCCATAGCTAGGTTCCATGGTTAATAACCTGGGAAGTTGGGTTAGACTAGATTGACTATTTTCTCTTTGCTCAACACTGAATATGCATATTAATGTTGGTAGTGAATATATGGAGACTAACAGTAAGATAGTGAATAACACCAATTAAATTCTCTTTTAGATTCATTTTTATGTGCCACCATTCCACACTTTCAGCTTCTGGGCAGTAATACATTTGGTGAAAAACTTTTCATATGGATTAATATATTTGTCTTCAGAATAATGGAAATGGGGAACAACCTCCTTATGCTCCAGAAGTTCAAGGTAGGATCGGATATGGTCCAAGATTACCAATCACCAATACTGACTTTTCAGTCCCCAAGGAAAATTAAATTTTGCTGTGAGAAAAGACTAGCATGTGTGTTAACAGAGAATATAAACATATTCTCTGTTATAAATATAACAGAGAATATGTTATAAATTCTTTATGTTATAAATATGTTATAAAAATATAACATAAATATGTTATAAAAATATAACAGAGAATATGTTATAAATTATAAACATAAATGTTTTATATGTTTTATATATAAAATATATTTTATAACATATAAATAACATATAAACATATAAATTACATATACATATAACACGTTATAAAATATGTAAATAACATATAATATATGCATATAACATATATAATATAAAACATATTTTATAACATATAACATATAAATAACATATAACATATAAATATGTTATATATGTTATATATAATATGTTATATGTTATGTATAAAATATATAAAATATAAAACATATTTTATAACATATAAATATGTTATAAAAATATAAGAGAATATGTTATAAATTATAAACATATAAATATGTTATAAATATAACAGAGAATATAAACATATTAAAACAAAACGTTGTTGAGGTATATAATTGAAGAATGATAAAGTCCACATAATTAGAGTACAGTTTGATAAGCTTTGGCATATGAAATCATTCATGAAACTATTGCCATACCAATATTACAAATCTTTCCATCACCTTCAAATTTCCTCCTGCCCTTTGCAGCCCCTCCCTCCTGCCCTAACCTGCTACCCCTCACCAGGCATCTGCTAATTTACTTTCTATTACTGCAGCTTAATTTGCAATTTCTATAATTTTGTATAAATGCAATAATATCGCATACTCTGCTTTATTGCTTGCATCTTTCTCTCAGAATGATTTTTAGATTCATCTGTGTTACTAATGTATTAATAATTGAATAATGAATTAATAATTGAATTGAATTAATAATTGAAATGAATAATGTTTCATTGTATGGACACACTGCATTTTGTTTATTCATCACCAAGTGAGACATTTGAGTTGTTTTCAGTTTGTGGCTATTACAAATAAAGCTACCATGAACATTCACATTGCAAGTCTTCTTGTTCACATATGCTTCACTTTGTTTTGGCAAATGCCTAAGAGTGAAATGGCTGAGTCACATAGCAAATGGATGTTTAACATTATTTTTTAAAATGTCCGATTTTACCAAAGTGATTTACCATTTTGCATTTTCACCAGAAAGGTATACAAGCTGCAATTCCTCCAAAACACTTGGTATGGGCACCTATTTTTATAATTTTTAGCCAAACTAATTTAGCAGCAGCTAAAATCTCTCTTCAATATTTTCAGCCATGCAGCTATTGCTTTCCATGAGCTCCTCAGAGTCTGCACAGTGCCTTTGCAAGTGGTCAGAAGATTATATAAAGATTAGTGGGTGGGCTTCCCTGGTGGCGCAGTGGTTGAGAATCTGCCTGCCAATGCGGGGGACACGGGTTTGAGCCCTGGTCTGGGAAGATCCCACATGCCATGAAGCAACTAGGCCCGTGAGCCACAACTACTGAGCCTGCACGTCAGGAGCCTGTGCTCCGCAACAAGAGAGGCCGCGATAGTGAGAGGCCCACGCACCGCGATGAAGAGTGGCCCCCACTCACCGCAACTAGAGAAAGCCCTCGCACAGAAACGAAGACCCACACAGCCAAAAATAAATTAATAAATAAATTTTAAAAAATAAAAAAGATTAGGGGGTTCCCCACCTGTGTATTTATCCTTTTCAGATTTTCTTCCTCAATCCTCAGGCACTCTGGAAGCCTTAAACCCTCTCCTTTGATACCACAAGCTAATAAGACTGTGGTTTTCTGCTTGACTTCTACCCATCCCATATCATAGACTGACCCTTAAGCAAATCTGAACATGGCTCATTCATATTTCAAGGGTTGAATTCCCACCAGATTCTGCCTGCTTTTGGTTGCTCTCTAGCACCTTTTTATAAATAATCATAAAGAAACATAATTTCATTTGACCATGACGCCCTCCTACCCCATTGGTTAGCATCTTTTTTTCTCTTCCAAGTTTGTTAAAATAAGTTTCAACCACACTGGACTTTTCTTGCCATCCATTACCTTCTTCATCTACTATAGAATGGCTTAAATTTGTTTAAACTTTATTAAAAAATGCTCATATAAAAGTTACTAACAAGTAATTCCTCACCCGGCTGAAAGGCCTATTCCATCCAGGTTACACGCGACATTGTTGACCTTGCTTGTCTTTCATTACGTGGGTCAACTTCAGATTCCTAACCTCAGCCTTTACCTTTAAACTTTTTATTTTTTAGTATTAATAAAGCTAAAAGTTTGTGATGTTATTTTTTCCAAAGGATGGTTCTTTTAATGACTGTATAAGACTTAAAGTTTTGTATTCAGATATTAATACTTAAAACCATGTCAAGTAAGCCATAGGTATTAATCTGCATTTAAAAAGTAGAATTTTGGTAAAATTTTGATCAGTGCTGAAAAAATCAGTCAGAGGTTGTAAAGGAGTAAAGATAACATTTTCTGTGTATTTCTCTAAATTATAGCTCAACTACCCCCCAAAATATTTTTTTTCTGCTCAATTTTCTGATATTATTTAAAGAGATGCTATTAGAGGAAAAACAAGAAAAGTTCTAGCTAAGAGAATGTAACTGGGGAATTGCTCTACATCTGCCCTCATCTCTGGAAAAGTAATCCTTGTGCCAATTAGATCGTGGAATTTACGGTGTTTTTATAAGGCAAAGTGGTCAAGTTGGCTCAAATGAAAGCTGTAGCCAAATTTATCGGAAAATGTGTCGCATAGGCTTTCCAAGTACATATCAGAAGACATAACATGAAGTCAAGTTACTGGTGAGCAAAAATTTTTTCAAGGAAACAGATGTTTCTCAGGAAATAGATGTGTTGCTTTTATGGGCAGTTGGTGAAGAACTAGTTCAAAAATCCATAATATGAACAATTGTCCAATGCTTCTCAACACATAGAAGAAGAAGCCTGGATGTGTCTCTATACCTTAGAGTGATCATACATTTTACTGCTTTATTTAGTCATCAATACACTAAAATTGATAAAGAATCATATCTCAGATATAATTTCTTACACTAAGAAATATGAAAATCACATTTTCCTGGTCCTTTAATTTTCAGTGATTTCTGAATTTACCAAGAAGAAGTTAAAAATTGAGGACACTTATGTAATTCAAGTAAAAATCACTGAAAGGCTTGCAACTCAACACAATATTCAGTGACTACCCATTATGAGCAAGGCACTGTACCCAGGGCTGAAAGAGACACATACAAAAATATTAAGTCTGACACAATGGAATAAGTGCTACAATAGAGGCAACTACCTAGCATGGTGACTAAGGAGAAGAAAAGGATTAACTCTTCCTGAAGGTATTGCGGAGAACAGACATTTGATAAGAGTTTGAAGAATGAGTAGGAGTTTGCTCGGACACAGTCAGAGAGGGCTCTCCCTATATCCAGAGAACGTTGCAGTAACTAGGAGATAAGCGAACGCAGGAAAGTAGCCTGAGATGAAGCCATGAAAAGGTCAGTGGGAGCCACATCAGGTAGAATTATCTACAGCAGACTAAGAAAGGACATAGTTGCACTGGAATTTTAAATTCGTTACTCGGGCCATTTTTTCAGAATGACTTTGAAGGGACAATACTGGCGGTAGAGAGACTTGTTACGGATTGTAGTATTCTGGGTAAAACGTATGAATCTAAACAGGGAGACAAAGGAGGTCCTCACTAAAAGTTCATGGAAGGAAGAAGGGAGGGAAGGAGAAAGAGAGGTTGGGAAGAAGGGAGGGGGAGAAGAAGTCAAGTCTTAAGCTCTCATCCTCAGACAAGGAAACTGAAGTCCTGAGCGATAAAAGTGCCTGGTCCACTCTACAGATACAGCATGTTAGAGTCTCCAGGCCACAGCATCTTAGATAGGGGAGGGGAATTTGACTTAGAGCATTAGTAAGAAACTTAAAAAGTAAAAGAATCTGCAGAAATTTTACTGTCTTTGCTGACTTATTTAAAATAGTAATTTTAACCTCATGAAAAGCATGTGTTACTGATTGGAATGTAATGTTACTGGCAATGTCTTTGTACATTTTTTCCAAGACTTCATGGACTTGGCTTAGATTTTTCTTTCCTTAGACCAAAGCTGATGTTTGCTGAAATTCCGTTGCAGTACAATATGAAGTTCCTCTTTTCATATGTCTATGTTTCTATATATGTCTTGATTATCACCAAACTTTTTAGTGTTACAGTTAAATTTTTATCTCTACACCACCTCTAAAGCTTCCCAAAAGTTAGGATACTACAGGTAGCCTGTAAGATAATAAAACTAAGTGTTTATTCACATTTTCCAGTACACATTTATGTCTAAGAAAAACCAAATGGGGATATATTTCCTTAGTCTTTACTCATTTAAATATCAACCTATTTGAGTTAAATATCTTGAGTTCAATGAGGTTAACTCTTAAAAACAAATGTTATAATGTTTTATAACCATGCCACACAAATAATTTAGAACTGAATCAAAAAAGTATAGTTGACTCATCACAACCCATATCAATTATGAAATTGATGCAAAATTAATATTATCATAATTTCCAGGCTTCTATTTCTGTCAGTGCCAGCACCATTATTCCAGTCTCCTGGACTAAAAGCTTTGACATCAGTTTTGATCCTGCCCTGATTTTGCCCATTATGAGTAATTTATTAGCAAGTCCATTTGTAACCTCATATAAAACTTCCTTGATCCTCTTAATAGCAATTAATCTCGCTCTCATTTATATTCTCTTAATTCTTTTACCTTTGTTATAGCACTTATTAAAGTATAGCTTGTATCATGGCTTTAAAATATCTGTCTTCTCTACTGAGAGAAAGGGCAACATCTTATTCAAGTTTTTAACCCCCTCAATGTCTGATTTTCCACTTATGTAAGTATAACTACCAAGCACAGTGTTTGGCACATAATAGGCATATAGTAGGCAGTCAAAACATGTTTTTCAAATTCTAAAGATTTTAACTGACTGTCATCATAAGACAGATCTTCATAAATCAGTATTTTCAATGTGATTTTGTACAAGCTCTCTACTGCCTATTCCATCACATATAAACTTCTCTGTCATTCTTTTAATGTCTTTGACAATATTTCTCCACTGCACATTTATAACATGTTTATTACCAATTCCTAATCAAATCCTCTACCCAGGTATACTAGAATCCCAACTGACTTCTATCCCCACCATTCCACAATCCTTATTCTAGTAGTTTTTACCCAAATTAGGATGCCCTGTTCTGCTCCTTTCCAAATCCCACCCACAATTCTAGATCCATCTTTGGCCCCAACTTGTCTATGATACCATAAGATACCACTTTGACCTCCAATGATTACTTCCTTCTCTAGACTTAATTTCTTTATTTATAAGATGTAGTAGCCTTAGCTTTAAATGAGACTATAGGTACATAATATCTGGAAAATATCTGGAAAATGCACCATGAGGTGCATGTAAATACAAGAATTGCTAACTGTGAATTGAAGCTCTTTATGAGATAGAATTGCTGAAAAGACAGTGTATCAACAAATTACTCTCTAATAATGGTTATCTACCATTTTTCAATTTCCTACAACAATGACAGATTTTTATTGCCCAATAAAGGAAAAGAAAACACTATCGAGACAATACCATCCTAGCTACCATTAGAGAACTTCCACACATTCTTTATCTTGTGATAATATAATATATATCAGACAGCTCTTATTTGTTAGAAGTCCTTAATCTACCTAAGTAGCCGAAGGTGTGGGCTGCATAACAAACCTCTTCAAAACTCAGTGACACACAACAGCATTTATTCTCACAAGTCTTCAGGTCAACTGTGATTCTTCCAATGTAGGATGGACTCACTGGGCTGCTCTGTTCCAGGTTGTAGACACTATCAGGTCCACTAACATTCTATCAGCCAAAGTCTGTCAGCCAGCCAAACCCAACATCAATGGGGAGTAAATATTTGCTGAACAATCAGTCAAACTATCAAAAATAGCTAAAATGCTAATGGATTCCTAGACACTGGGGATGAGTAGGTAGAGTGGTTATTCACTGAAAACAGAAGTACAAGGAAACAGAGAATGAAGAAAGATAATTTCTAAGAGAATCCTGGAGGTAAAACTTAGAGAAAACACATCTGACTTCAAGGACAGGAGGCAGTGAAGCCACTGTGGCTAAGAGCTTAGTTTTTTAAAATGGAAACATCCAGATTTGAATTATGATTCCACCACATACTGTGCCACATACTCGGACATTCAAACTACCTCTTATACTTCAGTTTCTTCACATGTTAAGTAAAAATAGTAATATCTGCTTCATTAGATGATTGTAATATGGAATGGTATCATGTGTATAGATCACTAAACACAGCTTCTACTATATACATAATCAATATATGTAGCTATTTTTATTTTATTGGACGTATTTTCCTATTGTTATGTAACACCCCTCTCTTCCAGAAACAGCACTCTCCTAAACTTATTGCAAATAGGAGGGCTGCTAATTATTGTACCCAGACCTCTAGCCATATTAATGGTCCAAAGGACACTTGACCTAAATAGAACCAGCCGTAGCAGTATGGATTCTAGTTTATTTCATTATTAATCTTCTTAAGTCTCCCAGGAGATTACGGCCACACCATCTTGAAATGAGGATGGAGCAAGGACATCTTTTTATGACAAAAAAGTATGGCCCCACCTTGTAGAATGGGTACCAGATACAAAAGGAGGGTAGAAGTAGATTTGAATGGGTCAAGGTGTGGATTGTATCAAAAATGTCTTATATCACCTCTCCCCTCAAACTTATCTGCTTCTTGGATCTTCAGCTACTTGTTCTACTTCAGCTTCTGCTGTGGTTGACCAATTGTTTGACCAAAGGCTTGAACAGCACTTGCATGTTTGGGCTTGCTCGTTTGTATCCCTGCCATTGCCATGGAAAAAACAAGCCCAGGGAAGCCGACTGGTCCCAGGAGGAGGGTGAGAGATACTTAGAGGAGAGCCAGACAACTCTAGCAGAGACTAGCCCAGTTCTGGTGGTTCCAGATAACACCCAGATGTATGAGTCCGCAGAGCTGCTCAGCTGAGCAAGGCCTAGATCAGCAACTGACCAACACAAGTCTCTTAAGAATAAGTGATATCCTCTGAGTATAGGCTATTTGTTTTGCAGCACTTGTTTTTAGCAGTAACTATCAGACACCTTTACTTATCAATTTCTGTCCCTCCTTCTGATGGTTATAGAGCCACAGAAAATATGGAGGACAGAGAATCTCATTAGCTGTACCAGTGTTTGCACTCAAGAAAAACATCACACAGAATCTCTAGTTGTTCCCTATATATGTGATCTAGAACAGGGGTCAGCAAGCCATGGCCCTCAAGCTTAATCCAGTCTGTGACCTGTTCTTGTTAGGTCCACGAGCTAAGAATGGTTTTTTGCACTTTAAGGGGTTGTAAAAAACAAACAAAGACAAATATGTGACAGTGATCTGCAAATCCTAAAATATTTACCATCCATACCTTTACAGAAAAAGTTTGTCAACCCTGATCTAGAACACAAATCTCTGAAAGAATATAATATATCAAACCTCACAGGAACTAAGCTTCCTGTTATATCCCTAATCCTTCCAGGCCATATGATCAAAATTCATGCAGGGTTTCCTACGTCATGACCCTACAAAAACTAGTCTCTCATCCTGGTATTGGAGAATTTAGGAATGGGAGAGGTCAGAGTAACTTAATCAGGGACTTATTCTTACAATAATAATAATAATTAAAGAATTTTAATAATGCTCATTTTTGAAATTATGAGAAAATACATGCTCGTTTTAGAAATTTTTTGAAAACTGACAGAGGTATAAAGAAATAAAAGGTCATGTGTAATTGTAGTAAATAGAGGCAACCACATTTAACTCCTTAGTGTTCATTCCAACTTTGTTCTGTGCATAATGTTGCCTAGCTTAGATAATTCTGAATATTAAATTATGCAACCTGGATGTCACACAATATTAAAACTTAAACATTATCCAATTCTTTTTAAAAACCTTTATAAACATACTTTTAATAGATTCATTAAAATGACAAATTCATAAGATATTAAATTCAATATAAGTTTAAAGAATGTTATAAAATTCTTTAGAACATTAAGCTCTTAAAATATCCTCACAAGTTTAGGCATTAGCTTGTTTCCAGTGGTTTAAAAATTTTTAACAATAAAGTTTGAATATTTAGGGGAATAAAGTCTTTCATGAATTTCAAATTATAATCAGGATAGATCCTAAAAACTGTTACAAGGTTCAAGATATGTGCCTTTTAACTATTACAAAATAGTCCAGTTTTCTTTTCTTTTTTGCCAAAAGGGTTCCATGATTTTATACTATACCTTGCATACTGCTCTTGTCAAATTCTGTGATTCGTGCTAATTTGATAGGCAACGTTTTCCTATGAGTTCATTAATCACATGTATTTTTCCTTTCATAAATAATTTTGATCATTCATTTATCTTTTGGGAGTTTTGATGTTTTTCTTATGAATCTATATATACTCATTACTTATTAAAGACAAAAAATTTATATTTTCTGCAGGTTTTTCCCAAGGTATTGTTTTTGTTCATGTATTTTGTTTACATAAAATATTTTTATTTTAATGCTATTAAAATAATACATCTATTTTTTGTTACTTTATTATTTGTATTATTATTAATGTAATATATTGTAAGAAACAGAACATATAGCAATAGAGAGAGGAGAAAATAAGAAGTCAACAATAATGCTTGTAGTAAAGTATTAAATGAAAAGATGATATCTCAATAATTATACCATAAATGCGTTTTGTCCATAAATTGCATTGTAAATACAATTTTAATGATTTTGTAAAATTAAATAATAGATATACTCCTTAATGTATTTAACATTTCTTATTTGGGTCATTAAGATTTTTATTAGTATGAACAACATCTTAGTAAATATTTTAAACACACATCTTACATCATAACTTTCATTGTGTCTTTGGGATAAATTTCTGAAAGCAAAGCGATTGAGTCAAAGGTTATAAACACTTCAGGACTTGCAACTCCCTTTCCCGGATGTTAATTTACACATCCAACAATAATGTATAAGAATGCATGCTCGGACTCCGGGAGGGCTCATGCCAAGGAGTACTTCCCAAAACTTCTGCTGTCAGTGTCCTTGACCCTGTGGTGAGCCAGAGCCACCGCCCACCTCTGCAGGAGACCCACCAACACTAGGAACCGTGTGGCTGATGGGGTCTTGGAGCTCCAGCCAGGTGTCAGGCCTAGCCTCTGAGGTGGGAGAGCTGAGTTCAGGACATTGGACCACCAGAGACCTCCTGGCCTCATGTAATATCAATTGGCAATCTCAACACTATGACCCAGCTCCACTCAATGACCAGCAAGCTCCAGTATTGGACATCCCATGCCAAACAACTAGCAAGACAAGAACACAACCACCCATTAGCAGAAAGGCTGCCTAAAATCATACTAAGTTCACAGACACTCCAAAACACACCACCGGCCGTGGTATTGCCCAGCAGAAAGGCAAGATCCAGCCTCATCCACCAGAACACAGGCACTAGTCCCCTCCACCAGGAAGCCTACACAACCCACTGAACCAACCTTACCCACTGGAGGCACACACCAAAAACAATGGGAACTATGAACCTGCAGCCTGAGAAAAGGACACCCCAAACACAATAAGTTAAGCAAAATGAGAAGACAGAGAAATACACAACAAGTGAAGGAGCAAGGTAAAAACACACCAGACCTAACAAATGAAGAGGAAATAGGCAGTCTACCTGAAATAGAATTCAGAGTAATGATAGTAAACTTGATCCAAAATCTTGAAAATAGAAAGGAGAAAATACAAGAAACGTTTAACAAGGACCTAGAAGAATTAAAGAGCAAACAAACAATGATGAACAACACAATAAATGAAGCTAAATATTCTCTAGGAAGAATCAATAGCAGAATAACTCAGGCAGAAGAACGGATAAGTGACCTGGAAGATAAAATAGTGGAAATAACTACTGCAGAGCAGAATAAAGAAAAAAGAATGAAAAGAATTGAGGACAGTCTCAGAGACCTCTGGGACAACATTAAACGCACCAACATTCGAATTATAGGGGTCCCAGAAGAAGAAAAGAAACAGAAAGGGGCTGAGGAAATATTTGAAGACATTATAGTTGAAAACTTCCCTAATATGGGAAAGGAAACAGTCAATCAAGTCCAAGAAGAGCAGAGAGTCCAATACAGGATAAACCAAAGGAGAACCATGGCAAGACACATATCAATCAAACTATCAAAAATTAAATAAAAAGAAAAAATATTAAAAGCAGCAAGGGAAAAACAACAAATAACATACAAGGGAATCCCCATAAGGTTAACAGCTGATCTTTCAGCAGAAATTCTGCAAGCCAGAAGGGAGTGGCAGGACATATTTAAAGTGATGAAAGGGAAAAACCGACAACCAAGATTACTCTACCCAGCAAGGATATCATTCAGATTCGACAGAGAAATTAAAACCTTTACAGACAAGTAAAAACTAAGAGAATTCAGCACCACCAAACTAGCTTTACAAAAATGCTAAAGGAAATTCTCTAGGCAGGAAACACAAGAGAAGGAAAAGACCTACAACAACAAACCAAAAACAATTAAGAAAATGGTAATATGAACATACATATGAATAATTACCTTAAATGTAAATGGATTAATGTTCCAACCAAAAGACACAGATGGGCTGAACAGACACAAAAACAAGACCTGTATACATGCTGTCTACAACAGATCCACTTCAGACCTAGGGACACATACAGACTGAAAGTGAGGGGATGGAAAAATATATTCCACACAAATGGAAATCAAAAGAAAGCTGGAGTAGCAATTCTCATATCCGACAAAATAGACTTTAAAATAAAAACCATTACAAGAGACAAAGAAGGACACTACATAATGATCAAGGGATCAATCCAAGAAGGAAATATAACAATTGTAAATATTTATGCATCCAACATAGGAACACCTCATACATAAGGCAAATACTAATAGCCATAAAAACGGAAATCAACAGTAATACAATCATAGTAGGGGACATTAACACCCCACTTTCACCAATGGACAGGTCAACCAAATTGAAAATAAGTAAGGAAACACAAGCTTTAAATGATACATTAAACAAGATGGACTTAATTGATATTTATAGGACATTCCATCCAAAAACAACAGAATACACTTTCTTCTCAAGTGCTCATGGAACATTCTCCAGGACAGGTCATATCTTGGGTCACAAATCAGGCCTTGGTAAATTTAAGAAAATTGAAATTTTAGCAAGTATCTTTTCCAACCACAACACTACAAGAATAGATGTCAATTACAGGAAAAAAAAAAACTGTAAAAAATACAAACACATGGACGCTAAACAATATGCTACTAAATAACCAAGAGATCACTGAAGAGATCAAAGAGGAAATCAAAAAATACCTAGAAACAAATGACAATAAAAACACCAAGGCCCAAAACCTATGGGATGCAGCAAAAGCAGTTCCAAGAGGGAAGTTTATAGCAATACAATCCTACCTCAAGAAACAAGAAACATCTCAAATAAACAACCTAACCTTACAACTAAAGCAATTAGAGAAAGAAGGACAAAACCCCAAAGTTAGCAGAAGGAAGGAAATCATAAAGATCAGATCAGAAATAAATGAAAAAGAAATGAAATGATAGCAAAGGTCAGTAAAACTAAAAGCTGGTTCTTTGAGAAGATAAACAAAATTGATAAACCATTAGCCAGACTCATCAAGAAAAAAAGGGAGAAGACTCAAATCAATAGAATTAGAAATAAAAAAGAAGTAACAGCTGACACTGCAGAAATACCAAGGATCATGAGAGATTACAAAAGATCATGAGTAATTACTACAAGCAACTATATGCCAATAAAATGAACAACCTGGAAGAAATGGACAAATTTTTAGAAAAGCACAACCTTCTGAAACTGAAGCAGGAAGAAATAGAAAATATAAACAGGGCTTCCCTGGTGGCGCAGTGGTTGAGAGTCTGCCTGCCGATGCAGGGAACACGGGTTCATGCCCCGGTCCGGGAAGATCCCCCATGCCACAGAGTGGCTGGGCCCGTGAGCCATGGCTGCTGAGCCTGCATGTCCGGAGCCTGTGCTCCGCAACGGGAGAAGCCACAACAGTGAGAGGCCTGCGTACCACAAAAAAAAAAAAAAAAAAAAGAAAAAGAAAATATAAACAGACCAATCACAAGAAATGAAATTGAAGCTGTGATTAAAAATCTTCCAACAAAAAGATGCCAGGACCAGATGGATTCACAGGCGAATTCTATCAAATGTTTATAGAAGAGCTAATACCTATCCTTCTCAAACTCTTCCAAAATATAGCAAAGGGAGGAACACTCCAAACTCATTCATTCTACAAGGCCACCATCACCCTGATTCCAAAACCAGACAAAGATGTTACAAAAAAAGAAAACTAAAGGCCAATATCACTGATGAACATAGATGCAAAAATCCTCAACAAAATACTAGCTAACAGAATCCAGCAGCACATTAAAAGTATCATACACCAGGATCAAGTGGGGTTTATCCCAGGAATGCAAGGATTCTTCAATATATGCAAATCAATGTGATACAGCATATTAACAAATTGAAGGATAAAAACCATATGATTATCTCAATAGATGCAGAAAAAGCTTTTGACAAAATTCAACACCGATTTATCATAAAAACTCTCCAGAAAGTAGGCATAGAGGGAACTTACCTCAACATAATAAAGGCCATATATGACAAACACACAGCCAACATCGTTCTCAATGGTGAAAAACTGAAACCATTTCTACTAAGATCAGGAACAAGACAAGGATGTCCGCACTCACCACTCTTATTCAACATAGTTTTGGAAGTTTTAGCCACAGCAATCAGAGAAGAAAAAGAAATAAAAGGAATCCAAATCAGAAAAGAAGAAGTAAAACTGTCACTGTTTGCAGATGACATGATACTACCCATAGAGAATCCTAAAGATGCTATCAGAAAACTACTAATCAGAGCTAATCAATGAATTTGGTAAAGTAGCAGGATACAAAATTAATGCACAGAAATCTCTTGCATTCCTATATACTAATGATGAAAAAACTGAAAGAGAAATTAAGGAAACACTCCCATTTACCACTGCAACAAAAAGAATAAAATATCTAGGAATAAACCTACCTAAGGAGACAAAAGACCTGTATGCAGAAAATTGTAAGACTCTGATGAAAGAAATTAATGATGATACAAACAGATGAAGAGATATACCATGTTCCTGGATTGGAAGAATCAGCATTGTGAAAATGACTATATTATCCAAAGCAATCTGCAGATTCAATGGAATCCCTATCAAACTACCACTGGCATTTTTCACAGAACTAGAACAAAAAATTTCACAATTTGTATGGAAACACAAAAGACCCTGAATAGCCAAAGCAATCTTGAGAAAGAAAAACAGAGCTGGAGGAGTCAGGCTCCCTGACTTCAGACTATACTAAAAAGTCACAGTAATCAAGACAGTATGGTACTGGCACAAAAAGAGAAATATAGATCAACAGAACAGGATAGAAAGCCCAGAGATAAACCCATGCACATATGCTCACCTTATCTTTGATAAGGGAGGCAAGAATATACAATGGAGAAAAGACAGATGCTTCAATAAGTGGTTCTGGGAAAACTGGACAGCTACATGTAAAAGAATGAAATTAGAACACTTCCTAACATCATACACAAAAATAAACTCAAAATGGATTACAGAACTAAATGTAAGGCCAGACACTATCAAACTCTTAGAGGAAAACATAGGCAGAACACTCTATGACATAAATCACAGCAAGATCCTTTTTGACCCACCTCCTAGAGAAATGGAAATAAAAACAAAAATAAACAAATGGTACCTAGCAAAATTTAAAAGCTTTTGTACAGCAAAGGAAACCATAAACAAGACAAAAAGACAACCCTCAGAATGGGGGAAAATATTTGCAAATGAAGCAACTGACAAAGGATTAATCTCCAAAATTTACAAGCAGCTCATGCAGCTCAATATCAAAAAAACAAACAACCCCACCCAAAAATGGGCAGAAGACCTAAAGAGACATTTCTCCAAAGAAGATATACAGATTGCCAAGAATCACATGAAAGAATGCTGAACATCATTAATCATTAGAGAAATGCAAATCAAAACTACAATGAGATATCATCTCACAGCAGTCAGAATGGCCATCATCAAAAAATCTACAAACAATAAATGCTGGAGAGGGTATGGAGAAAAGGGAACCCTCCTGCAGTGTTGGTGGGAATGTTAATTGATACAGCCACTATGGAGAACGGTATGGAGGTTCCTTAAAAAACGAAAAACAGAACTACCATATGACCCAGCAATCCCGCTACTGGGAATATACCCTGAGCAAACCATAATTCAAAAAGAGTCATGTACCACAATGTTCACTGCAGCTCTATTTACAGTAGCCAGAACGTGGAAGCAATCTAAGTGTCCATCGACAGATGAATGGGTAAAGAAGATGTGGCACATATATACAATGGAATATTACTCAGCCATAAAAAGAAATGAAATTGATTTATTTGTAGTGAGGTGGATGGACCTAAAGACTGTAATACAGAGTGAAATAAATCAGAAAGAAAAATAAATACCATATGCTAACACATATATATGGATGCTAAAAAAAAAAAAAGAAACGGTTCTGAAGAACCTAGGGGCAGGACAGGAATAAAGACGCAGACGTAGAGAATGGACTTGAGGACACGGGGAGGGGAATGGGTAAGCTGGGACAGAATGAGAGAGTGGCATGGACATATATACACTACCAAATGTAAAATAGCTAGCTAGTGGGAAGCAGCCACATAGCACAGGGAGATCAGCTCAGTGCTTTGTGATCACCTAGAGGGGTGGGATAGGGAGGGTGGGAGGGAGATGCAAGAGGGAGGGGATATGGGGATATATGTATATGTACAGCTGATTCACTTTGTTATACAGCAGCAAATAACACAACAATGTAAAGTAATTATACTCTAATTAAGATGTTAAAAAAAAGAAGAATGCATGCTAACAGAACCTGTAATAATACTGTTTTTAAAATCTATGTTAATTGGATATGTAAAAATATTTGTTAAATGTTCACTTCTTTGGTTACAGTGATGTTGGGCATTAAATATTGTTTTTTAGCTACAAGTTCACTCCTCAGTACCCAGCTTGAAGATGCTGATTGGGGCTAGGACTCTGCAAACTGTTTCCCTTTGGCCAGCTCTTTCCTTGTTAGGTCCTGTTACTAGGGCACATCAGAGTGAGACTGCCAAGCAGGAGACAATGACAAAGACCTTCCTCTTGTTGGTCTGTTCCATCTTCTCAGCATTGGCTCTTCTCCCTGGCAGCAGCAGCGGATTCTAATAGCAGTTGATTCTGTCTTTTTTCCATTCACTCCCAGAATGATGCATTCCACTCAGTGGTACCAGCACCAATGGGACAATGCCGTCTTCTCTGAGGTCTGGATCTCAGTTCTTTCGGGTCCTCTTACAAGCTTCCTGATTGTGAAAACACCAACCTCTTCCCTTTGTTTTCCTTCTCTCAGGGTAGTTAACACTCCCTGCAGTTGTTATTTCTATCACTTCAGGAAGTCCTATTGGGCAGCACTACTCTAGTCCTTGAATTTAAAGATGAACCTGGGGCAGTGGTTCCCAAACTTGGAAACTTCCGAAGTCAAATTCCAAAGCTCAGGCCATACCCCAGACCAATTAAATCACAGTCTCCAGGGGTGGATACAAGCATCCTCCTCCCCTTCTCCTCCTCCTGTTCTTCTTCTTATTATTATTTGAAGCTTCTACAGGTGATTACGATGTGCAAACAGGTTTGAGATCCAGGGCTGGTTTAAACAAAATGACAGGATAATTAACATTTTCTATTTCTTATAAGATTGCTATTAGGGAATAATCACCTCTCTCCCCTTCTATCAAGTTCCTACTGATGATAACAGTATGAACTACTTTTATCTTTTGAATGTTGGGCTATCTACGTTTCTTTCTGTCATGTCTAGAGAGAAAATGCATTCCTTGAATTCATTTGGTGCATTAAAGACAACTCTTCATTCTTCATGGAAAGAAAGTGCTAACAGGTATGTTGGTTTCCCAGTAGGCAGGCTGGTTTGTTTAGAATGGCTTATAAGGGGCATTTAAAGGTACTGAGACAGCTGCAGTGCTCAAAACAAGTGTGAAATTCTTTTCTGCTTTTGTAAACAGTAGAGAAAATATCACCAGCATCTGAAGCTTTTCACTGACTGCCCAGCAATCGGCTAAAGAGAAGGCAGAGCGAACCATCTGCAAAGTGGTCTGTGAACAGCCAGGGAGATGCGATAAACGTGGCAAAACACTCACTTGACGAGGGTAAAATCAAATGTACGTTTTTCTTCGAATTACCTGGCAAAGGCTAATTTCTGCCAACAAAAAGGTTTGCATGCTTTGGAAGCAAGAAATCAGAACGTAAGGTGCATTGATTTGATGTTTGCGCTTCACATTGCTCCAAATGAAAGAAGAATAAAGGCCAAGGGAAGGAAGGGAGATAAAAGCAAAAGGGCAACCTGTAGCCTTCTTCCATGTAAATGAGTTATTCTTCTTAATGCGTACCGTTCCTGGAAGTAATTAGCTGAATATGGAATCTGAATGAATGAAAAATGCTAAATAAAATAAGAATTGACCCCAGTCCACGGCTGTTTATTGAAGTGAAGCCAGTATGAACCCCTCTATGGCTGCAGCCTCACAAGCAAAGTCGAATTAATAACTGGTTCAGCTCAGCTAATTCAAACCAAAAATGCAGTGCTTGTCTCAATTATCCAAGTGTTTCAGGAGAAAATTATTTTTTGTGTGTTTTCCACTTCATTTGTATATATAGCTTAAGATAATGTATTCATGGTCACATCTTCTTTCTTTATATATTCTCCGTAATTTTCATACAATCAGAGTAAATATTTGGGGCAACATTACCTGTCACTTATCTACACTTTATTATTTGTCACTTCTTTGCATTGAAAGGAAAACACTGCCTGTGGTGTGTTTTTGGTATTTCTTATATCATTCATACACTCAATTCATTCAAAATCATTTAGTAAACTCTTACTATGTGCTAGGCATCTGGATTGCTTTTAAGTGTAACAAATGTATAAGGTATGAATGTGGTGAGGCAATTTATCGATATAACTAACTTATGATTGTTCTCCCTATTTTTTTCTTTCCCACTTTGCAAGGAGTAGCAAGGTCCACAGCGTTTCCTTGCCTTGGGGTTTTTGCTGGTCATGGGTAAAGTAGTAGATGCTTCTTTCCCAAATTGAACCAGTACCAATTCCATGGGCTATAATCCCCAAGGGTGCACAGATATGTAGTACATGTATCAGAAAGGTCCAATTAGGAGATGGAAACCACATAGTAATTTGAACAAGGACATTTAACATAAAGAATTATTAACCGTAACAATGGAATAACTATAAAAGAGAACAGAGAACTCTAAGGCAGGAGTCGGCAAACTTTTTCTGTTAAACTGCCAGACAGTAAATATTTCAGGCTTTGCAAACTATCAGATCTCTGTTCCAACCAGTATTCAATTCTGCTGTGGCAGCATCAAAGCAGCCAGAGAGACAAAATAGAAATGAATGAGTGTGGCTGTGTTTTGATAAACCTTTATTTACAAAAACCAACAGCAGGTCGAAGTTGCTGACCCCTGTTCTAAAGAATACCTTAGGGCTAGGGAAGGGAACCGAAGAAAGGAGGAGCCTAGAAAGGGGGCTGGTTTCCTAAAGCAGGGATTCAGACCTCCTGCAGAAGGCGAACTTGGGGCCTATCAGATGGTGACGTTTATTGCATTGCCCCAGCCAGAGCTGGTTCACAGTCCCTGTGCAAGCAGGAGCAGCCTCCTGGGTGGGGCGCTGGGATCCCACTTAATGGCAGGACAGTGAGAGGCCTAGAGCACGTGGGGTCTGCATCAGGAGGGTTACAGTCAGCGAGGCTGAGGCTATGAGTTTGCCGGGAGGCTGTGCTTGCTGGGTGCACAGATGGGACAGCAGCAATGCACAAGGAGCAAGAGGCAAAAACACTGACAGCACAGGGGAACCAGAAGGACCAATTCCTTCCTCCAGTAATGTCCCTCCAGCGCCCCCTACTGACAAGTGTAGCATTGTACTTGCTGCGAAGCAGGAAACGAAAGGGTAGATTGAGGGCTGAGAGGTAATAAACGGATCATTGTCACAGAGCATAAGAATTTTTAATAATACCAGACAAGTCCTACAATGGAACAGGGATGCATCTCAGGCCATAATTTCAGGTAGCCTTTCTACAGTTGTACACATTTTGGTTAATTCGCTGCTCCCCCATCCCTCCTGGGCTGGCAAGAAACTCGAACCTCATTGTAATCCAACCTCATGAGTTTATCCAATCTCTCTGAATTTGTGTCAAGCATCCAGAGACCAAAGTATTAAGAAGGGAGAAATCATCTGATCTTCCAGGTGTCTGTCCATATAGGTTTCCAGGGGAAATGTCCAGTATCTCTATCTGCTAAGACATTCAGCTCTGGTGGTAACTGCTTGATACTATCTTTGCCAAACCTCCGCTGCCGCCAGGACTGGTTCCACATTTTGTTACAAATTTGAAGTTTTGGATCTATGCTTTAAATAAATGTAAGCAAAGTTTATAGAATGAGATTCCTTTGCATAAATATATCTATTTTCATAGATATTTTTTAAAGTAAACACATGTTTCAGTAGGCTGTGCACTCGGGGAAAATGGCAAGGCGAAATCTCATTCTGGAATCATTAGGGTGTTGCATTACCTGCTTCCAGGCCCAAAGTATGGCCTCCGCATGCCTCCCCTTTCCCCCTCTTCCACGGCCACGGCACTCCCCCACAGCACACAACCAATAGGAGTACTGCCCTAACAGCTGCAGCAGCATGCACGACTTTTCCTCTCCATTTAGCCCTCTATTCACAGTGCCAGACTAGGTAAACTATGCTCCCCCTAGGAAAAAATCCATATTGAGCATCAGACCAGAACCCCTGGAAACAAAGATCCAAGTTACCTGTTCATGGGAGAGCGGTAGCAAGCACTATATGAGGGCATGCTTTCTATGTGCCAGGCCCTGTCCTAAGGGCTTTACATACACTAATTCATTTAATCCTCACAGCATCCCTATGAGGAAGATACAGTTACTATCCTTATGTAACAGATGAGCTAACTGAGGTACAGAGAGGTTAGGCAACTCGCCCACAGTATGTGGCAGAGATGCATGGAACTGAAGCCTCTAGGCTTTAATAATCTTCATAGACGATTCTTTTTTTCAGCTTTATCAGGGTATAACTGGCAGATAAAACTGTATATATTTAAAGTGCACAGTGCTTCACAGATGATTCTGATATTCAAATAGGAATGGAAGCCAATTATAAAAAATATGTTTGGGCTTCCCTGGTGGCGCAGTGGTTGAGAGTCCGCCTGCCGATGCAGGGGACACGGGTTCGTGCCCCGGTCTGGGAAGATCCCACATGCCGCAGAGCAACTAGGCCTGTGAGCCATGGCCGCTGAGCCTGTGCGTCCGGAGCCTGTGCTCCGCAACGGGAGAGGCCACAACAGTGAGAGGCCCGCGTACCGCAAAAAAAAAAAAAAAAAAAAAAAAAAAATGTTTGAGCTATACATTTAATTTTATTACATGAACTTCTATTCCGTTCTAACAATATTACAGATTTAATTGATTTTTTTAGTTCTACGAAATCATACAGATGGAAAAAAAAAAAAGGCCCATTTGAGATTTCACAGAAATCTTACCTTTAGTAACCATTTTGCTTCTAGGTTAAAAATAATGACTGTGATGGGTTTCTTCTTACTTCTTATGTTTGGTATCCCCTTAGGTCCCCATGCTATTCCATGGAGTTGCCTGAAGCAGAATATCTCGGAGGAGTTAGGACTAAAGTTGCTGTGGGCATTCTTGCAGCCAATGACAATCAACAGCACCATTCCAGGTGCCATAATAGGTGTCCTAGGATGCTGTACCAAATATATATGTATATATGGAGAAGATTATAATTTATCCCCCAAGAGTAAAGTTCCTAGTTTCTGCAATTTCCGACTAACTCCAAAAAATGAGCAATAATTGTGTCACTGTTAATCAGTGGTTAATTTTTTTTTTTTTTTTTTTTTTTTTTTTTGCAGTACGCGGGCCTGTCACTGTTGTGGCCTCTCCCGTTGCGGAGCACAGGCTCCGGACGCGCAGGCTCAGTGGCCATGGCTCACGGGCCCAGCCTCTCCGTGGCATTTGGGATCTTCCCGGACCGGGGCATGAACCCGTGTCCCCTGCAACAGCAGGCGGACTCTCAACCACTGCGCCACCAGGGAAGCCCCAGTGGTTAATTTTTTAAAACATTAACTCAACACCACATTGCTTCAGATGTTAATGATGATTTTCTTTCTACTTCTAAACCAAATCGTTACAAATAATATATAACTAGTAGAGCTTCTAATAGTTCACAATGGCTAGTTAAAGATGTTATGAGTTTAAGAAATACTATAGATGCTTCAGAAGGAAATTTGGAATAGTTTTACTTTCCAAAGACGTATTTTTTCTCTAACAGAGGTATTCAGGGCAAAGTAATCACAGACTGATTTTTTAAATGTGCATATTTTATCCTCAATTTTTTATCAGACCGCATCTGCATACAACCTCAAATCAAGCCACAAGCAAGTCTAACATGGTCACATCTTTGTGTCTGCTACTTAAGATACACAGCCCAGAAGGGGACAAATATAAAATTGAAACTGTGATCAAACAGCATAACTAACAACGTTGATATGCCCCAACTAGTAAACCATCCATAAATTAGTAAATGGTCAAAAAATCCTGTTTTTATGGGAACTGTAACAAATGAAATAGATACTTGTGACTGTTCATCAAAGTGACATCAGCAACATGATGGAATAGGAGGTCCCTCACTCACATCCCTACTCAGCAGCAAGAATTTGGCAACCATCCACAGACAAAGGTGCCTTTGTGGATGTATGGGATCCAAGCAGGAGACTGTGAAACTCTGGTGGAGCCCAAGACTAAGCAGGGCCATTTTGAGAATGCAGGTCCGTGCCCAGGTGGTAGGCTCAACGGTGGTCCTGTCCTGGCTACAGACCCCTCTGGACTCACAATCCACCAAGGCACCTGGGAAGAGTCACATCCACCTGTGCCTACCGACCTCAGCCCGAGATGTGGACCCTGAAGTGGTACCTGACCCTGCTCCAGTCCCTCTTAGCTGCCGGTCGTAACTGCCCAGGAACCCAGACGGAGACATGCCCATCCGTGCCCCTGAGGCAAGTTCATTGACTTTGCTCTAACTGGATCTTGGAGCAACTCCATAACCCAACTCCACCCCTCAAAGCCATGGTCCAGAAGCAGTCCTGCCACCCAGGGACCTGCAGGGAGACATGCTCATCTGTACCCCTGAGGCAGGCCTACCAGCATTGGTCTGACTGCGGATCCTGAAGTGGCCCCGTGACACAGTACAAGCCCCTCTCAGCTGCAGCCCCGGGGGCAGTCCAGTCTGCCCAGGAATCTGGTGGGAGACTCACAGGTCTGTGCCTCTGAAGGCAGGCCTACTGACCACCATCAGCTGCAGATTCTGAAGTAGCCCTGTGGTTCTGTTCTAGCCCTTCTCAGCTGCAGTCCGCGGCCAGTCTTGCCCAACCAAGGACCTGCCCAGTGAACTGCCAGAAGCCCTCCTGCAGACCCACAGCGAGGCACACTCATCCCTGCAGCACGCCTGGATGCACACAGATGCCTCAAATTTAATTTCTTCCAAAACTTTAGCTTCCTAGAATCTTTAATCCTCCACCAAGTCTCCCGATGAGAAGCCCAGATAGGCTCATTCACCTGTCTTTCTCATCGCCTTCCTATCCAGATGGGCGCCAAATCTAAGTTATGGCTCAGAAATGACTCTTAAAGAATGTATTCTTTTTTGACCTCTGCTGCCACTGCTTTTCGATTCAAACCTGTACCAGGTCTCCCCAGAACTGTTGCAATCGTCTCCTGATTTTTTTCCTCTTACATTTCCCATGTTGCTTCCAGAGAAATCTTTATTTAACTCTGTTTTTTTTGAATTTAGAAAATAAAGCTGATTACTTCACTCTCAAATTGTTTTTAAGTTTTTGGTTTCTACCCCAAAACTCTTGTTTCCATTTGTTATTGAAGAAAGATTCCAACTTTTTGGTTTGGCAAAGCTCTTCACAATTTAGCCCACCGGACCTTTCAAACCATCTCTTCCTTTTACACTTGGAAATACATTGCTAAATTTTCAGAGTTTAGCCACCATAAACCAAGAAATTTTAAAGGGGAATTTATTATGACAATGTGATATAGGATGAA
Source organism: Grampus griseus (assembly GCF_964374135.1). Lineage (NCBI taxonomy): Eukaryota > Metazoa > Chordata > Mammalia > Artiodactyla > Delphinidae > Grampus > Grampus griseus. The sequence goes on along the minus strand of NC_139005.1, from coordinate 46,862,733 downwards.
TTAAGGAAAAATTACTGGGTGGAAAGAAAAAAGCCTTCAGCCTGGTCCCAGTTTCACTATTAACTAACTATGATCTTGTGTAAAACTTTTAGCTTAATTCCTAAAATGATGGAGGAAAGGGAATTGGATTATTTAGGTTCTAAGATTTCTTTGTAAGTTTTATGACTAAACAGATACCTACGTTGCTTATGTGCAATCGTCCCTTGGGCTTTTATATTCTTCTTCTTTTTCTTTAATTAATATTTACTCTAAAATCAATTTACACCTAAATGTAAAAATAAAATATAAAATAGTGCACAAAGGCAATACTCAGAAAGGTCATTCAACTAAAAATGGAAATTGTAAGTACACGATGTTTACAAAATCACATGTCATACTTAGTGAAAATGGTACTAATGCTCTTCAAGTTACAAAAAATTTGACATGGTTTATTCATTCATTCATTTATTCATAATATATTTACTAAGCAGTTGATTATTATGTTACAGGAACTATTCTAAGTGCTATATATGGTGGTACAACAGACATGGTTCCTGCCACTGTGGCGTTTATAACCTAATTGCGGTGACAATTAATGGAAATTATTTAAATATTGAAGTACAAACTTTGACAAAAGTTATAAAGAATCAAAGAGAGCTCTGAGAGAAATTTACAGGGTGAGGCTGAGGGGTTAGCTCAGATCAGTTGGAGCTTAGACATAATAAATTACCATATGGAACCACCTTGCAACTGAGACCACCTTGTAAGAGGTAGTTCTTTGCTGGTAGTCCAGGTGCTCTCCAGGGACATGACTTTAGGTGGTTTACAGAATGCAAAGGAGAGACAGGCAGCTGAATGCTGCCTTGTCAATATCCCCTACCTACACAGTCCTCGACATTATACTTATGGTTTCCCTGACAGTAGATACCCTTCCACCACCTCCTGCCAAATCATCAGCCTTGGTTATCCTGAGGCTTCAACTGCTCAGCCATTCTGCTTCTCTTCAGAAACACTGCAGACCTCTGATCTAGAGTACTATATTCTAGACAAGGGCCACTCAGCTCTTTCTGTTGGGATTCCAGTCATATCAAAAGACAAATATCACTGACTTTTTAGATTCTGAAAAGAATAGAAGGCGGAGTCAGATCTTCAAGATGGCTATGATATCTAATAGATTAAGAAAAGAAGATAAATGAAAACACATTTTTGAAACTGTGCAGTGCTGTATAACTGTTTGTCTTGTTTTTTCTCCTTCTCAAGTAATCTCAATAATCTCCTTCCTTCCTTCCTTCTCTTTCTTGCTCTCCCTCCATCTCTCTCATCTCCCTTCCTTCCCTTCCTCCTTCCTTCCTCTCCTTTTCCCCTCTATCTCTCTATCTCCCTTCCTTCTTTCATTCTTTCCTCCTTCAAGACTTTTTTTTACGTTTCTACAATGTATCAGGTACTTTGCTAGTAAGTGAAGCACAAAGACAAATAAAAATGGTGAAAAGCATGGAATCTAGAATCAAACTACGTCCAAAACATATTGATCCATGCTAAGTGTTTAGCACAGTTCCCAGTACACTGTCAGTGCTCAAAAACATTCAGAATTTACAACAGTGGAATAAAAGTTGAAGTAATTAGCTTGACTTAGGAATATTGTGGACTCTGTCACAGAAAAGAGGTCCTTGGGATGGGTTTTGAGGGATAAAGAGGAGCAGCAATAACCTGGAAGTAGTGATATTGTGTTCCTGGATTAATAAATTGCATACATTTATTGAGCAATACTGTGTGGGGACCAGGCTGAGCACTGAAGATATAAAAATGAATACGAAGTTATTAAGGAAGTCTCAATAACGTTTCACGTACTATAATGACATAATTATAATGCTGATAGGTGTGTGTGTGTGGTATATTTATATACTTATCCTTTAGATCTACATACTATCTAGACGGGTGGGATGCGCTTCAACATAACCTAGACTTTGAGGTGGCTGCGTGGGCATGAGTGTGTATAGCAGAAACAAGATTGAACATGACTCGATAAGCTGGGTAATTGGTACGTGGGAGTCCTCCAAACTAATTTTCTGTGCTTTATGTATGTTTTAAACTTTCCTCAATAATAACATTTTTTTTTCTCCTTGGGAGATTTTGTGTATTTTTTCTTCCAGTTTTATTGAGATCGAATTGACAGCACTGTATGTGTTTAAAGTGCATGACATGATGATTTGACTTCCATACCTCATGAAATGATACCACAGTAAGTTCAGTGAACATCCATCATCTCACATAGATACAAAATGAAAGAAAAAGAAAAAATATATTCTCCTTGTGATGAGAGCTCTCAGGATTACTCTCTTAACAACTTTCATGTATAACCTAGAGCAGTGTTCATTATATTGATCTTGTTGTCCCTTACATCCCTAGTACTTATTTGTCTTACAACTGGAAGTTTGTACCTTTTGACTGCCTTCAATAATTTTTATAAAGTGAATATGGGACAGTCAGTACCCCCTTTACAGTCAAGCAGGCAACACAGACACTGGATACCAATACCTGCCTTGCAATGTTATGTTTGCATAAGACCATTCTTAACTACATTGCGGATGAGAACCCCACAATTAATAAAGGATGTTGAGGTTTGCATGACTCTGTATATGAACGCTTTTCTTATTCATCACACTAGCAGTTCCCTTGATAGAGAGCTTGGTATGCTTCCTTTTTTAGTGTGAAAGAAATGGGAGAAGCAGGTGGAGAGCTTGTAATAAAACACTAGGCACTTGCCTCATTCTGGTAATTATATAGCACTTCCACTGAAGCTTCTGGAATTCTAAAGTTCTTTCAAGAGATACATAATCTATCACTTTTCTGTAGAGGGATTCGAAATTAGAGACACAAAAGTGAATTAGTCATTATGTTGCTGCTACATAATGAAGTAGCTGATGTGCTATAACCTCACCATTGCTTTCTCACAGCCTTTACCTGCCTCCTGAATGTCTGCACTTAATACCTCTCTCCAGATGTCTTAATCTGCTTTTAATTCCTGCTTGAATCTACTTTTCTCTTTTGCTCAGATTCCTAAGTTCTCTAGGCTCATTCATGTAGTTTCTCTATTCCTAGAGTTGCTTGCCAAGACACCACATTTAATATCATTAAAATTTTCATTGCATTGTTACTATCTTTCTTTTCCAGACCATTAAATAGAGGCAAATGTGTTGGAGGGAACCATAAATAGTATTCCATTAATTAATCAACTAAAATATAAACTTTTTGAAAAGGCATAGATATCTCTCTAGCTGATGATATAACCATTTATCTGAGTTTATTCATGTATTTACTTTTTATATCCCATCTCTCTTCAAAAGAGATATGAGTTAGGGTATATTAACCATATAGTTTATTAAAATACATAAAAAGACAGAATCAAGGTGATTAAAAGAAGAAGCAGTAAATATTAACAGGGGACAATTCAGTTGCTTTGATGATTAAGCATAAAATTTGAGTACCCTAAAGTTGCACACTGATGTTTCACAATCTTCTTTTCTTATCACTAGTTAACAAAAGAACATTAATTTTTATATGTGAAAAGATTGAGATTTTTTACCTTTGCGGTTTACTACACTGGTATCCTAATTAAAATTAAACGCTGATGCCAATTTAATTGTTGTATACTGAAATAGTTACATAAAAAAATTCTGTCTCTTTATTTTGCACTATTAAATTCAATTGAGATAAAATATATATTGAGTAGCTTCTAGGTTCTAGACTGAAAATGATAAAAGGGGAAATTGTATGGTAATATTTGCTTTATAAATTCTATTCAATAAATAGAATTGCATTCTATTTATAAAATACAATCAATATGATGAATTTATAATAAAAAGATATATAAAATATTTATGGGAACCAAGATTAAAGGAGATATTCATTGTTCCCTGTGCATGTAATTATGAGGAAGGCAAGCAAGGGCCATTTTGGATACCCCTGCCCCAGCAGATGAAGCAAGGCCCCAGACAGGGGGGCCAGGGGAGACATACATCCATCTCTCACTGAGAGTCCAGTCATCAAGCAGCAGAGACAATCCAGCCCCCATGCCCTGTACAAATCCCTGACTCACCAAAACTGCAATAGAATAGTTGCTGTTTTAACCACTAAGTTATTTTATTCTGGGCGAGGGAGGGAGAATTGTTATGCAACAATGGATAACCAAGACACTGAACTAAATTCAGGTCACCATTCTTTCTGCCTAGATTTCTGTAAGATCTTCCCAAACACTCTCCCTGCCCTTTGTCGGTTTCCGTTCTACTCTCTGCAGGACACAGGAATCTTTCCAAACGTCTCTCCGGTTACATAGCTTCCTTGGTTAGCAGCCTTCAGGGGGTCCCCACTGCTTTCAAAATGAACTCGAAATCTCTTCCCACGACTCTGAATCTTTTCAAGGGTTGTTCACTGTATCACCTTGCTCACGTCTCTATCCTCATCTCTGTGTCCTCCCTCAGTTGTAATTCCACATGGCCACATGGCTCACGTCTCTATCCTCATCTCTGTGTCCTCCCTCAGTTGTAATTCCACATGGCCACATGGCTCACGTCTCTATCCTCATCTCTGTGTCCTCCCTCAGTTGTCCGTCCGTTCTGCCAAACGTGCCACACACTCCCAACCTGTAAACACTCTCTTGCCTCTGCCTGTAATGTTCTTCTCCACTCACCTCAGATTCCCCATGTTCCCTTTAATCTGGTTAACTCCTACTTACTTTTCAGATTTCAGTTTAAATATCTTTTTCCAGATACTGCTTCCCCAGAGGTAACACCTGTAATACCCTATGTTGTGAACATCCCTAAAATCCTCAGGCACCATGGATGCTCCTGAAATACCATCACCAATGAATTTAATCTTCAATTTGTCCCCATCCCATGGGTGAGACTAAATTCTGCTAGTGGCTAACACCCATAAGAGAAAGCATGCTCCAACCATTATGTCAACTTCTGCCGTAATCTTGGTAAAAACCTCATAGAAGTCTAAAGAACCTGATTTCCAACCACGATTAAGAGTTCACCTACTATTTGGGGAAGATACTACTCAAAAATATTCAAGTTCATGTAGCAATCCTATAGGATGTATTATGCACTAGGAATTAGGGGTAAGAGATGATTCTGAGTTGTCATGCAGAAAAGATGTCAAAATCCGTGTCAGATAAGAAATTTTGGATACTTAGATAGCCATTCCATTCAAAGCTACCAATGCCACCTCTTTATGTGAAGATGGTAGCTCATAATTTCTCCTCAAACCTACAACTGCACATCACTGAGGAGGAAGAAATGGAGGCAGTGAGAACCTGCGATGGGAAAGGGTGATGACTGAAGCAGAGGGTATGGCAGATCACATGACTTTTAGCAGTCCTATGTACCTGACCCGGATAAAGGCACCAGGTCCAGTCTGGCCTAAAGCAACCTTAGGAAAAGACAGGGACAGAATCAGGGAGAATCTCTGAGAAACGGCACCAGGTCATGATTTGTTTGGCTGGATATCTTTCCTGTAGGGCTCCTACTGACAGAATCTCCATCTGCAACCCACCCCACTAAAAGGCCTAACTACTTTGATCTTGAGAGGTTAATTCTATACTTTTGTGATTATACTAAGACCTCAATGAATAAAACTACACAGTTGTCATGGTTAGTCTTTATTTTTCTTAGTCTTAAGGCAAAGCTTATTTACATTTAGGTCTTTCTCTGGCTCTCCAAATGTTTCTCTTTCGCCCATCATTTAGTCTTGTTCTCCTCTCCCCACCACTGACGTTCCCTCCTGGACTATGTTCCCAATCTCTCTTTAACCATTTTTCCCCAGATACCATTCTCAGCTTTGACAACTTTCCATGAAGTCCTGGGGCTCTCGAGGGAGTCTTGGACTCCACTCTGGAAGGGACTGCTTTAGGGATGTGGCCTCATGGTCTCTTGTTGTATTGCATTTTAAAACAAGATTACTTGCTGTGACACAGTGTGAGGCAAAAGAAGAAAATGCATCATAAATAAAGAATAAGGCTATTGGGAAACTTGCTACGCCAGTATCAATGAGGAGTAACCAATGAGAACAAATTTCTACACATGCATTCAACTGTTTCAGAATTTCTGAAAAACAAATTTATTTTTCTTGTTACTGTATTTCTTTGCAGTTGATGGGGCCTCAGCAGGGAGAGAAACTGTATACATAAACATCTCTCTGCAATCATGTAGCAATCTGAATCATAAAATAATGTCATGCATTCTATTCTATTGTGTCATAGCAATCAACAGTAGCTAACTTTTCTTTGAACTTGCAAAAATATCAACTGATATATTGAGAAGTAGGACCAGAATAGTTTTAAATGATGGTAGAAATTAACTTTCCAGTTGCTTTCTCAAAAGAAATAGTTACATTTAATACATTTTCATGGATTCCCTACTTTTCTATTACATGCACATGCAGTAACACTAAGTATTGCTCATCTACCATAAGTAAATATTATATCAAATACTTTGAAGATTCCAGACACATGTTAGACATGATCCCTACTTCAATGCCCTTAGTTCTTGATAAATTAGCCTGTAAAAGATATTCTCAGGAAAGAAAAAGAGAAAACTATAAGATTAATGCTAAAGGATAATCAAAGATTACATGTCTGATGTGCATGTCTGCAATTATACACAGAAGATAATTTGAGATTCATACCTCTAAAATTAAATGAATTAAATAACTATCATTTCTGCCATTCTACAAATATTTGTTGATTGCTTCCCATATACTTGGTACAGAGTAAATATCAAGAAAAAGAGAAACAACAGCTAAGTTGGAGATTAACAGGTGGCGCCATGGGGAAGTCTCCCTGAGAAGACATTTACATGAGACCTCGCAGGTGAGGAGGGGCTGTTAGGGAGATGGGAGAGAGGAAAAGAAAGACCAGTATAGTGTGGAGAGGGCATCAGGGGAGACTAATACAGAGTTTCCTCAATGCCAAGTTGCTTTTGGTCCCTAACATGCACCACGTGTTCTCACCTTAACGCCTGAAATTTTCCCTTCCTTTTGCATATCTTTTATGCATCCTTTTATTGTACGTTCAGATGCCCCTTCCTCCAAGAAGACCTCTCCACTTCTCTCAGGCTGAGTTTCAGTGCCACTCCTTGCTCCCTGTGAGTATCTCTGTAATTCCACATGGCCTATAAGACTGTCTCCTCTAATTAACTATGAGTGACGTAAGAATGGGAGCAGTGTTTGGAGTGGATTTGTACCCCAGGGGCCCAGCACAGCTCAACGACTGCAGCAGGAAATCGAGTTGATCCCCAATATTCATCTTTAATTCATTCACCAGTTCTATGCTAGACAGCCTCCCCTTTTTCCTTACGAATCGAATCCTGTTTTGTTCTGAACAGCAATTCCCACCTTAAACTTTTCATGTTAAATTGACAAAAAACACTGAACTGATTTCCCAGTCCCTCTTGTAGCTAGATGACAGCATTCTGACTATAACATTAACAGAAGATTGCTAGGAATTTGAGAGAAGTTTTGCTTTCCTGATATTTGCGACACCTTTTCTTCTTTTTTTTTAACATCTTTATTGGAGTATAATTGCTTTACAATGGTGTGTTAGTTTCTGCTTTATAACAAAGTGCATCAGTTATACATATACATATATCCCCATATCTCTTCCCTCTTGTGTCTCCCTCCCTCCCACTCTCCCTATCCCACCCCTCTAGGTGGTCACAAAGCACTGAGCTGAGCTCCCTGTGCTATACGGCTGCTTCCCACTAGCTATCTATTTTACATTTGGTAGTGTATGTATGTCCTTGCCACTCTCTCACTTCGTCCCAGCTTACCTTCCCCTTCCCCATATCCTAAAGTCCATTCTCTAGTAGGTCTGTGTCTTTATTCCCGTCTTCTCCCTAGGTTCTTCATGACCATTTTTTTTTCTTTCTTGTTAGATTCCATATAAATGTGTTACCATACGGTATTTGTTTTTCTCTTTCTGACTTACTTCACTCTGTATGACAGACTCTAGGTCCATCCACCTCACTACAGATAACTCAATTTCGTTTCTTTTTATGCCTGAGTAATGTTCCATTGTATATATGTGCCACATCTTCTTTATCCATTCATCTGTTGATGGAACTTAGGTTGCTCCCATATCCTGGCTATTGTAAATAGAGCTTCAATGAATATTTTGGTACATGACTCTTTTTGAATTATGGTTTGCTCAGGGTATATGCTCAGTAGTGGGATTGCTGGGTCATATGGTAGTTCTATTTGTAGTTTTTTAAGGAACCTCCATACTGTTCTCCATAGTGGCTATATCAATTAACATTCCCACCAACACTGCAAGAGGGTTCCCTTTTCTCCATACCCTCTCCAGCATTTATTGTTTGTAGATTTTTTGATGATGGCCATTCTGACTGCTGTGAGATGATATCTCATTGTAGTTCTGATTTACATTTCTCTAATGATTAATGATGTTCAGCATCCTTTCATGTGTTTCTTGGCAATCTGTATATCTTCTTTGGAGATATGTCTATTTCGGTCTTCGGCCCAGTTTTGGATTGGGTGGTTTGTTTTTTTGATATTGAGCTGCATGAGCTGCTTGTAAATTTTGGAGATTAATCCTTTGTCAGTTGCTTCATTTGCAAATATTTTCTCCTATTCTGAGGGTTGTCTTTTCATCTTGTTTATGGTTTCCTTTGCTGTGCAAAAGCTTTGAAGTTTCATTAGGTCCCATTTGTTTATTTTTGTTTTTATTTCCATTTTTCTAGGAGGTGGGTCAAAAAGGATCTTGCTGTGATTTATGTCATAGAGTGTTCTGCCTATGTTTTCCTCTAAGAGTTTGATAGTGTCTGGCCTTACATTAAGGACTTAAATCCATTTTGAGTTTACTTTTGTGTATGGTGTCAGTGAATGTTCTAATTTCATACTTTTACATGTAGCTGTCCAGTTTTCCCAGCACCACTTATTGAAGAGGCTGTATTTTCTCCACTGTATATCCTTGCCTCCTTTATCAAAGATAAGGTGACTATATGTGCGTGAGTTTATCTCTGGTCTTTCTATCCTGTTCCATTGATCTGTATTTCTGTTTTTGTGCCAGTACCATACTGTCTTCAGTACTGTGGCTTTGTAGTATAGTCTGAAGTCAGGGAGCCTATTCCCCCAGCTCTGTTTTTCTTTCTCAAGATTGCTTTGGCTATTCAGGGTCTTTTGTGTTTCCATACAAATTGTGAAATTTTTTGTTCTGCTTCTGTGAAAAATGCCAGTGGTAGTTTGATAGGGATTGCATTGAATCTGTAGATTGCTTTGTGTAGTAGAGTCATTTTCACAATGTTGATTATTCCAATCCAAGAACATGGTATATCTCTCCATCTATCTGTATCATCTTTAATTTCTTTCAACAGTGTCTTATAATTTTCTGCATACAGGTCTTTTGTCTCCTTAGGTACGTTTATTCCTAGATATTTTATTCTTTTTGTTTCAATGGTAAATGCAAGTGTTTTCTTAATTTCACTTTCAGATTTTTCATCATTAGTGTACAGGAATGCAAGAGATTTCTGTGCATTAATTTTTTATCCTGCTACTTTACCAAATTCATTGATTAGCTCTACTAGTTTTCTGGTAGCATCTTTAGGATTCTCTATGGGTAGTATCATGTCATCTGCAAACAGTGACAGCTTTACTTCTTCTTTTCTGATTTCAATACCTTTTATTTCTTTTTCTTCTCTGATTGCTGTGGCTAAAACTTCCAAAACTATGTTGAATAAGAGTGGTGAGAGTGGGCAACCTTGTCTTGTTCCTGATCTTAGTGGAAATGGTTTCAGTTTTTCACCATTGAGGATGATGTTGGTTATGGGTTTGTCATATCTGGCCTGTATTATGTTGAGGAAAGTTCCCTCTATGCCTACTTTCTGGAGGGGTTTTTATCATAAATGGGTGTTGAATTTTGTAGAAAGCTTTCTCTGCATCTATTGAGATGATCATATGGTTTTTCTCTTTCAATTTGTTAATATCGTGTATCACATTGATTGATTTGCATGTATTGAAGAATCCTTGCATTCCTCGGATAAGTCCCACTTGATCATGGTGTATGATCCTTTTAATGTGCTGTTGGATTCTGTTTTCTAATATTTTGTTGAGCATTTTTGCATCTATGTTCATCAGTGATATTGGCCTGTAGTTTTCTTTCTTTGTGACATCTTTGTCTGGTTTTGGTATCAGGGTGATGGTGACCTCGTAGAATGAGTTTGGGAATGTTCCTCCCTCTGCTATATTTTGGAAGAGTTTGAGAAGGATAGGTGTTAGTTCTTCTCTAAATGTTTGATAGAATTTGCCTGTGAAGCCATCTGATCCTGGGCTTTTGGTTGTTGGAAAATTTTTAATCACCATGTCAATTTCAGTCCTTGTGATTGGTCTGTTCATATTTTCTATTTCTTCCTGGTTAAGTCTCAGAAGGTTGTGCATTTCTAAGAATTAGTCCATTTCTTCCAGGTTGTCCATTTTATTGGCATATAGTTGCTTGTAGTAATCTCTCAGCATCCTTTGTATTTCTGCAGTGTCAGTTGTTACTTCTCTTTTTTCATTTCTAATTCTATAGATATGAGTCTTCTCCCTTTTTTTCTTGATGAGTCTGGCTAATGGTTTATCAATTTTGCTTACCTTCTCAAAGAACCAGCTTTTAGTTTTATTGATCTTTGTTATAGTTTCCTTCATTTCTTTTTCATTTATTTCTGATCTGATCTTTTTGATTTCTTTCCTTCTGCTAACTTTGGGGGTTTTTGTTCTTCTTTCTCTAACTGCTTTAGGTGTAAGGTTAGGTTGTTTGTTTGACATGTTTCTTGCTTCTTACGGTAGGATTGTATCACTATAAACTTCCCTCTTAGAACTGCTTTTGCTGCATCCCATAGGTTTTGGCTTGTTGTGTTTTCATTGTCATTTTTTTCTAGGTATTTTTAAATTTCCTCTTTGATTTCTTCAGTGATCTCTTGTTTTTAAGTAGTGTATTGTTTAGCCTCCATGTGTTTGTATTTTTTACAAATTTTTTCCTGTAATTGATATCTACTCTCATAGCGTTGTGGTCAGAAAAGATACTTGATACGATTTCAATTTTCTTAAATTTACCAAGGCTTGATTTGTGACCCAAGATATGATCTATCTTGGAGAATGTTCCATGAGCACTTGAGAAGAATGTGTATTCTGTTGTTTTTGGATGGAATGTCCTATAAATATCAATTAAGTCCCTCTTGTTTAATTTATCATTTAAAGCTTGTGTTTCCTTATTTATTTTCATTTTGGATAATCTGTCCATTGGTGAAAGTGGGGTGTTAAAGTCCCCTACTATGATTGTGTTACCGTCGATTTACCCTTTTATGGCTGTTAGTATTTGCCTTATGTATTGACATGATCCTATGTTGGGTGCCTAAATATTTACAATTGTCATATATTCTTCTTGGATTGATCCCTTGATGATTATGTAGTGTCCTTCTTTGTCTCTTGTAATAGTCTTTATTTTAAAGTCTATTTTGTCTGATATGAGAATTGCTACTCCAGCTTCCTTTTAATTTCCATTTGCATGGAATATCTTTTTCAATCCCCTCACTTTCAGTCTGTATGTGTCCCTAGGTCTGAAGTGAGTCTCTTGTAGACAGCATACACACGAATCTTGTTTTTGTATCCATTCAGCCAGTCTATGTCTTTTGGTGGGAGCATTTAATCCATTTACATTTAAGGTAATTATCAATATGTATGTTCCTATTACCATTTTCTTAATTGTTTTCGGTTTGTTATTGTAGGTCTTTTCCTTCTCTTGTGTTTCCTGCCTAGAGAAGTTCCTTTAGCATTTGTTGTAAAGCTGGTTTGGTGGTGCTAAATTCTCTTAGTTTTTGCTTGTCTGTAAAGGTTTTAATTTCTCTGTCAAATCTGAATGAGATCCTTGCTGGGTAGAGTATTCTTGGTTGTAGGTTTTTGTCCTTCATCACTTTAAATATGTCCTGCCACTCCCTTCTTGCTTGCAGAGTTTCTGCAGAAAGATCAGCTGTTAACCTTATGGGGATTCCCTTGTGTGTCATTTTTTGTTTTTCCCTTGCTGCTTTTAATATTTTTTCTTTGTATTTAATTTTTGATAGTTTGATTGATATGTGTCTTGGCATGGTTCTCCTTGGAATTATTCTGTATAGGACTCTCTGTGCTTCTTGGACTTGATTAACTATTTCCTTTCCCATATTAGGGAAGTTTTCAACTATAATCTCTTCAAATATTTTCTCAGTCCCTTTCTCTTTCTCTTCTTCTTCTGGGACCCCTATAATTCGAATGTTGTTGGTGCATTTAATGATGTCCCTGAGGTCTCTTGAATCCTCAATTCTTTTCATTCCTTTTTCTTTATTCTGCTCTGCAGTAGTTATTTCCATTATTTTATCTTCCAGGTCACTTATCCGTTCTTCTGCCTCATTTATTCTGCTATTGATCCCTTCTAGAGAATTTTTAATTTCATTTATTTTGCTGTTCATCACTGTTTGTTTGTTCTTTAGTTCTTCTAGGTCCTTGTTAAACATTTCTTGTATTTTCTCCATTCTATTTCCAAGATTTTGTATCATCTTTACCATCATTATTCTGAATTCTTTTTCAGGTAGACTGCCCATTTCCTCTTCATTTGTTAGGTCTGGTGGGTTTTTGCCTTGTTCCTTCATCTGCTGTGTGTTTCTCTGTCTTCTCATCTTGCTTAACTTACTGTGTTTGGGGTCTCCTTTTCGCAGGCTGCAGGTTTGTAGTTCCCGTTGTTTTTGGTGTCTGTTCCCAGTGGCTAAGGTTGGTTCAGTGGGTTGTGTAGGCTTCCTGTTGGAGGGGACTAGTGGCTGTGTTCTGGTGGATGAGGTTTTATCTTGTCTTTCTGGTGGGCAGTTCCTCATTTGGTGGTGTGTTTTGGGGTGTCTGTGACCTTATTATGATTTTAGGCAGCCTCTCTGCTAATGGATGGGGTTGTGTTCCTGTCTTGCTAGTTGTTTGGCATCGGGTGTTCAGCACTGTAGTTTGCTGGTCATTGAGTGGAGCTGGGTCTTGGCATTGAGATGGAGATCTCTGGGAGATATTCTCCATTTGATATTATGTAGAGCTGAGAGGTCTCTTGTGGACCAGTGTCCTGAACTTGGCTCTCTCACCTCCGAGGCACAGCCCTGACGCCTGGCTGGAGCACCAAGAGCCTGTCATCCACACGGCTGGCACAAGGTGGCCATCCGTGGTTTCACATCAACATGATCTCAGGCACAAACCTTGTTTTTCCATTTTGTCTTTAAGTTATTTGTTGAAACAACTGGCCCGCGGTCCCCAGAACTGTCGCAGCTTCGGCTGCTGGGGCCTCTCCAGAGCCGGCAGCTTCAGTGAGGCCGCCCTCCCCTTGGGGTCTGGGGCAGTTCAGTGACAGTGGAGGGAAGAGACCCTGAGCCAGGAGTTCCAGCTCTGTGGAAACGCGGGCTCCATTCTTACCTTTTCTTCTTTATGACTTCCTTCTTTTATCCTAGAATAATCCATGAGGCTAAATTATAAGAGGGAGAGACATACACTCAGGATGAAGGAGGAGAAATCCAGGAGTCTGAGCCCTTGATTATTTCCTAGATCAGCCACAGAAGCCTGATCTTTTTCACATGAGAAAAATAAACCCCAGCATTTATAGTTGGGCTTCTGTTATATGCATCTGAATGCAACCTTTCCTGATAAACTGTCTAATAGCACAGAGACCATGGACAGGCTGCTACAGTCACACCCTGGCTCTACAATTTAGCCAAATAACCTTTGACAAGTTATTAGCTCCTCCAAGCCTCAGTTTCCTCATCTGTAAAATAGGGCAGTAACAATAACTAGTTCAAAATGTTGGTGTTTTAAGTACTGAATAAGATGATGTAAGCCAAGATTTTAGCACATTGTCTGGCAAATAATAAATACTTAACAAGTTAGCTAGTATTATTAAAAATATGCTTGTTGAAAGAATAAAGAAATAAGCAAATTTTCCCCTCAGACTGTCTAATGAAGTTGGGAAAGAAATTAAACAAATACATGACTATACACATTCCAAAATCAACAGATGATTAAATGAGTGTTAAGATTTTTCCCAGCACTGTTTAGATACACTTTTTATTTTAGAACAGTTTTAGGTTTTTACAGAAAAATAATTGCAAAGTCAGTAGAGAGATTTCCTATATACCCCAAACCCAGTTTCTCCTATTAACTTTTTACATTAGTGTGATCTATTTGTCACAATTAATTAACCAATATTGATATATTATTATTAAAGTCCATAGTTTATTCAGATTTCCTTAGTTTTTACCTAATGTCCTTTTCTGTCCCAGGATCCCATCTAGGATAACACTTAGGTTTTTGTCTTTATGTCTCCTTAGGCTCCTCTTGGCTGTGACAGTTTTTCAGACTTTCCTTATTTTTGATGACCTTGGCAGTTTTGAGGAATACTTGTCAGGTATTTGTAAAATGTCCCTCAACTGGGATTTTTCTGATGTACTTCCCATGATTATACAGGGGTAACATGCTTTTCAGAAGAGAAATACTGAGGTAACATGCCATTTTCCTCATATCATATCAATGGAACATACCATCAACATGACATCACTGTGGCTGTTGACCTTGATCACCTGTCCGAGCTGGTATCTATGAGCTTCCTCCACTGCAAAGCTACACTTTCTCCCTCCCTTTCTATACTATGCTCTTTGGAAGGAATTCACTAAATGCAGCCACACTTGAGTAGGGTTATGTCCCACCTCCATGAATTGCCCCCAAAAGTGGGAAACTTGAATTTATTGTGCTCGTGAAAAATGTCATACGATGAATATAATCACTAAAGTTCCATTCCCTTCATCAAGACTATGGGAGAGGGGCTTCCCTGATGGTGCAGTGGTTGGGAGTCCGCCTGCCGATGCAGGGGGCACGGGTTCGTGTCCCGGTCCGGGAGGATCCCACGTGCCGCGGAGTGGCTGGGCCCGTGAGCCATGGCCGCTGAGCCTGCGCGTCCGGAGCCTGTGCTCCGCAACGGGAGAGGCCACAGCAGTGAGAGGTCCACGTACCAAAACAAACAAAAAAAAGACTATGGGAGAAAAGTGAACAACCAAGAAAGGAAAAAGTGGATCATCAATAAGTGTTGTTGACTGACTAACCAAATGACCAAGGATCCAAAATGAGATAACTGGAAGTTACTGGTTGGTTCAACAAAGAATTCAGAACAAATAATGAGCTGGAATATTTTTTTTTCTTTTTTTTAGTCTCCCAAAGATGACCTCATCAAAGTCAGAAACAGTCACTGTATTTGAATCCTTTGCATCATATCACCAAATGATTACTAGGGCAGCAAAGCCTGTGAGTTAGGACTTTGATCTCTGCCACTGGACACACATATTCAAATCCAAGGTCCCCCTCTTTTTGGTTCAGTATTTCATCTCTAATAAAATAGCAGCACCTATCTCCTGGGAAAGCTGTGAGGACTGAATACGTGAACACTTGGAAAGCTCTTAGCATACTTCCCAGGACCCCGTGATTACTATAAAACATTCAGTTTTCACCATTTCTGCACATAATTACAATATTTTTGGATTTTTTATTACAAAAATTAAAATTCAAAATGTCCAGGAGGGGATAATATCTTAACTGCATGCAGTTTTTGAAAAGCAGTTAATTAGAAGTGAAAATATCTTTTGAAGAATGACAAATATCTTAAAAGAAAGTAGTCTATTGTTTTTCCTGTGGGAACAGCTTATTTTGACTTGAGTACAGCTGGCATAATTTGCATCTGAACTCCTTCTTTTCTAATTAGTTTTCCTCTTGAGATATTTCATCCCTCCCTTTCTGCAGAACTTTCCTAATGGATCTCCATTGATTAAGATCTTTATATATGACAGAGTGGTACATTCACTGGTACACTCTCTATTCAGTTCAAAGTGTCACTTTTCCCATTTTGTACCTAAAGTATTCCAAATTCGATTGCCTGAGAGCTACCCCCAAATAGTAGATAACAGTGTGGGTAGAGACTTTTCCCATTTAGGAACACTATAAAACTAGGGCAAGCTAAAGGTTTCTTTCTTCTAAAGGCAACATTCTCGTGGAGTCAGATTGCGGTTTAAATATTTATCAATCTCTCCCACTTAGAATTTCAAATTTGGGTTCAGCCTCATCGCGAGTCATGAAAAGTTGTAACTTTCTGGGCTAAGGTTCAGATACTGAGGTATCTTAAGGAATTCTACCACCAGATGCTAAAAAAAAACACAAAAAAACAGGTCACTGTTTCTGACTGAGCACTAGTTGGAAGGCCCAGAGGGAAAATTTGACAGGAATGAATGTCTTTTCCAAGGATCCTGTAGCCAGCTAGAGATATAGCTGACTCATCAGTGGTATCAGAACACAGGCATCCCGATATTAAAGGCCTCCTCCTAAGCCCTGTGTACCAAAGGCCTTTTATGGACATGGACTGGGCCAAAGAAGAGTATTTGCTGCTTCATGTCTAGGTTATAATCATTTCAGAGACTTCAATAAAGAGGGGAACTAAAGAAAACAGGGTATCAATAGGTCACCTCTTCCTATTTGCAATCTTTTCAATTTGAGTCTCAGCTACCTGCCAGGTGACACGAAGATTTACTAATATTATAGACGCCCCAAAACATGTGAGAAGGAAACTAACTACAAAGCATACCTGACCTCCTGTGCACTGATCTCCACACACGGCACGTTTTTCTGTACCCAGAGCAGAGCTTTAAGGCCTCCCCCCAGCAACTAAATCTAGGATTTGGAGACTCTAAGCCTAACTTCATTTGAAAACAATCTATAAAAGAATCTATTAGCTCATTTTTTAGGTTAAAAGTGGGTCAATCTTATAAGTATTGTCATGAACACAATTAAAGGCAAATAAAAATGTAAGGAGAAATTAGTATTGATGTGTAGGAAGTTTCAGCATTCATTATTCTTAGGTCATGGGGAAGAATTTTTTTAGGTTATGCCTCACAGAAAAAGCTTTTCTCTTCCCAACACAAAGCCCACATTTGTAAACTCTTTCTGTCATTGAGACACAATTGACATCTAGACACAGGCACACCACATCCAAACACATACCCATGTATATGCACAAACATGCACACACACACACCCCTGCAGTTCACAAGATTTATCATACCTCATTTCTGCATAAAAACTTGAGCTAGTTTCCAGAATATATTAGAAACATGAAAACATGCTTTAAAAATAAACTTAATGAAGACTCCATGGAAAATCTGAACTTTGAACAAATGCAGTAAGAGGTCCTGAGAATCTTCTACAATATTTATTAAAACTTTGCCCAGGGAAACAACTGCTGCATGCAGACCTTGTGGGAGCATGAATGATAGGGAAGACAGAAAAGCAGACAAGGAAACACCAGCCACACTGATGGTGAAAAAAGAGAATACAGACCAAAGCAGGGATATTTTTTTCCTTTGTTTAGTCCTGCTTAATGGTCTCACCAATTCCTTTTTGAGAAGTTATTAGGAGTTACAACATGAACTACACTGAATATATTTTATAAGTTATTGCATGGGTTTTATAAGATAAAGAATAAATAAAGTCCTATTGAAAATAGATACAGAGGTCAGGCAACTCCAATCGATCATTTCCATCAAGATTCTAGTGGTTGAAAAAGATATGTTGCTATTAGGGTATATAGTATGTTAAGATTACTTATATATCAGAATAAACAAGATGTTACTAACCCATCTTCCTCATCACAAAGATAATTGGGCATAATTGAGTACTTTTATAAAAATGGCAGCAACCTTTAGTGTTGTGTGTTTATTTCCTATAGCTTATAGAAGGCCAAGTGAGAAAACGGAATAGAATTTGCATGATCAGTTTCGCTACTAGGAGATCTGGCTTTTACAGCCCTTCATGGGTATAGGAGAATGGTGATAGAGAAAAGACAGACACAGTTTTCACTTGTCAAGTTGACTCCCTTAAACCCAGGTGAGTTTCTCCACCCCAGGCAGAGCAGACAGGAGGGGGCATTGCAGCCCTGTAGAATACACCATGGATTTTTGGTTTTTTTTTTTTAATTTAGATGCACTGAGCTATCACCAATTGCAAATTTGAGAGGGGCTGTGGTTTAACTCCAGCCATAACAAAAATATGAAACTCCATATGCAACAGAATGAATTTAGTGAAAGCAGAAGTGATTCAAGAGCTATAGCCAAGACACCTTTTCTTTAAGGGTTTAAGACCACAACCAACAGAGCTTTGGTGACTTAAATTTGATTCGGAGGTATACAAACTCCATCCTTTCTGCATATTTGGTACCAGTGTTCACTCCTCCTCTGAAAGGTGAAGGCACAGTTTCTGCCTCGGGCAATTTGAAACCATAATGATTTCATTTTATTCTTCTTGGATAGTATTCATTGGGGTGAGAGTCGCAGGCGAGGAGAACAAGAGTAAAATATCCTGAGACAGGCGGTTTCAATGATGTGGTTCCAACAACGAACATTCCAGAGATCTCACAGCAAGTCCTATTATTGGGATACTTCCTGCTCAATACAAAGTCTGCAAAGTCAATATACGCACCGAAACTATTGGCTGGGGAACTCAACCGAAGTTTCCTCCATCTCTCTGACCTTCGGTTGAGCAGTTTAATCAAACGTATCAGAACAGACAGCGGCAGTTCCCTTTTCATTCTGAAAATAATGAGCCCAAGAGTCTGTGAGTTTCTCCAACAGACATCTCCTTCCTTGACGGACATGCCCATCCAGCTGCTTTTTAACAATTTGAAATTGATTGGACTTGCAGCCTTTGAGGCTGAACATTATGAGAGATGCACAACTTGCAAGCTCATGGTATTTCATGTCAGTGTTTTGCTCTTCATCTAACCATCCAGGAAGTGTAAACAGGACACTGCTTCACACTCCTGAGAGCTGGTAATGTTCACCTATTTGCATGACACTCGCTGAATAGCCTAATTAATTACCTGTGGGTGGCAGATTACACGCGGTCACGTTAGTCATTAAGTACGCATTGCCTGTGTTGACATGTACTCTGAAAATGTGATTTTTTGGAGGTGAAGGTTAAGGTGGCTGTCTTGCCCTTCAACATTTGGATGTTTTGTATATATGTTTTATTTGACTGATAAAATTTCAAACTTTCTAATAGCAAAAGTAAACATAAAATGTGGTACCTGAAGAACAATTTAAATCAGAGTCATGTGCTAATTGTCACAAATTTCTGAAAGGCAAAGGGTATTATTAGGTTAGAATTTTTCAAAGGCAGTTTCAGGATCCATGTTCATCATTCAGACTTCTGAAATCATCAGTGGCTCTGGCATGGCTACCTGCCAAGGGATATTCTTTGTTCATTATCAGTTCTTTAGACAAGGTTTCCTAAGGGCTGCCTACGATCTGAGAATTATTATGGGGTTATTATGGGGTTTCAGTTCATGAAGTGTCATTATAATGCCCAGTTTCTCTTACTACCTTATATTTATTTCTAATTCCATCTCAAAGATTAACTGGTTAAATGTTTTTACACTCACCACCCCCGCAAATAGATTCTTTAGTATTAGATTTCATAGGCAGGGAACCCATTAAACCTTTGGGGCACAAATGCACAAAGAAACAAGCAAAAGACCATCAAACTTTCCCCCAGCCCCAGATCCCTGCTAATAATTTTATAATAAGGGCATATGTGCTTCAGACGACAGGAGCCTCGTGGAAGAAAAGGCTTCGTAGATAGAATGCTGCCCTGATTCTGATAATTAGGCAAAGAGAGAGACCACAGCTATACTAGCATAGATGACTCTGATGAGAATTATGAAAAACCTTTTTTTAAAAAAAATCTTCCAATTGCACATGCATTTCTGAATTTTTAGAAAGGT
Organism: Grampus griseus; assembly: GCF_964374135.1. NCBI lineage: Eukaryota > Metazoa > Chordata > Mammalia > Artiodactyla > Delphinidae > Grampus > Grampus griseus. The sequence goes on along the minus strand of NC_139005.1, from coordinate 46,842,899 downwards.
TAGCGCTATATGAGATTTGGAATCAAAACCTGATGTGACCTACATAAAAGAAAGGCTGATTCCTTAATTAAACCAAGCTGTGGCTGCAGGCTTTGCAAAGAGCTGCCAGAAAATCATCCAATCAATCTTTCGACTATCCTCCAGGAATGTGGCACGGAGGGTGGAGAGGCGAAAGACGGCTGCGAGGATGCGGAGGCCGGGGAATGTTCTTCTTATACACGCTCCATGCTAAGGTCCTCCTTTCCCAGCACAGAAGCCAGAGGATGGAAAGGATCACGTGGAGGTGGATGCTGGGAAGCAAGGGGACCGGCAGGGGTTGAGGAGAAAAACAGACTAAATGTTTTAACAGCTGCCCTTTTTTTCTTCACCTATTTTGCCCTAGGATCTGATTTCCTTCTGAAGGGGTGGGCTTTCTAGGGGCCCAGGGCTCTGCTCAGCAGGGGCTGTTTACTCTGAGAAACAGAGTCTCTCCCCCCTCTGTAAGTGCTTGCTTTCAAGGAGAGGGGAGGGGTGGTGAGAAGAAGATGGAATATTTTACAGAGTTTATATGGAAGCAAAACCAGTCAGAGAAAATTCAGTTCATCTGAATTTAAGTAGACACTGGCTACAGATGAATAAAAAAAAAATCTCACATTCTTCCTCTTGGATTTTTGACAGGAAAATTGTTCTTTAGGAAAGATGGAATGTCATTCCCATGTAACTTCCTCTATTCATTTCAGTTCCTCGATGATGCAGAAGGCATGTTAATTGAGAAGGATTAGAAAAATAATTCAGCAGCTAAAATTGGAGGCAAATAACTTGCAGAGAAGCAATAAAACAAATGGCAAGGGTGTTTCCTGTAAACCAAACATTCAGGGCTGCCGATATCAGATAAAGGGCAAATTCTATGTGAAAAGAGCAGTTATTTGTTTTCTTTGCAGAACCTTCTTTAATCTAGCATTTTGGTCTCGCAATAGAGTATTTCACCACACAGAACATTTCATGGTAGATGTTGTCTCTCTCTGACTTACTGCCCAGCGATCATTCCATTGAAACACGGATGGGGCTCAGTAACACATATGTTGGTTTACTCCGCGAGACCCATAAATTCTCCTTTTGAGGAAGTGAAGCCACCAAATGTAAATCTTAATTGCAGCCAAGTCTCAATTATTCAAGCAAATGCTGGAAGGCCAGACGAAAGTTACTCCAAACTGCACATACTTGTCAGACTTTATTTCAGCTTGTATTCACGACCTGCATTTCTGCACCACCCCAGCTCACCCCCTCCAGGCCCAGGCCAGGCTGCTGCATTTCTGTTTCATTTTCACACTTTGTCTTTTCTCCATGTACCTCTCACCCCCTCCTCCTGAGCTTCTAAGCTTCTGTCCTGTCTGAGGCTTCCCTCTCTAGGCTCACTTTTGCCAAGAAGGTGTCTCTTCATCATCATTCTCCCACTACCAGCTCTGAAACATCGCAGCATCCCTTATATTCCGCACCACACACACTTAGGCTTGATTTCTTTCTCTCTTGAATTGTCCTGTATTTGGTTTCCTGCATCCTATTTCCTCCAGAGACTGCAAACACCTTATGGAAAAGAACAGTAGCTTACGTTTTTCTCTGAAAAAGCCTTTAGCACGGTGCTGAATTTTCCAGTTTCCCAAAACTATCCCAGTTTCAACATTGAAAGTCCCGTGTTCCAGGAAACCTCTCATTCCCCTGGCAAACTGGGCTGGCTGGTCACCCTATCAGATAATACAGAGAAAATCTGTGATTGATTGTAGAAACACTGAATAATTATAGTTTTCATTAAATGGAGAAACCAAAGGTGGTCATCAAATGAATTAAAATATGGCAGAGAAACATACTAGTCAGGACACATCATTTGCATAGATCTATTACACATGAAACATATATAAACAAGAAAAAGAAAGAGAGTTGATTAATACAAGCTCTAGAGGCAGATGGAATATTGGTTTATGTGAAGCTCAGAATTCAGTCCTCTTCTCTATTTATTCTATTTCTCTAGTTGCCAGTAGGAATGGTGGGAAGGAAGGGAATATTGTCCTGCAGGCTTCCGTAGGCCAGAATAAACACACCTGAAGTTTCAGCAACTAGCCGAAAGTCAGCCGTACTCTTGAGTCCTGGGCACTTCAGCCTGCATCTCACCACGTGCCTTTTGTCTTTTCTTCTGCTGCCTTAATCTTAGTGTTTCTAAGAGTGTTGTACTGCTGCTGTGAGCTTGCTGGGTATACTTTAGTGCCCAGGGTCTGTTCAGAGCTTTTATGAAAGCTCCCAAGATATGAATAAAAATTCATGGTATTACTCTGGGAAGTTACTTACACTTGGTGGACTTGATTAATTTTTCTAGTTATGTGATCAATAATAATAGGATAACCATCTTATATACATCAGTGTTTTATAGTTTTAGCAATACAATGAATTTTTAAAATAATATATCCATTAAATGTTTTGAACGTTTCCTTTTCAAGAAAGCCTGCTAGGCTCTCAGAAAAGAGTGGTGGAGGTGGGCAAGTGTAGACAAAGATAAGAAAGACCCTTCCCCTGCCCTTGAGGGCCTCGTAATCAGTTGGAGGAGGTGGATGCAAACACCGACGTGGGATGGAACCCAAGGCAGGCTGGAAAGATCACTGAGAAGGTAGCACAAGGGCAATGAGTGGGAGGTTGGAGGTTAATTTTGATGGGCAATCTTGGGGAAAAATAAACGAAGAGCTGGTTAGACACTAAGAAAAAGGTATTTATGGCCACATAAATATATAGATGAATAAAACCATAGAAGCTAGGGAGTGGAAGACATATGCATACAGTGATAGTACAGAAGGAAAAGAGACCAGGGCATGTGGAAGACAGAGGGATGGTGCTGTGAGAGATGGAATTGGAAACGTAGGTCAGGTCTAGGATCAGAGCATCAGAGAAGGTGACTAATCTTAGCTGAGCTTCCACTGGGAGCCAGATATTATACTAGGTAATGTGCAGAAGTTATTTCATTTAATGCTTATTAGACCCTAAGGTAGTTATTTTTATCCTCATTTTACAGATGATAAAACAGGCTTAGAGAAGAAAATAATAGATGCACATTCACACAGCTAAAAAGCCAAAAAGCCACAAAGCCAGGTCAAACCCCAGATCTGTCTGCCTCCAAATTCAAGCAAACTGAGCTCTTTGCATCTGCCCCCACATGACTGGGACTTTATTAGAGATGCAGGGAGTTATTAAAGGTTTGTGAAAGGAGCAAGAGAGTTATCTGGATTCACTGTATGGGATGCATGGGCAAGTGCAGAGACCAAAGGTAAAGGTAATAAAGATTAGAACAACGCTAGTAACTGAAAAGTGTAAAACACTGGAGAGTTGGTTCAGGGGTAGAGCCTACATAGCTAAACCACTGGGTTTCCTGGGCACAAGTCATGAATGATTCCAAAAAGCAGCCTGTGAGAACACTGGTGTCATCTGTCACAGACATAGTGTACCTGACTTGCTAGAATATGGAAAAAGTGGTCTTAACCATTCTCCTTGAAACATCTGTAGATTTTTTAAGTACACAAATCATTGTTAGGAAAATCATTTTGCTTCTGTTTAACGGTAGAGCATTGCCTTTCAATTTAACAGTGACATGAACATTTATTGTGTATAAGACTGTTCATAAATCAGGTGAGTCTCATTCGAACTTTGTATCCTTGTACTTTTACATTTCAATGATGAGTTAATCCAGGCTGCAACTCTATAGCCAATGAACTGCCTGGTTTTCATAAAGGAGGGTAGAATCCGTGGCAAAGAATTCAAGAGGCAGTTATTATTCAAAGACCAAAAACATGGTACAGCTTCTTACGTATTTTGAAGGGAGTACTGAGAAAAATTGATTTTTGATCTTGCCAAAGAGAGATGAAGAGAAGTCCACAATAGAATAATACAAATACTTGAAGATTTTCAGCATATTGGAAGGATACAACTAAAAGAATAGTAGAACCAACATTAAAATGAATAAACTAAATCTAAATGTTGAAGGAAGCATCTGAACATTGAGAACGTTTTACCCTTTAGCAGAAATATGTCTGGATATTTCTAGACATATTTATATGTCTGGAATATAAAGATGGATACATTTATATTCTAGACATATAAATATGTCTAGAAATATCCAATGGTTAAAAGGATAGTTTTAACCATTGCAGCACGGGGATTCAAAATTAGATTGGATAAAGGAGGAAAAATAATCGTAGTACAATATTCTATCTGACAAGGAGCAGATGGCCGCAGCGGTCTCCGGTGGGTGCCTGCTCTTCTCTATGACTAAGCAAAGTTTGCATACAGACATGACGGCCTTTTCCAAGCCTAATAATGATGGTAATAGTGATCATAACTCTAATTTATTAAACACCAATTATATGCTAGGCACTGTACTAGCTACAGTACATACATTTTCTCACTTTATCTTTAAAACAATCCTCTAATGAAGGCACACTGTTTCCATTTTACAAGATAAGCACATGAGTTTATGAAGCTTCAAAAACCTTCCCAATGTCACACAGCACAAAGAGTGGCATATCTGGAGTTCCAACACAGACCTAGCAGACTCTAAAACCTACAGTCCTTGTTCGAATCTAGGAACCCTCCGTCCTAGCTCCATGTTAGAAACATCTGGGGAGGTTTTACAAAAATTTCAGTGCCCAAGGCTCCCTCCTAGAGATTCTGATTTAATTGGTTTGGGGTGGGACCAAGTCTAAGTGTTTTTTGGTTGTTGTTTTTTTTTTTTAATTTCCCTGGGTAATTATAATGGGCAGTCCACGTGCTAGTAACTGTAGTGTAACTGTGTACTACCACCCAAAGCATTATGAATCTCTGGGAACAGAATCTGAAGAAACAATATAACCTTATGCTCACTCCTTTCATCCACCCCCACCCCCCAACCACACACGTCATTTTCAGATCGCTGTTCTCAACAGAAAAGTTTTAACTATTAGGTTTAGATGGAGTAGACCGAAAGGTCACAGATAATATTCAAGCTAAGTCTTGGTCTCCAAAGAGAGGACCAGAGTACTAGGAATCAATACTTCACTGATGAAGCTTCTTCAGTATTTTTCAACACAGATTCCTAGGCAAACTTTCTTCTGTGTAGGAAAAGCGGTTAGCAGCTACATACCATTTTTTAAAAATCTTACCCCAGAAAATGTGCCTTATGTATGTCTGAACCACCTCTCAGGCTTACCCTACAAGAGACGCAAAACCATGAACCAAAGGCTGAGGAGTCAAGGACACAGCAATGGGGTGTGGGGTGACAAGTAGCTGGGACAAGGCCAGGACCCGAGGTTCTAGGAAGACCTGACCGTACTTCTCGTTGCCAGCCTTGTGGTGCACTTTTCTCCTATTCTAGACAGAGAGTAACCATTATGGATAAGTCCGTTTTAGTGTTTCTTTTTTATAAAGGCAAATTAAATAAAGCTATTCTTCCCTAGTGTTGCAGGCACTCATAGTCTTTACTTACCTTGTTTTTTTTTTCAGCCCTCTAATCTTTTCTCAGTCCCCTTTAAACCCAGACCACAAACACACGCTGTTCAAACCTGTGCAGTTCTAACATACAAGACACGCCCAGGCAGTTGAAATTGAGAGACAGAGCTACGAGAGGTTTCTCAATGCTTCACAATGAGTCTGGTTCTTTCTTCTACATACGTGCTTCCCCGCCCTTCAGGTGTTTGAGGGGAAACTCCGGAGTGATGACCTCTCTCACAGACTTCTGACAGGCAGACAGGTGGTCAAGAAAGTGAGGCATCACAGGAACTCCATGAAAGTATGAAAGTACGACTTTGTCTCATGACAGATACAACTGGAATTCTAGGGACCATGACCAATCCCATCTCTCCTCACTGGGAACTTCCTTTACCCAGAAGAGGGCCCAATATTTTATTCAGGTGGACTCAGACTTTATGTGGAAATGCCAGGAGAAGAGCATGAACCAGAACATGAAGTTTGGAGACAGAGTCCTATACTGGGACCCAGGTTTTATAATTTATCTGCTATATGGCCTTGAGAAATGTATTTAAATTCTCAAAGCCTCATTTTCCTCATCAGTAAAACAGAAATGGAAGCATAACACACATTAATGATTTAATGCTTGAATGGGCTGATATGAAGATTCAAAAAGATATGCCTATAAAACCCTTAGCATATTCCCTGTTCGTTTGTATGAAATACATTTATTGAAAGCCTAACTAAGCCAGGCATGACTGTAAGTGCTTCGGACCCAGCAGTGGGTGAGATAGACAAAAGTCCCTTCCCCTCTGATGCTTACACTCTAGTAAAGGGAGACAGCAATAAACAAAACAAAGAGATACAAGGTACTGAATGTTAACAGACTCACAGACTTCGAAAATTTTTGGTTACCAAAGGGGAAAGGTTGGGGGAAGGGATAAATTAGCAGTTTGGGATTAACATATACACAACTATTATATATAAAATAGATAAGCAACAAGGACCTACTGTATAGCACAGGGAACTCTACTCAATATTCTGTAATAACCTATATGGGAAAAGAATCTGAAAAAGAATGGATATATGTATATGTATAACTGAATCACTTTGCTGTACACCTGAAACTAACACAACATTGTAAATCAGCTATACTCCAATATAAAATTAAAATTAAATTTAAAAAGGTACTGAATGTTAAGTATAGAGTAAAATATATCCTGTGTCTAATATATAGAAAACTTTCAGCAACTGTTATTGATAAAAAATAGATATAATATCTCATTATATCAACACACTTGTTAGGTAAATACGTGAAGTATTTTTCACAGAACCCCATACATTATAGAAGCTTGAGTAACAAACAAATTAAGCTAGGGATAAAGGAATGTTGCATCTTCTGAACTTTTAGAGAAATGATTGAGCCCCAAATCTGAAGTTCAGTAATGTGGAATCAGCTCTTCAACTGACGTCACAAAAAGGAACCACATGTGCAGTTGCACTGAAGCTATTCCCCAAAGCTTATATAACTCTTTGGAGTGAGGCCATTGGGAAGCAATCCCTTGCTCTAAGAGACTCCATCACTATTTCTGCTTGAGCTACAGACAGATGTGAGCAGCTAATACTGTGTGTGTTGTGCTCAGTGGAGTTCCTTACCCACAGACCTCTCACATTTCTAAGGCTTTTAAAGCTTTATCTCATCAGCGAGTGTTACCTTGTCTCCATCACTTCCATAAATGGATGACCGTTGCACCAAACACTGCCCTAATCTTTTGCATGACTCTGAAAAGTCCTTTTGGTAAGTTAATAATAAACAATATATTTTCCACTTAAAAATCAAATGTCATTGTTTTCATAAGCACGGCTGTATGAATGTAACTGATTCCCTATAGAGTCAGAACAATGTTTATGATATGAAATAACCTCCAAAAAGCCATGGTTCAAGGCATCATGAAAACATAAGCTTGTCATATACAAACAAGCTGGGAACTTTTCCTTCTCAGAAAGGCTCTACAGGAAACACTAAATCTGCTGCTAGGTTTCAGCAGCTACATCTGGCAGGCTGCAGCACGCACTGCCTCGCTGTTGCTGGCAGCATCGCTCACTTTCTGGCTGGCAGAGCCCTAAGGAGGATGCTAGCAGGCAAGCAGGTTTGAGCTATGAAACTATGAGTTCATGTTAAACATAGAATTTACATGAAATGAACCGAGTCACAGTAAATGGAAAGGATTTATCACTTGGGAAGGAACTGTACATCTTAGTCTTATTTTTTTCCAATATTAGCTCCCTAAAATGTTTATAACTTGATTCTTTTCCCATGTACCATACACCTACTCCCTCTCTCTCATTTCCCCAGTTCTACACTATCTCAGCTGAATTCTTCACTCCTTTTGTTGGGCAGGCAATATCTCTGTATTTTTATCAATAAAACTAATTAGATCTGGAAGGAGTAGCATAGCATGGTGATTAAAGGTGAGCATTTAAAGCAGGAAAGATTTGCACTACTTACTAGGTGTGAGACTTTGGGCAAGATAATTAAACTCCCTAGATCTCATTTGCTTCATCTATGAAATGGGGATGATGGTATTTTTTTGTCTCATATCTCTGTTGAGAAGAGTATGAGGTAATGCACAAAGTATTTAGCATACTTCCTGGCACACGGGACTGATTTAAGAGAGTTTGTTTTCTTTTTAAAGGATTCAACTGTGGATGACTGCAGAGGGGGTTTCTCCATATGGTTCTAAGTATATGAATACATTTGGACATAAGAAGCAGTAGGTATATACGCATACATATTTATCAAACTGAAAGCAGTTGTTTAACATCTTTGTGAGTTGCTCACACATTACATCTGAATATCTCTTCATCTTTGTGAATATGAGATTGTGTCGTGGGTGTGGGTGTGTGAGGATAATTGGATCTAATATAAAATGGATGTAATCCCAAATGAGAGAGCCATTCTGTTCTTTCCTTCCAAGAGCCCCTTTGAATTTTCTGTCCTTATATTTTCGTACAGACACAATAGTTGGTAATTCCCTTTACATCCTACTTATCCCTCAACAATTCCATCCTTTGTTCTGCTTGTTAATTTCAGGAAGGATTCATCTTCCGGCTCACAAACCACCCCTTTGTTTGCATCCATCTACTAGTTAGAGCAGCTGGCTTTCCAAACAAGATCCAGGAGAAGTCAGCTGGTTCAGGAAAAATCCATAAGCCAATGGAAGACTGGTTTTAATTATTTTAGGTTGTTATCAAAGTAGTCAATTGCCAGGAACCTATAAAATTCATTTGAAACACATGCTCTTGAACCCAGGTATACCTATTTTTATCCCTGGATTGCAGGTTGAACAATTCCATTTATTTATTTAGTATCTGCTTTGTTCAGAAAACATACTCCTTTAGGACTGCAGGGATATAATGAAATTTATGGTTATAGAATGTTATGACTTTAAATCTTGAATCCCTTTAAATCTTAAATTTAAATCTTAAATTTAATCTTAAATCTCTTTAAATCTTGAATAGAAACTATCTTTCTGGTAAGTGTCAGAGAGTCAACTCAAACTAATATAAGGGGAAAAAACGTATTTTATTGAATCACAGAACTGAAAAGTATAGAAGTGTAGAAAGTATAGAAGTATAGAAGTATAGAAAAGACTTCAGATACAGCTGAATCCAGGTACCAAAATAATTATCATAATGCTCAATCTTACCATTTTTTCTCTCTGTCTCTGTCTCTGTCTCTGTCTCTCTCTCTCTCTAGCCAACCCCCAAATTCACAGCTCTTCTTTCTTTGTGTTGCATTCAGTCTTAATTAGATTCTCCCTTCCTGGTGGGAGGGATGGTCCCTGGCAGCTCTATGCCTTCATGATTATTTCAGTTTATATATTTTGGAAATTAAAAAGGGCTCACTTTCTCCTGGTTCCATGCAGTTTACACACACACACACACACACACACACACACACACACACACACACACACACACACACACACACACACACACACGCATCCTGGAAAACTCTCCCCCCACCCTGCAAATTGGAAGGATGTGAGTTGATTAGCTTACTGAATGATAAACCTTGTAGAGTAAGAAGGAGAAAATTAACATATGTTACTTTTTGGGTCATGTTGCAAGCTTTTCCCCAAACAATTCACTTTTAATGTCATTTCTATCTCTAGGAAAATATCTTTCCTTATTTTTTTCATACTTTGCATTTGGTTTTGCTCTTCCCATGGAAGAGTCTGGACCATCATTAAAAGCATCTGCAATACCTATTCACAATGCTTTTATCATGAGTAAGAAGGAGTAAGGTTTTACCATATGTTGAAGTACGGAAAAAGTTGACAGCTTTCAATGTATTCTCCCAGAGGGTCAGGTTGCTAGGTCTTGTGACTTTGTACGAAAGAGAAAATGGATGTTGTCATGGTTCTTCATAAGGGTGACATGGAAATAAATGAGGTTTTTGACTAAAGGATATATTTTAACCAACAGGCTGAATTCCAGAACACTATTATAAGCAATGAAGACACACTATGGCCACGGAAGAATTTTTCAAACACCAAAGTGTGTGTTTAGAGGTGGGAAATAATCAAAGGATGAGACTTGCAGGGGTATCCAACTTAAATTTTAAAATTAATGCATTTAGCACCTGTTTTCATAGGCTAACGACATAGGTAGAGATATGAAAATGTGATGCATCGATGCACTCAGTTCCTTTCAATTTGTTACATTTCATTAAATATTTAATCCAGAACAATTCCAGGTCATTTTGCAAATGAGAAAAACTGAAACTCACAGAGATTACATGATTCACTTCAGATCACACAACAGGTAAGTGGCAGAGTCTAAACAAAGACCCAGGTTCTCTGACCCCCCCCCCAACCTCAAGCTGCTGTCCAATTTTATCAGTAAACATTCAGTTTTTACATCAAGTACTTATATGTTTCCCATATTTAACATTAATACAAAGTCTGAAAGAAAAATCTAAAAAACTGCTACTCAAAGTTGCCTGCCTTTGAGCTGTTTATTACCAGCACTCCAGGAATAATCAAGAAAGTCTTGTTACATTTAAAAAAAAAAAACAGGGCTTCCCTGGTGGCACAGTGGTTGAGAGTCCGCCTGCCGATGCAGGGGACACAGGTTCGTGCCCCGGTCCGGGAAGATCCCACATGCCGCGGAGCGGCTGGGCCCGTGAGCCATGGCCGCTGAGCCTGTGCGTCCAGAGCCTGTGCTCCACAACGGGAGAGGCCACAACAGTGAGAGGCCTGCGTACCGCAAAAAAATAAAAATAAAAAATAAAAAAATAAAAATCAGGTGAACTAAACAGTGTGCTTATAGCAACTGGCCCCAACTCCTTACCTCATCCCAAGTCAGTAACAAACAGTTCTAGGACCCACATGAGTCCTTGGTCCCCATGTTGAGCGACACTGATGTAAATTCTTATAAAGTTGACCTGGAAATCTGAGTACACTAAAGATTTTGCAGTATCTAGATGACAAGGAGAAAAATACCCCAATAATCACTATAAATTGTGACTCCAGAAGGTGTAGTGGCAAGAAGTGACATTCACCTGATTTTTCCTTTTGGGTTGAGGAAACACACATATTCCAGGAATGAGGTTAAAGCTGCCTCTACCTGGCAACTCGTTTCTCTTCACACGTGAAGACTCCACTCCCCACCAGCTCCCTCAGCCCTTGCCACTGCTACACACTTTTCACAAGGTTGTGTGCCCATGGCCAGGCGCATGCCATCAGGAGAAAGGGAATGACACAGCCAGGTGTCACCTACAATTTTAAGGTTAGCTTCAAAAAGGAAGTAGAAGAGAAGGTTTTATGCCAAATGAAAGATTCTGCTTGAAGATTTTATTCTCTCTAGTCTTGGAGGAAAATTCCTGAAAAATAAATAAAGTACCAAGGTCACTCACCTTTATAAATTGCCATTGAGCAGAGTAGGTAAAGCACAGGAGGCAAAGATATATAAGAAAAGGAATACTTAGAGCTGATTACAAACAGATTTTATCCTTTGTCTACCTAGGCCAGAACTTTCTATCAATTCATTTCAAAAACAAAACAAAGTTCGTACACTTTAGACACCTGGTTGAATTCTTTCCTTGGAGGGGGTCTATAAGAACACAGCTTTATGTATATTCTTCAGTCATACGTGCCTGCGCCAAAAACCTTTGGGAATTCTATGAAAACTGTGTTTGGATCCATTTAAACTATGGCATATTTTTTAGGGAGTGTTTCAGGAATTCCTAGAAAGTACATTTGATAGAATGTAAAATCAAATATGTCTTCCTCCAAATGACACAAACACTTTCGTTCAAGTATTGCCCAGTTGTTCTGTGTATTTCCAAGACAAATTCTGAAGATTAAACTTTACCTCATTTGGAATATGTACTTTTACCAGATAATTAAAATGGTCACAAAATGTGGGGGCCTCAATTACTGAAGAAACAAGAGCTCTACTACTTAGGGAAGGGAGGAAGGGGAGAGGCCACCTCTGTCTATGATGAATTAACACAGATGGCTGAATTTGAATTACTATCGAAACTGCTAATATAATATAACAGTAGCCGAAAATTAACTTCTAAAGGAAAATCTCGTTATTTAAACATTTGTTTTACATACGAATGTATTTAAAACTATGAATCATTAGACTGGAAATGAATGAGAAATGTACAAAATTTTACTTATACTTTTTCTGATATCAGAATTAATTTGTAGAGGTCTATTTGCAACTTCTTTTAATCAAGAAGGAGGATTTAGGGTAAGTAACAAAATAATGTTATTCCTTTTGCCAGCATTTCAGATTTCAATACAAATAAGTTCCAGTATTATGACAGAGAAAGAAAACTGAAGGAGTAGCTGAGTAAATTACGGTAATTCGCTTGACGGCATTTTATACAGGTATAAGATCATACTTACACATAAAAAGGAACAATGGGAAAAAACTTCATAAATAATGATTGGAAAAAAGACTTGTATGTTTATGACATTAAGATATCATGAATGCTAAATGTTTATGTAAGGTTGAGATTTGATTATTTTCTGTTTTCCTTTTTGACACATAATTTTAAATTATAACTATGATGTAAATTGAAAGATAATATATATTATCTTTACAAATGGATTAACTAATAAAGTGGGCTTGAACATATTTTAACCCAATTTATGTTTTCTCAATAAAATGGCGTAGCAATTTTGGAATAAATGTGTTTGGCTTAAAGACATTTTCTAATGAAGATGCATTATATTTAAATTTAGTGGCCATTTTATGGCCTACAACAGCAAATGAAGTTTTTATTTATTAGAAAAGATGAGCACTTTTTAATAAGAGTGATATAGTTCTAGAATAATTTTTAAAGTATTCCACTGGAGGTAGAGTATTCTCTATTCAGCCTTCACTCTACCCAGATAAACAAGCTTGAATAACAAAAACTCCACACAAACTGCCCCATCATTAACAGATGTACTTTAAATTTACCTATTGAGGACCACAAAAATCATCATTTTTTTTTTTTTTTTTTTTTTTTTTTGCGGTACGCGGGCCTCTCACTGTTGTGGCCTCTCCCGTTGCGGAGCACAGGCTCCGGACGCGCAGGCTCAGCGGCCATGGCTCACGGGCCCAGCCGCTCCGGGGCATGTGGGACCTTCCCGGACCGGGGCACGAACCCGCGTCCCCTGCATCGGCAAGCGGACTCTCAACCACTGCGCCACCAGGGAAGCCCAAAATCACCCATTTCTATATCACTCTAAGTAAACCTAAATCTGTTTTCCTAAGCATGCTTATTAAACTGTAAAAGAGCAAGCAGAGCTACCAAATATTCATTCCAGAAAACAAACTCCATGAAGAGTGTAATTATTTTGTTCTTTCTTTAAATCTCCTTGCCAAGAACCCAAACTGGATTAAGTATTCAACACCAAGAGATTAAAGATGTATATCCCTGTAGCTACCACTGCACACATCTCCACATAATCACTGGGATTAACTTTCCAAGGAAGTAGATCAAAGCTTTATTTCCTTCTGGGTATCCGACAATAAAAGCCAAAGCTAAATCAAACTCTCATCACTTTTGCATCTATCCTTAAGCTACTGGTTCAAGAATAATCAGAATATGTAAAAGATAAGGTCAGTGAGAAGGAAAGGAAAGGAAAAAAAAACTCTTTCACATTGAACAGTGATAACACGAGTCAAACAACAAAAACAAACAAAATCACGTGAAAGTTTTCAAAGCATCATCATCACCACCATCTTATGCTATCATTTAATGTTCATTTACCTTTTAGCAAAGACTCACTATTTGTGCATTTTAAACTACAAATAAATCAGCCCAGCTATTGTATATCAATTCTTGGCAATGAATGATGATGAATCTTTGCAATGAGCATCTTTACTTTTGCAGAAAGTTTGTTGCAAACTAGATAATGTGTTTTTAGTTCCAGCCCAAGTTAAGAAGATTGGCTGCTGAATGGAATAACTTGGATTAAGCATCCACGATTCAACTCACTTTTTGTACTTATTAGTAAAAAACTTGGGTCTTTTATATAAATGTATGTATGTATGTATGTATGTATGTATGTATATATACACCAAGCTCCTCTGGAGTAGAGGTTTGCTTTGACTAAGTCTGTATTTGTACCCCTGGATTCCACTTCTGCCCTGGTGCTTGAGAGAGATCCACAGGGAATTCAAAGGGGAAGAATCTGGCCTTTTGTCATTAATATTCCTACAAGTCCAACAGGAAAACTAAAGCTCTTGGCTGTTAAACACATCATAAACATCAATCCATATTTGATGACTTGGCCTTCTGTTACATATTAAAGAATAGATTTATTTTTCCATTATTTTGATTCCCTTACTTAAAACGCCGTTATCAGCAACATTTGTGAGCAATAACAAAAATATACCAATATTGAAGAGACAGAAATATTCCAGGAAGAAACTCCTAAAAAGACAATTGTTTCCTCTGGGCATATTATAGACTTTGAATCTTCAAAAGATTTATCTTTTGCATACACTAGACATTCTAACTTGGTTAAAAAAAAAAAAAAAAGGCCTGTGCTTTTCAGAATCTCCTTCAAAGCTTAGAAACATTAGGACCAATATTTATGAAATTATGAGATCTTGGAAAGAATGAGAAAAATCTTCCAGACTTTGGCTACATTTTTATCTGAATCTAATTAAAAGATGGTGAAAAACTATCAACACAAGTCCATTTGGGATGAAAAAATAATGTTTTTATAGTCATGTTATTGTAATGGTATGCAATTATATTTTTCAATAATGCTTATGATGTCCAGAAGTTATTCACTCAATCATATCTTTTCTGCAACACAGTAATTATATAATATACATTTATTTTATACTTCCAAATGTCTTATTTGCTAATGTTTAAATTTCTCTCATATTAATCAGCCCATTGTTTTAATCAATCTAAAATATATAAAAATTAATGTTGCTAGAGAAAAGTAACATATTTCTCTTTTTCTGGAGGTGTATTAACCCTCTCACACTAATGAGGAACATACAAAACTGTATTTCTCACATAAACTTTGTAAGATAAAAATGGGACCTAATTGTGTGTCTCAGAAAATAATCTGACATTGCTATAAATTGTAACTGCCAGTCCGGGGACAATGCAACAGAAATTCAATTATTTGCAACCACATTAAACTCTTATAATAAGAAACACATAATCAGTTTGTGGTCCATGATTTCTCAAATTATAACTTAATAACCGAACGTACTTTATCAGATTTCTACATGGTGATCCACACTCTACAAGGTCATGGAGAATAACATGGTCTCTGAGCAGCATCTCTTCTATTAAGAAGTTTAACCACGTGATCGTGAAATCATGAAGCCGATCTCTGAGGAAAGCAAATCATTCAATTTCTCAGTGCATAGAAAAGAAAGGAAGCATTTGGCTGCCCTCTAGGATTTATTTGATCTGTGTCTTATTTCTCTGCCTATTGGCTTGTGGTACCAAGTTGCTAGAAAATAGAAGCTTAAAAAAAGGTAATCATATAGAACTAGGTCAATGCGCTAAAGGAATAGGAAACAAAAATGATACTAGAATCCCTCACTTCCTGTGAAAAAAATCCTGTGCAGTAAAAAGGCACAAAGTTCTCCAGACATATCACCTTTTATGTTGGCAATTCACACCCTGCCCTTCCTGCCTTCTCCAGCCATTAATTCTCTACCTTCCTTAAAGTCTAGTTTATATGGAGAACATAGTGAAGCCAGAAAACAGCACTACAGAATGAAAAAGTCATCTAGTTTCCATGATCATGTCTCTGTAACAGTGAACAGTTGAACCATTTTAATCACATGAAGGACAGATTTCAATTACTGCACAAATCCTGCTAGAATGACACCAATAGCATCAACACTGACAGCTAACTGTCGTTGAGTGTTGACTCTATCCCAAGCTCTTCCCCTCCATTATCTCATTTCACCTCTCAACTACCAAAGTGCAAATCCTATAATTTCTCTTTACAGCTGAATATCCAGAGACTGTGTACAGTTAGATAACCTTCCAATATTGCAGCTGATATTACACGAAGGCCATTGAACCCAGTGCTGGCATACTCTTGTCACCGAGCCATGCTGTCTCTTACTGTAGTCACTATTAAATCCATGAAATACATGGGACACAAAAATGATCACTTAGAGATTTTGCCATGAGCATCTGCAAATTGTTTCTTCAGATTTAAAAAAGTATATACACACACAAACACATACAGAAGCATACACTCAGCTTTGTGTACTAATTTTTGTTTGATTACTCTCCATTGTACCTTTGGATAGGTTGTCTCAGAAACATAGCATAATTCCCCTGTGTTTAAAAGAACATTTTATTTGTGATAACAATGTGTACGTTATTCAAAGAAATGCTTCCAAGTCACTCTTTTCACATTGCCTTTTCCCATTTTCCAAATCAGCTCACCTTTGTGTACACCCTTATAACCATGTCATTAGCTATAATAATGATTGATCTAGCCTCCTTGCAGCCTTTAGCCATCTGTGCAAGCACAACTTTCAACCCAGACATTTCAAGCATTAAACATATACTGGAGCTCTGTTCAATAGATCTTTCATAAACCCCCAGCTCCCAGCCCCAGAGAGTAAGAAAAGTCAGGTCATGAGCAGGAAGTAATGGAGACAAGGCAGTTTCTGAGCTGAAACTCAGACTCAAAGCTGGTTTATTGTTGTCATGACGACAAGTTCCACATGCCTAAAGTCACTGGTTTCTGCAAAGAATGATGCAGTGTCTAGCCCTACAGCTGGACATATAAACCAAATTAGTCTGTCATGCCTCTACCTGCTTTGTGGTTATTAGTGAAAAGAGCAATATATCACACGATCGGTCATGCAGCAGTTAAGCTCCGCACACACTGCTTTCTCAGATCTGTAACTCATTTTTTTCAGCTCCTCAGAATAATAGTTTGAATCTGGAGGCCGAGCGGGGGGTGGGGGAGGAAATCAAAGTAATTTGGCAGATATCTAAAATTCTTCAATGAAGGATAAAGCGGAAAGCAATCTATAGCGTTTCTCCATACTAACTCTACCTCAAGTTTTAAATCACACAAGCAGTAAGAGGGTCTCGCAAATTCTCCGTAAAAGAGCTCAAAACCTCATTGATTTGCAAAAGATTTCTTTTAAATGAAGAGGGTGTTTGGGGAAAGAGAAGCTAGGTTTGCCTGCTCCAGATGTGAAATGAGAGCCTTGAGAGCTCAACTCTCTTCCTTGCTCTCCAAGTGATTAATTGGATGATCTAGGGGAAGTAATTTAACCCAGCCGTGGAAAAAGAAAATATGCACTTACCCACCAGAACTGGATGTCTTATTTGCCTCCACACCTGCGCCATTGACATCACTCCTTCCTTAAGAAAGTTATAAAGACCCCCTCTTGTGCAACATACCCTTCCCCTCCCTCAGTCCACGCTCACTTTTCTCTCCCGCCTGCTTTAACCCCTTCAAGTCTTATCACACCTATAAATATTTGATATTCCCCTGTCTCCTTCCTCCACCTGGTTTGGTTCTATCTCCGGTGTCTACTGGAAGAATGCTGAAAACTAGGAAGCGGGTCCAGTCTGTCTTTGGCATCCATTCTCCTTATTCAATCCACTTGGGGCTCTTTTTCAGCATTTGGCATTGCCACGCTGTCCACACAGCTGTTTGGGGTTTCATTCTATAGTATCCAATCTGGGCTTGCCTTCCCTACAGTAGTCTAAAAATTCCTTATGTGCTCTCTCCTTCCTACTGTCAAAAGTCACTTTTAATCATTTCTCCCTATTTAACCGGCTTTGTGGGGTCAGGTCTCCCTAAAAGGAACTGGGTAAGGGGTGCCGCTTCCCCCTTTGTTTGCACATCCCCTGCACTTTGGGTGGAAACTATCACACCAATGAGCAGTCAAAGGCAGCAAGACCAGAAGCAGGGTTGCTTCTTAGGTAGGGTCTTGTGAGTTGGGGGTGGGGAGGGATGAGAGGGGGCTGCCCATATCACAGTACAATCCCATATTGATAATGAATTTAATATGATAATTAGTTCGCCTTTCCAGATAGCATACTCACATTATAAAAGGAAAAGTCAGTTTATCCTAAAGGAATGAGTTTAATAATGGAAATTTCAGGTACTGTGGCAGCCGGTGAGAGAGACATTTTTGAGCCTGGGAGGTCTCTGAGGAAGTTGGATTGGGTCAGGTCTGGAAGTATTTGAATCCAGGTGTGGCAGAATTATTTGCAACTGAGAAGCACGTAGGACAAAAGACAATTAAAAGCACTGTGCGATGGCAGAGATCCAGCTAAAATATGAGTCAAACCATATCTCCTGGTATAATCCACACGTCTTTAATATGTTAGGTTCCTGTTCTTTAGCTGGCGGCACAGCATTGAACTCTAGATCCTTTGAGGATCCCTGTTTATTGTTTATCATATCAGTATCCAGGATATTTTGCTAGAATTATTTTCATACTTAAAAAAAACCTCTTCATTAAAATCCACAATGACCCATCTGAGTTATTTTATTTATTATTATTATTATTACTTTAACATCTTTATTGGAGTATAATTGCTTTACAATGGTGTATTAGTTTCCGCTTTGTAACAAAGTGAATCAGCTATACATATACATATATCCCCATATCTCCTCCCTCTTGTGTCTCCCTCCCACCCTCCCTATCCCACCCCTCTAGGTGGACACAAAGCACTGAGCTGATCTCCCTGTGCTATGCGGCTGCTTCCCACTAGCTAGCTATTTTATATTTGGTAGTGTATATATGTCCATGCCACTCTCTCACTTCGTCCCAGCTTACCCTTCCCCCTCCCCGTGTCCTCAAGTCCATTCTCTACGTCTGCGTCTTTATTCCTGTCCTGCCCCTAGGACCCATCTGATTTAGATGTGTGTTGTTTTTGCCCCTAAGTACTAAGAAACAAGTTTAACTTAAACAATTTTACAGCACCTCCAGACGACAGCAGCACACATTTGGTTTTTAATGGTCGTGTAGGGCTTTAATGGGTTTTAGAACCGTTGAGAATATATTTGTTTTAGCAGCATGGCTTCTACACACAAAGACAGAGATTTTGAAAAGTATGCACAAAGTTATTGCTATCCAGATTTAGACTAATTGTCGTATGATTCTATACATAAATGTGAATATGAACAGGTGAAAATATATCTACATGCTATAAAAACGCAATTACATTTTATTTAAAAGTAATTGATCACTAACTGGTCACTTAATAAAGCTCATGGTATATTCAGAGTACAGTGGTACATAAAGGACAGTTATCATAAATGATGTTTCTTAATAGAATGATATTTATTCTTTAATTACCCTAATTATAGCCTTAAATATGTTTCTGGAAGACAGATGGGTCAAAGAAGTGACCGGGAGTGGGGAGAATAACAGTAAGGAAGCAAACTTAGAACCTTACAAGTGAGACTACTTTGTTCTCTACTTTCATTTGGAGAAAGCAAACAAAAACTCAATAATTTGGAAATGCCCTGAACAAATAAAATTAGTGAGCCTATTACTCACTAATTAGGAAATTCCTTCAGGGCTGGACCATTGTGCTATATCACTAAGCAGTTCATTCTTATGTTAACTAGTTCACCTTTCTACGTTCCACGGTCTATAACATGCATTCCTTACCCTAGTCGTACCTGCAAGTATAGACTGTCCATCTCAAGGGGCCTCACACGGGAAGGTACGGATGGCTCAAGAAACAAAAAGTACTGTTGGAAAGGTCAGCAAAGAGTAAGACTGCCTGTGAATGGAAAGGTTTCTATAGACTGCCCAGAAAATTAAACCACCTTTACTTCCCCAGTGTTCATCTTCAGTCAAGCTCACAATATGCCAAGAGAGATATGACAATGGCTAGGGTTTTGTTTTCTCTTTTTTTAAAATATTTTTTAGGTTATATTAAATTTCTGCTGATACCTGAGAATAAAAATCATTTCATCACCATTACCAGCATCAACACACCATCCGCATCAATGTGTGTGGGAGGTGGCCTCTATCGTATTACACGAACTTCCATTCCCTGTTTTCCCCCACGATCTCCTCACTTCCTGGTTGCTATGGATTCCACCTGTGATGTGTAGTGTGCGATGCCTGCCAATCCATTCTTAGTACCCAGTACTGTGAGGAATGGAAGCAAGTCACTATCAGCATTTGAATAATCCACATATCTCGGTAAAATGCTTCTCTCTTTTCCATTCTGGCCTACCCACTTTTCGTCCCAACATGTTCTACGTGTAAGACAGCAGAAAGAAGCACACTGGATACACCAGATTTAGTCTCTACCCAACTGTCCTCTTCACAGAGAAATAGTGACCTCGTGACTATTGTTGCTGCTGTGATTGGTTTCTCTCAGCTCCTTCCCTTTAGGTCCCAGACACCGCAACAAAGAGAACAGGGCCAGAAACTGTAAGCACCTCCTCAGGGCATGCAATTGTCCTTCACCTCCATAGCCGTACTCCTCCAGTCAAGCCACTACACTCCAAATCTCTCTATGGTTAAAAACTGAAAGTCATTTCTCAACAGCTGAGGGATCCTACTCTCCCAGGGCCAAGCTAGACAGAGTCAGCCATTTGTTTTTCCTGTCAAACTCAACCAGCCCTGAGATATTTGATATAAAACTAAACTGCGGGTTACACAGTTTAGGCCTTAACTTGGGAGCCTAATGTGACAGGAAGGATTAATTGTAGCTAGGTGGACTGGAAAGAACAGCAAAATTAAGAATCAGAGAACCCCAGTTTCCTCTGCCAATTCTGTCCATAACCCTACATTCAAGCCAATTCACCTCACTGCCTTTAATCCAAAATTGAAACTTATCTCTAAAAACCTCCAAAATATTTTAAATCAGATAAATTATTTAGAAAATGAAGATAAATAAAATTCCCTACTTATCTCAGCAGACTTATGGGAGTATCTGATAAATTAGCTGTGTGATAACTAATAAGGTTGTTGAGTCTCTCATGACCTCAGTTCACAAATGTGGGAAAGAGAAACAGAGAACTATACTAGTTGCTGGCTAAGATTTCTTCCTAACCTACAATTATGTGATTCAATTAAAGTAATAAATATGTACGCTCTTTGAAATGTATACCAGTATTATCACAAATATGCATAGCATGTTTTTATTAAATGTCCAAGAAATCGTCTATGTGGATGTAAAACATTCTATGTGGATGTAAAAAACATGTAAAAGTTTCAGCTTTTAAAGTACATTTTTGAAAAATATTCTGAGATTCTCTCCTTGGAGTATGGTCATTCCCATTTTGGAGGAATGAAGATCTAAAGTTTTCAAATTTTAGCAATCCTATAATTTTCACTGAGAAGATGTGCACCTAGTTCCATTTAATATTTATGGAGCACTTTGTATTTTCAAGACTCTTATAGGCATTAATAAGATATTCCTCACATAAATCTGAGAAATCAGTTATTACCCTCATTGTATAGATGAGAAAATTGTAATATAGAAAATTAAATGAATTGCCCAAGATTGTAAGGCACATCAGTAAAAGGCAAAACTGCAAAAGGGGGCTCAGACTCTCAGCGCTGTGCTTAAACATGACTCGGTCAATTCTTCTCACCACAAATTTCCTTCTGTGTTTCAGCTTCTTTCTACCACTTGATACACACAGTAACAAAAACAAACCAACCCACACATTACTGTTTAAATTTTAATGTCTAATTTTGTTCTTATATATAAATGCAAGATATAAGTGCCATCCATTCATTTGCATTTAAAAATACACTTTAGGGACTTGCCTGGTGGTCCAGTGGTTAAGACACTCTGCTTCCAATGCAGGGGGAGTGGGTTCGATCCCTGGTCGGGGAACTAAGATCCCATATGCCACAGGACACGGCCAAAAAAATTAATAAATAAATGTTTAAAAATAGGAGTAGTTGAATAAATTATTGTATATTCATACTATGAGGCATTATGCAACTATTAAAATAGAATGCATTTTAAAAAAAAATAAAAATAAACTTTAGTTCTGAAGTCAATTTAAAACTTTAAAATCAGCTTTCTTGATTTATTTATGTAGGTGGTATGTTAACAAGCACAATGTTTAAGATGTGTTTAAGATTCTCATTTTTAAAGACAGTTTCCCACTCTCCTATAATTCTGCCCTATGGAGGAAAGTTTTGGGTTGTTTCGTTTTGATTTGCTTGTCTTAGTTTTCTTTTTTTTAATTGGTGGGTGTGGAGATAAGGAAAAGTTTTTGCCTTGCTTCTAGATCAACATTCTGCCAGGGTTACTTCTTTTCTGCTCACTTTCAGGCAATAAATAACCCTATGAAGACATTAAAATGCCAACACAACCTCAATTCAGTCATTAGGTCATTCAGTCCTAGACAATACCCTAAAATATGGACATCATTAGAGGCCCATCATCTCCCTCTTTCCAGCCAAGACCTACCAGAATGGGGAAAGAGCACAGGGAGCAAGTGCTGCCTCTTTATACGTCTGCCCATGAGAGATGCGCAAACGTCCACTCACCCTCATTGGTCACACTGAGTTCATCAGGGCAGGGATGGATGGATGGATGGATGCATGCATGCATGGAGTGGTTGATTTTACAAAGAAAATATTTTAGGGCAGGGATTTATAATCCTCCTGCAAGGGGAGGCACTGAATAAGGGAGAAGAGGACTGTAGGCCACCACCCAGTCTGGCTTCAACTCCCACGATACAGGGGCAGGTCTTCCACAAGACATCCCCGATGCGCACTACACTTCTGGTTACCCAGTGTTCATCCCACACAAACTCTCCCTTTGTGGCCTTTCATTCTGTGGCAGAAACATCTCCAGGCCTAAATTTCTATCATAGACTCTATATCTGTCCCCTGGATTTCATGTACTTTTAACCAGTCATCTTACAGAACCAGCATCAATTCCCAAAATAGCAGCCACTTTCTCTTTAAACCTGTCCTTATACCAGCACAGCTCACCAGGAAGCTGGTGGCACAAATATCCCCACAACTTCAGGGGTCACATATTCGGGTCCTTATCCCCACCTTCAAGCGGGAGGAACAGATTTACAATGAGGCAACAGCTCTCCCCAAAGAAATCTTTTTACAAATCGTCCTCTCCTTTCTACTTTCTCTAGACTTGTACTCTTTTTGTTTTGTTTTGGTTTTTTTTTTTTTTTTTGGTACGCAGGCCTGTCACTGTTGTGGCCTCTCCCGTTGCGGAGCACAGGCTCCGGACGCGCAGGCTCAGCGGCCATGGCTCACGGGCCCAGCCGCTCCGCGGCACGTGGGATCTTCCCGGACCGAGGCACGAACCCGTGTCCTCTGCATCGGCAGGCGGACTCTCAACCACTGCGCCACCAGGGAAGCCCTAGACTTGTACTCTTAAAGCATTTGAGGGGATTTAAAAATTGTGGAACCAGTTCTTGGCAGTTTTCATTGACAGTTTTATATATGGTCTGTCTCTCTCTCACTTTGGTATCTGATATCTTGACTCTTCTGTTAAAATTTCCATATGAACACTCCAGTCTATACTTTTATCCTTACCATCAAGGCTGTATGGCTCAAAATGATTACTGCTGGTCATGTCTGAACTACAAAACTCCTGTCCCTTCTCTTTCTGGTAAAATTCCTGTGGCTCGCATTCTGCCGCTAGTGTGGACATTTGTCCCAGGTCAGGTCCATCATAGTACCTGGTTCCCCGGTCTCAATGAGTGGCTGAGGGATTAGCATGTGACCTGACCTACACAATTCAGGGTTCTTCCTTGTAGAAGGGAAAGGAGAACTGTTTTTCCCCCTCCTCTGATTTCTAAAGGAGATAGAACATCTACTTCCCATAAGAAGGCAGTGTTGAAGGGAGCACTGTTACCATGCCTCCACATGATAGGACGAATGGTTAATCTAATTGGTCAGAGCTGGACATTCATTGGCCATGTAGTGTGATGACTACTCTTAAAAACAAGTAATAGACTCCTCCATCTCATCATGTTGCCTGTTTTATCAATCTCTAAGAAACATAATGGTCTCTTCTTCTTCTTCTTGCTGCCATGCAAAGTTGCAAAGTTGGCGTCCATAAGATCTACTTTCTAGAGACAAGGCTGACCAAAATGTCTCCCACTATCTCATTTCTGCCAGCCAAGGAAAGTCTGAGGTTGGCCTCCAGTCCTCTGTGAAGTTGGGTAGGTTTGTGGACTGAGTTGATTCTGTGGAAGCATGGGTGGTGATAAGACTTAAGGTTGAAGAAGGAATAAACCTATTCTATAATCAATCTATTGTTTTGGGGTGGTTGACTTTATATACTGATCCCAATTGTCCTATTTTTTCTCTTGCAGCTAGAACCCAGGAATATAGGAGGTGTGAGTAATTGGTTCAAGAAACTTCTAGCATCAGAGAATTTATTGTCTAGAAGTGGGAGAGAAAGAACTACTTTCTTCTCAAATTATGGAGCTGAAGGAATGCAAGTCTGGAGTTCCTACCACACATGGAGAAAATGCATCTGCATCAGTAAAAAATAAATCTAACCCACACAGAGAGGCAGGGATTCTCAAAAGTGATGGCCTCCACTGTCTCCATCATTCCTAAGGCCAGCTCCATGCATATACTGAACTGAATTTGGTTATAAGAACCAATAATCCCCTCTTATTTCCTCATGCTAACTTGAGTTAGGCTTTCTGACACCAGCAGTTGAAAACAAAATCCTGATTGATACAATCACTGACTGCTTCTTAAGACTATTGACCACTTCCCCTGTGCTCTTTCAGCAGCCTACTCCGTGGCCCAGTGCACTGGAGATCTAATAAGAATATCGTTTAGAGCCAAGCTACGCTGGGAAGGATATGCACTCACCTTTGCTAAACACTTGCTTACTGACATTTCCTAACTAGTAATAAAATAGAATAAGTAGATGTACATACATGGAAAAGAAAATGGAAACACACAAGGAGATCTACCCATCCAGCCCACTGCTGTGGTCCATATCACCGGCACTTAACAATTTTTGGTTCCATGATTCCCCTTATCAAATTTGCCTCTTGAAAAACAAATTATATTCACATCAGCTCCGAAACTAAAGCCAAAGACCATCTTTACACTAAAGCGTCTTTTTTCTAAGTGTTCACACACAGGAAATCTTAATATGAGGAAGGGAAGAATCGTATGGAGTTTAGTCGCCATAGAGAATTATTTTATAATCCATTCAGAATGGTCTTACGTTCTTTATGCTGCAGCCCCCTGTGTAAAATCAAAAAAACATTATATTTGGTGAAGGAAATGAGAAATTTTAAGGGTTGTTCGCACATTGAATTTTCATCATAAGGAAAACCTGTATAAAGCTATATAGCACAGGTCTTTCTGTAATTATGATGCATTGAGAAACTATGTAGTATGTGGTGTTCCAACCTGGTACTAGGGAGACAGAAAGTTATAAGTGGGGGAAAGAGGAAAGGTACACTCCAGGACATAGGGATATTATTTTTAAATGGGTGTTTAGATGTGGGAGAGGTGGTGAAGAAAATGAATTTCTGTAGCTCTATTGCTTTATTTTTATATTAGCTAAAGAGTGTGCTGTATATGAAGTGTATAAAGAAGATCACAGCCCCAAAGATTTGATGCTTTGATGAAAACTGCCTAGAATCTGGAAGCGTCCTACAAAAAGCATTGCTGTGGGTTGCAGGTGCTTTCCCTACCTCAGGACCAGGAAGGAAAAATAAATAAATTATGCGTATAAAACATAGAATGACATGATGGATGCATTTCCCTCAAGGCACTTTTAAGCACCTGTTGCCCTGCAGTGTATGTTTTTTCTGTTCTGGGTGCGTGAAATGATTAAATCACTTAAGAGAAACGAGCTGGAAACTGGCAATATTTTATCACATAGTCTATGCTATATAAATGCTAAGTCACATTACTGAAGGAAAAAAGATATCATTTTATAACAGAGCAAGAGCACGTACACTGTTGGAGACAGCCCTGAGCCAACAAGTCCGATGGCTGTCCTCTCGTCTTTGCTCTCTGCTTTGCCTCTGTGACATGTTTGTGCATGTGTTTTCAGAGGTAGCAAAAGGTAGGAATGACCTGCTGGAATTTCAGGTCCACCATGTACAAATGGGCCCTAGTCCATGTCACAGCCTTCAAACTGGGTCATGAAAAAGTATGCCCATTTTTCAGTCGCTTGATTTTTAAAATCAAGAAAGATAAAATGATCTGCCTTCTAGTTTTCATATTCTTAGCAATTCCTGCTTTTTGTGAAATGTGATGTTAGTAATATGAAGGGGATCGACGTAAGGGGTGATTTAAAGTCCTTGAAAGACATAGTTCTCAGAAACATTCCAAGACCAAAATGGTTTACTTAAGTAAAAAGAAAAAAAAAAACTAAAAATATTAACAGATCCTAATTTGACTTCTGAAGAAAAACAACAGAATATTAAACATCTCATAATATTCATCAGATCTTTATTAGAATTAAGACCTCAGAAAAATAGAAAATTGATGTAATATGTGGGTGGTCTGTGGGTATATCAGTGGCCACAGTGTAAGCTTTTATCTTTCTTCTTTAAAAAATTTTTCTCACCACCAGCAGAAGAGAGAAAATTGCACTGAATTTGTATCCTAATCCAACCTAATTCCCTTTCTTTACCAGTAAACTGTATTAATTGGCTTTCTGAACCCTAAATATTAGGACTACTAAGTGGAAAATAATTTGCTGTAAGCCTTCTAGACACTGTGGTTGTCTCCTGTGCTTTTCCTTGCAAGAGAGAGCACTGTGAGACTGTTCGCTCTCCCAGCACAGCCTGTAAAACTCGTCCTGTCCTCTCCAAGATGGCAGGGATGATTAGCAAGTGGTGGTGATCGTTAATGAAAAATGAAAAACACAGATTAGAATCTACCATATAATTGGTCTTACTGCACATACACTCCACTTTGCCTCTCTTGAGATAGCATAATATTTAAGCTCTCTGCTATGGTGAACTTACATCAATTGCTTTAAAGAGGAAGAGCGGGGAGTGGCATAGCCAGCAGTGGCTCCCACTGTTGCCTCTCCTCTTTGGTTATGTTTCCCATGGACTTAACATCTTAGGCATTCAGGAGAGAGAATAAAGTACTGGTGACAGGGAGTGAGTGACTCTGACAGAGGTTTTCCTCTGTGTCCCCCAAATATTGTAAATGTAACAAAATTGTCTGAAAGTAAAAGCAGCTATCACCAGCAACCAAAATCATTCCAGGCAGAGAATCATTTCAAAACATTCCTGTTATTGATGGATAGCGCTCATTTAAAAAATTTTAATTAAAATCGGGCTTCCCTGGTGGCGCAGCGGTTGAGAGTCCGCCTGCTGATGCAGGGGACGCGGGTTCGTGCCCCGGTCCGGGAAGATCCCACATGCCGCGGAGCGGCTGGGCCTGTGAGCCATGGCCACTGAGCCTGTGTGTCCTGTGCTCCACAATGGGAGAGGCCACAACAGTGAGAGGCCCGTGTACCGAAAAAAAAAAAATTAATTAAAACGATTTATATTATACAAATATATACATATACAAATTTCTGTGAAATAAGATAAAGGATAGTAGATTCCACTTGATCAGTGCCTATTCTACCTTAGGCACTGTACTAGTCACTTTATAGAAGCTATCTTATTAATCTTTATGAGAATTCCATGAGCAATTGTTATTTTGCCCATTTTTATGTGATGAAACTGAGACCCCAAGATATTAAGTAGGTTTCCCAACATCAATCACCCAATAGGCTTTGGAACATATTCAAGCCTAGATTTCTTGGATTTCAAATCCTGTTATCTTAAAGTCCAATATCACTTACATTTCAGAGCTTAAGAAAATAATATACTATTTTAATATCAAATATTTTAAAGGACCTACTGAAGATACTGATGATTCTGCCTACAAACACGAAGAAGGGTTTCCTTCTCCTCCATCTTGTGGTCCCCATATCCACACTTACTAACTCCTCAAAGTGTGTTTACTGCCCTAAAGATGCAAAGAACTGCTCAAAAACTGTAATCATGCCAGTTCCCTTCATCAGTCCATCATAAACATTTCTTCAAAGAGCATTTCCTCTCCCACTTCCAAAATGAAATGTAGTTAAAACAAGCTGCATGTTACAAGGCAGTTTTATAAAGTTTTATACGGTGCAAGATTTTTCAAACATTTATGAGTGTATTTTCTTTTTCCTCATAATTTTTTGCCTGTAAACACTGTAGCCTAAGAATAGTTTAAAGAAACTTTTGAGAACCACACCTACCTACTTCATTTGTTCTCACACTATAGTGAGAATACAGAAATAACTTGTAATCAACATGACCAGATTCAATGGCAGAGTCAAGAATGCCCTGGATCTCTGGATTATATCACTTTAGTCAGCTTGGAAATAAGTGTTTGAATGTCCACAGAGTGGGTCCAGAACATAATATTCAGTTCATGGACGACATAGTTAGAATAATCTGTTCTGAGATCACAGAGTAGTGACTAAACACGGTGCAGCTGGGTTTTCCCCCCAGTATTGGAACAGATGGCTCTTTGGTTGAGCACAGTTGCATGAATGTGTTTTTGTTTAGGAACCATGCTTTATTAGATAGAAATAAAGATAGACAGATAGATAGATAAATACATAGATAGATAGGTGGGTAGGTGCTGATACTATGAGAAGCATGGGGAAACTAGACTGATAGCCACAGATTCATATTTCAAATCCAAAGCTCACACTGAATGGGATATATGCTCAGGGAGTGGTAAACATATCACTTGCCAATATTGTTGAAATTATCATTTTCCTCTTCACTTTTGAAAAGTTGAATCTGATTAGGCCAAATGAAGCTATAATGGGATTCCATCATGCTGACATAATAACTACTAGAGTGCATGGAGAGAAAACATTTCTTGGGTTATTCTTACTGGTTATAGAAAGACAAGAGTCAATGTCCAGAGTCTATCCATCATAACCAGGACCACCCTACGTTCGTTTTCTGGGACTACTGTAGCACCCTACCACAACTAGGTGCCTAAGAACTACAGAAATGTATTCTCTCACAGTTCTGGAGGCTAGAAGTCCAAAATCAAGGTGCCAGCAGGACCATGCTCCTCCTGAAGGTTCTAGAGAAGAATCCTTTCTTGCCTCTTCCAGTCTGTGGTAGCCCCAGGCACTCCTTGGCTTTTGGCAACATAACTCCAATCCCTGTCTCCATCTTCACAAGGCCTTCCTTCCTGTGTAGGTATGTCCGTGTCCTCTACCCTCCTTAAAAGCATACCACTCACTGGATTCAGGGCCTATCCTAAATCCAGGATGATTTCATCTCAAGATCCTTTAATTACATTTGCAAATACTCTATTTCCAAATAAGGTCACAGTGAGATTTGGGGTGGACTGGAATATTGGGGGCTGGGGTCACTATTCAACCCACAATAGGCTCTCAGATGTGGGCAGGAAAGGGAGGTCCCTACCCTGGTTCTCACTCTTCGGAGGGCCTCACATATAACAAATTAAAAAATATGGCCACACATAGCATAGACACATGCAGAAATACGTTTATTAAACAATAGAGGAGTGCCACTGTAACTTGAAGTCTGGCTGTCAGCACCATCACCGTCCAACCTGTAAGCCTAAACATCACCTTTAACACAAATCAGGCCCCAGGAAGTGCTTCTCCTCATTTATCCTATATGTCCTTAGAACAAAAGGCATCTATACGTGAACGCCATGGATATGTGCCTTGGTAGCAGTGCTTCTGGGTACAGGAAGAGTACATGTGGTAGAAACACTTAAGAAAGAAAGAAAACTAATTCTCTTGACAAATATTTCCTCTCAAATAGCATGAATGAAACAGATTGTTGCATAAGTATTGTTTCCCATAGTGCTGAGTATCCATTTACTTCTCTTCCTGCTCTGATTTGTGGATCCAATTTGTGATCCAAAAGGTGTATGAATCAGTACAGTATTCACCACAGGTTTACTTAGCAGCTGAGAAACATTCTGTAAGATTTAACTATTAATATTACTCTTAAACTTGTATACCTATTTACAACTATTATCTATCTACCTATCTATGTCAAAATCTGACACACAGTGAAGTATAATACTCTTTATGTTGTCAACTAGGTGAATACTTATCTTTTACAATATTTAAATAATTAAATTTTTAAATGTTAGCTTTATTTAAATAATTTACATTCAGATTTTTTATTTCTAATAATTTTAACTTGAAGTCTACATTTTAACTTTATTAGATGATATTGCATATTTTAGAGAAAAAAACTCCATGAAAAATAATGCTAATGTTTTACATCCTATTCAATTTATATTTCTGAAGATAATGTATTCAAATTATATACACTTTGAAAATAATTACAATTTGTTTAATTTATATTCTGATGAAGATATATTCAAATTATGTGTACTTTGAAATTAATTACGATAGAAAATAAATCAGAAAAAAATCCTGATTATAGTTAAGTAATTAGTGGTTGTGCTGAAATAAAGACAAAAATAAATTTCATCTAATAAATATCTAATAATTTACAAATTATGTACATATCTTTTATTATCCCAGACTTTGCCAGCTCATCAACGGAACATCCATATCTGTACAATAATAATTAAATGTATCTGTCTGACATTTTGGCTACTTTCAGTCATATTAAAACCATAGCTGATTTAGTTCTGTGAAAAGCACCATTTGTAGTTGATAGGGATTGCACTGAATCTGTAGATTGCTTTGGATAGTAGAGTCATTTTCACAACATTGATTCTTCCAATCCAAATACATGGCATATCTCTCCATCTGTTTGTATCATCGTTAATTTCTTTCATCAGTGTCTTATAGTTTTCTGCATACAGGTCTTTTCTCTCCATAGGTAGGTTTATTCCTAGATATTTTATTCTTTTTGTTTTTGCAGTGGTAAATGGGAGTGCTTCCTTAATCATTCGTTCAGATTTTTCATCATTAGTGTAAAGGAATGCAAGAGATTTCTGTGCATTAATTTTGTATCCTGCTACTTTACCAAATTCATTGATTAGCTCTACTAGTTTTCTGGTAGCATCTTTAGGATTCTCTATGTATAGTATCATGTCATCTGCAAACAGTGACAGCTTTACTTCTTCTTTTCCGACTTGGATTCCTTTTATTTCTTTTTCTTCTCTGATTGCTGTGGCTAAAACTTCCAAAACTATGTTGAATAATAGTGGTGAGAGTGGACAATCTTGTCTTATTCCTGATCTTAGTGGAAATAGTTTCAGTTTTTCACCACTGAGAACGATGTTGGCTGTGGGTTTGTCATATATGGCCTTTATTAGGTTGAGGTAAGTTCCCTCTATGCCTACTTTCTGGAGGGTTTTATCATAAATGGGTGTTGAATTTTGTCAAAAGCTTTCTCTGCATCTATTGAGATGATCATATGGTTTTTCACTTTCAATTTGTTAATATGGTTTATCACATTGATTGGTTTGCGTATATTGAAGAATCCTTGAATCTCTGGGATAAACCCCACTTGATCATGGTGTATGATCCTTTTAATGTGCTGTTGGTTTCTGTTTTCTAGTATTTTGTTGAAGATTTTTGCATCTATGTTCATCAGTGATATTACACAAAAGACCCCCGAATGGCCAAAGGAATCTTGAGAAAGAAAAACGGAGCTGGAGGAATCAGGCTCCCTGACTTCAGACTATACTACAAAGCTACACTAATCAAGACAGTATGGTACTGGCACAAAAACAGAAATATAGATCAATGGAACGAGAGAAAGCCCAGAGATAAACCCACACACATATGGTCACCTTATATCTGATAAAGGAGGCAAGAATATACAATGGAGAAAAGACAGCCTCTTTAATAAGTGGTACTGGGAAAACTGGACACCTACATGTAAAAGAATGAAATTAGAACACTCCCTAACACCATACACAAAAATAAACTCAAAATGGATTAAAGATCTAAATGTAAGGTCAGACACTATCAAACTCATATAGGAAAAATAGGCAGAACACTCTATGACATAAATCACAGCAAGATCCTTTTTGATCCACCTCCTAGAGAAATGGAAATAAAAACAAAAATAAACAAATGGGACCTAATGAAACTTTAAAGCTTTTTCAAAGCAAAAGAAACCATAAACAAGACCAAAAGACAACCCTCAGAATAGAAGAAAATATTTGCAAATGAAGCAACTGACAAAGGATTAATCTCCAAAATTTACAAGCAGCTCATGCAGCTCAATATCAAAAAAACAAACAACCCAATCCAAAAATGGGCAGTAGAACTAAATAGACATTTCTCCAAAGAAGATATACAGATTGCCAACAAAAACATGAAAGAATGCTCAACATCACTAATCATTAGAAAAATGAAAATCAAAACTACAATGAGGTATCACCTCACACCAGTCAGAATGGCCATGATCAAAAAATCCTCTAACAATAAAGGCTGGAGAGGGTGTAGAGAAAAGGGAACGCTCTTGTGCTGTTGGTGGCAATGTAAATTGATACAGCCCTATGGAGAACAGTATGGAGGTTCCTTAAAAGACTAAAAATAGAGCTACCATACGACCCAGCAATCCCACTATTCGGCATATACCCTGAGAAAACTATAATTCAGAAAGAGTCATGTACAATGCTCATTGCTGCTCTGTTTACAGTAGCCAGGACATGGAAGCAACCTAAGTGTCCATTGATAGATGAATGGATAAAGAAGATGTGGCACATATACACAATGGAATATTACTCAGCCATAAAAAGAAACAAAATTGAGTTATTTGTAGTGAGGTGGATGGACCTAGAGACTGTCATACAGAGTGAAGTAAGTCACAAAGAGAAAAACAAATACTGTGTGCTAACACATCTATATGGAATCTAAAAGAAAAAAAAAAAAAAGTGGTTCTGAAGAACCTAGGGGCAGAACAGGAATAAAGACACAGATATAGAGAATGGACTTGAGGACACGGGTAGAGGGAAGGGTAAGCTGGGACAAAGTGAGAGAGTGGCATGGACATATATACACTACCAAATGTAAAATAGATAGCTAGTGGGAAGCAGCCACATAGCACAGGGAGATCAGCTCGGTGCTTTGTGACCACCTAGAGGGGTGGGATAGGGAGGGTGGGAGGGAGATGCAAGAGGGAGGAGACATGGGGAGATATATATATATATATATATATATATATATATATATATATATATATATATGTATAGTTGATTCATTTTGTTATAAAGCAGAAAGTAACACACCATTGAAAGCAATTATACTCCAATGAAGATGCTAAAAAAAAAGCATAGCTGAAACATTTTAAAATTATTACTATTGTACAACTATGTCAATGCAAAAGGATAAAACATCTGTATTTAACAGTTATTGATTCATAAATGTTAAATATTTATATTACTGACAAACAATATTTTATTTTGAAATAATCTATTTCATTCATGCTATATGAGAGAATGATTTAATCAATTAGTATTTTCCCTTTCTTAAGTGATCTGTTGGTTTCCATTTGTTCTCTGTCCTCTGGCCCTGCAAATGTTAGCAGTGGGCAGGACCTGAACTTGCTTTCAAAACACATGAAGCAAGTGATTGATTGGCAGGTAGATAGCTAATTTTCAGTTATTCCTACTGTTTTCATTAGCTAGGTCTGCAAAGAAAAAAGTAGCACAGACTGTGGGGCTTAAGCAACAGAAATTTATTGTCTCACAGTTCTGGAGGCTAGAAGTCCAAGATCAAGATGTCAAATGGGTTGGTTTCTTCCAAGGGTTGTGAGAGAAGGACCTGCCCAGGGCCTGCCTCTTTCCTTGGCTTGTAGATGGTCTTTTCCCTGCGTCTTTACATCATCTTCCCTGTATGTGTCTGTGTCCAAATCTCCTGTTCTGATTGGATTAGAGCGAGTTATATTGCTCAGGGGCCACCCTAATGGCTTAATTTAAATTTAATTATCTCTGTAAAGAACTTTCTCCAAATACTGTCACATTCTGAGGTACTAGGGGTTCAAACTATGAATTTTGGGGGAGGATACAATTCTGTCCATAACGATTCTGCCCATAATGCCTACACACAGACATGAAGGTGTTGGCCCTTTGGGGTTTCTTCCTATTGGACTGAACTGTTGTCCATAAATACTTGCACATTTTCCACAAGACATTAACACATGTCAAGTGGTTTTTAGCCACAAAGGACAAAAGGTTCTATAATTATAATCATTTTTCTGGATTTAATTTTGACTATCATTTCCTTAAATGAGACAAAACCTTATATGATAATAGCTCAGCTAATAGATATAATGTGGCATTCTCCCCAAAATCTATTTGTGCTGTGCTTGATAGAAGGAGGAGTTCTCCTCAACTTTATCAAGTTTTAGCAATGTTTCATTTTTTTGAGTCCTATGCAATAATTCTTCAAGCTAATAAACATGTCATTCTTTTATGATTGCTAATCTATTTTTATGTATCTGCATAATATGCAGTTGATGAACTTTAATAAAATCTGAAGTGAGGTCCCCCCGTGGCCATTTTCAGGCTGATTTTGCTGCAAACCAGTGAGTGGAAATTCAGTTCACTCAGCATCCAGTGTGTTTCTCTTTAAAATAGATGGGCTAATGAGAAGCATGTCTGTGCTGGCCCTGTATAATGGTCTGGTCTCTAACACTGGTTGTTAAAACAAACTACACACCATCCAAGACCTAAATGCCAATGATTTGATGGTGTAACATAACTTAATTGGATATACTTTTAGCTTAGAAAGGTAAATAGGAAACAAGGCAGCAAGAATAAGCATGTCTGCAAATATGCCATCTAACTCTGTTTCTGGAAGAAATCCAGGAGATTACAGTCTGAACTAAATCAGATAATTCTGTCAGTTTTCTCTCCTGAAGAAATGTTCTATCCCAAGTAATCAGTAAATGATTGAACCATTTATGGGTTCTACCTAGGATCTAAATAGGAATTCTGGAAGCATAGAAATTTGGTCTACATGATGGAATCCCAAATACTTCTTCTTTTTGTAAGGGCATCCTCTAGGGTCTTTCTCTTTTATACTTCTAACAAATAGTTTGGAAAATTTTTCCATGTTATATTGTATTTTATTATGTACTTGTCTACCTTCCCTATTTATTGCAAACCAGTATAGTCCAGAAACCCTTTTTCTAATTTTTTAATTTAAAATAAAAAACCATAGTGTGTTACACAATTTTAAAATGGAATAGGAATAGCATAAAAATGAATTTTAAATTCTAAAATTAGAGAATGAAAAGGGTTTCCATGGAGTCAACTTGAAGAATTCTCCATTTTCAGGTAACTGGATGTTACCTGAAACATCCAGTTTCAGGTAACATAAGGTATATAAGTGATGAAAATCCCCCACAAACCCATAAAACATACCAGCGAAGGGCCATGAGCCTTAAAAAAATTTTTTTTAACACATAAGCCAGTTGCTAATGTTACACTTTCTCTCCATGGTGACATTCACTCCAGCCACAAGTGTGTCAATGCATATTTCTCTTTCAGCTGGAAAGCAGAGTTGGTAGTTAGGTATCAATTCTCCATTATGTGGTCCCCACCCCACAGAGAAACCCCAATACCCACCCAGTTTCCAGAGATGAAATGTCAATGGATACTTGAATCCCTAGTGTGCTTTGAAATTAAAATATTAAAAGTGCTCTTATTTTACTTACTTTCATTATAATTACTGAATATTACCATGAGCTCATGCTGATTGAGACATATATTCAGATATTCAAAATCAGGTTAAAATTGTGTGTGTGTGTGTGTGTGTGTCCATTTTCTGTATGTTTGTGATTCCGCTAAATACTTTCATGCTTTATTAAGAGAAAAGATTATTCCCCATCTTATTTACAAGGTCCCAAAAAAGGTCTGGCACATAATGGCTGGTGATATATATCTATTTGAGTTTGGCAATCCTTAAAAAAAAATGATGTTCTTAATGACACCTCATCAAGGCTGTTTTATCTTTTTCCCATAAGGGTTTTACACTCCAGTTTCTTTGTTTTGTAAGAGCTTCTTCTTTATTTACAGCTAACTGAAAGTTCTTTAACATAAACCACTGTTTTCTCACAAATTCCTGAACAAAGAAAACATTAATGTATCATCCCTCATTTATGCATAATGCTTTTTAACCATCAATTCTTACTTCTAGAGTTTGATCTTCCCTCCATAACTCTGCCATCTGCTGTTACCAAAAAGTAGATTCAACTGCAATCGTGTGTGTGTGTGTGTGTGTCTGTGTGTGTATAGTAGGGATGGCTGTGTTAAATGAAGACAGCAAATTGATTACTACCTACTTCCACTCAAGAAACCCATGAGTTATGCATTACTGTTCTATGTCTAGCATGAGCAAAGACTATTCTTAGAAACAGAGAAGAGGATGCTGACAAATGATGGTGCCTTCCAGTAAACTGTATTCGAAAACCAGCGGCTAAAACAGTTCAAAATAGGGGTACAAACAAAAAGCAGAGCATAAGACAAAAATC
Organism: Grampus griseus; assembly: GCF_964374135.1. Lineage (NCBI taxonomy): Eukaryota > Metazoa > Chordata > Mammalia > Artiodactyla > Delphinidae > Grampus > Grampus griseus. The sequence goes on along the minus strand of NC_139005.1, from coordinate 46,806,489 downwards.
CCTACAAGTTTAACAAAAAATTTACTGAACCATAAACCAAACAGATATGCATCACCTATTTTTTTTGTGTGTGTGGTTAATATAACTGGGTGCTAGGAACGTATACCAGGAATCATTTGTGAGTGTATCTGTGTGTGTGTGTGTGTGTGTGTGTGTGTGTGTGTGTGTGTGTGTGTGTGTTAGGGGTGGGTGGAGGATTGGAAATTCCTGGAAGCTAAAAAGACCTAGATTTGTTTGATGTCAAGATTTGCTTTCCCACTATATTTGCTGGTAATTATCATATCCTTAAATCTTTGGGAAAATACTGACTCTGGTCAGAAATGCTAGTTATCATCTACAAAGGATATAACACTTCTGCAATTCTCTGCTACTTACTAATTTGGGGAACCTAGGTTAGAGTCTGTGAACTTCAGTTATCTCATCTCTTATGGGGAGTAACCGAACCTTCTAGAAATGCTTTAAAAATTAAACATGGTAATGTCTGTAAGCACCGGGCAAATAATAGGAGCTCAATAAATATAGGTTAACATTTTCTTGGCATAGTATCTTTCGCATTGTAAAAACCTCCAAAATACTGGTGGAATGTATGACTGATTTAAAAATATACATTTTTAAAGAATAATTTAAGGACAAGCCTTTATATAGGAGCCAATCTGAAAGAGCTCTCAATAGTCAAATATAGAACAATTTGAGCAATAAATAATGTGATGTTGGATTATAACCCAAAGAATAAAATAAATATAAACAAATCTATCCTGATATAAATAATGGTTGAGTAGATAAATAAATAAATAAATAAATAAATGGGGGAGAAGGGACAGATCTTCCTTATGAAGGAATATATGTAGATACTCTCCCTCCCACTGTTTGATCTTCCCTCCTGTCTTGAGTGTGGGCTGGATTTAGGACTTACTGACTCCCTTATAGAGAATATAGTGGGGAAAGGGGTAAAACGGTAATTTTACAGTAGTGAACCCTGTGACATCCTACCTTAACCAAGTGATCAAGGTCAACCTCACCAGTGATAAGTCATCACAGTGATATCACAGGTCCCCTGACATAATGTGATAAGAAGGACACATCATGTCTGTGGTGTCCATTCCAAAAGTCCATAACCCCATGGCTATTCTGACCATGAAAATAAAATGTGAGGGATCCTTTTCAAAATGCCGGACTAGTATTCTTCAAAACTGTCAAGGTCATGAAAACAAGGAGAGGTGGAGAAAACGTCACAGTCCAGAAGAGACTGAGAAGATGTGACAACTAAATGCAACGTGGTGTCCTGGATTAGAGCCAGGAACGCAAAAAGGACATTAAAGGAAAAGCTGGTGAAATCCCAATAAATTCTGTAGGTTAGTTAATAGTAATATACCAATGCTAATTTCTTACTTTTGGCAAGTGTGCCACAGTTCTATAAGGTGTTAACTACAGGAGAATCTGAACAAAGGATATGGAAATTCAGTATTAGCTCTGCAACTCTTCTGTAAATCTAAAATTATTCCAAAATAAACATTTTATTTAAAAAATGAAACTTTCATCTGTGGCAACACTCTTCTTATTAACTAATTTCAAACAAAAAGAATATGCACATAAGAAGCTGAAATCTTGCCTCTTCCTCTGGTTCATCCATAATTTCATAACACAGTGTTTAGTGAAGTTGTGAAGTTTAATCAACTCAAAAAGCAACATTATAAAGCTCTTTGAATTCCCAAGATGAAAGAAAATTATATATAAGTGTGTAAATGAAGTCTTCGTTTGGCCATTCAGAAATGTTCCTGGATACGGGAGGCCTAAATAAGAGATGAATCTTTGGAAGCTGTTTTCTCTAATCAAATCCATTCTGCCTGTACCTGTGAGTGCATAATGCAGAAATGATTGACTAAAAATGGAAACTCCAATCAATTTGATTATTTAATATCATGTATCACACAGCCCCAGCCAAAAAAAAAAGGAATTTTTCTTGCTGATTTCATCTATGATTTTGCTTTTTAAACTCGTGAAATTTAGACTGCATGCAGATAGAAAGGCATTTCCCTGTCCACGGGAACACGGACAGGTAGCACTTTTAACATTGTGAGATGAGAGCCATCACGTGGTTAGTGGTCTACCAAACACACCCCTTTGCAGAAATGATGCAATTCAGCTGGAGGGGCTTCATAGTTTTTGACAAGTTTCCCAGCCCCCAGTACTCAGGGTCATCAGTGTGTGGTATTTAACAGGGGCTCTGCTCCACTCTCTGTGGTTGTAGGAGAGTCGCTCAGATACCTGCCTACCAGCTTTGGTCCCAGCCTTTGACCTTCCACATTATCAGGTTTTCACTTTTGGTTTTCACTGATGATTAAACTTAGAGCAGATTGGCATTTCTGGTATCTGGTTAAACACAGGCTGCAACTACAGCAATGCTAAAACTACTACATTTGATTTTATCAATGCAAACTGAGGATCAATCTGGTGAACAAAAGTTTTAGTTCTGTTATTGACTCATCCGTCCAGCTTTTATTATTGGTTTCAGCAGAAGGTTGATTCCAAATAATCCAGAATAGAATTTAATTAGGAAGTCCTTCTCTTGGTCTCAAAATATTTATTCATAAGTCAGTTCATATAGCAGGGAAAGCATGGGCTTTGTAGTTATACAGATCTTCCTGATAACTTTATTATCTGTGTGACCTTGGCAAGCCAGTTAACCTCCCTGACCGTAATTTCTTTTTCCATAAAATGATAATACAAAAACCAACCTTGGGACTTCCCTGGTGGCGCAGTGGTTAAGAATCTGCCTGCCAATGCAGGTGACAGGGGTTCAATCCCTGGTCCGGGAAGATCCCACATGCCACAGAGCAACTAAGCCCATGCGCTACAACTACTGAGCCTGCGCTCTAGAGCCCGCAAGCCACAACTACTGAGCCTGCATGCCACAACTACTGAAGCCTGTGTGCCTAGGGCCCGTGCTCCGCAACAAGAGAAGCCACCACAATGAGAAGCCCGGGCACTGCAACAAAGAGTAGTCCCTGCTCGCCCCAACTAGAGAAAGCCTGCGCACAGCAACAAAGACCTAACACAGCCATAAATAAATAAATAAATAAATAAATATATTAAAAAGAGAAGAAAACAACCTTACATAGCTCTGGTTAAGACGGAGTAGATTCAAATATGCAAAAGTACTTACTACGATGCCTGACTCAATAAATTCCCTTTCAACATCAAAATGTTAGAGACAGTGATTATATTCCAAGTCGCTCACAAAAAAACTAGATAGCCACACTACATAACTGAAATGTGTCTGTTTCAATAAAAAATAAATTAGAAGAAAACACACTGTTGCCACATTCCTAATTAATGCAACAGAGGAAATTTTTTTAAATGAGGAATTAAATTTGTGCTCCTACATGCAATCTAAACATCTTGATTGTTGGCACGTAAAAAAAGTTCATTTAGTCATGAAAGTGATTTTTTGTTTGTTTATCTAACAAATGTCTATTTTCCAGGCATTTTGCTGGGCACTGGAAATAGGGGGAAAAAAACAAAAACAACCACACACACACACAAAAAAAAAACAGTGAGCAAATGAAGATGAGGAAACTGTCTTCTTGTTGCTTACAGACTAGTGAGCGAGATATTTAAGAACAAACATACAATTTGAGGCTGAGATAAGGCCCCTGAAAATGCAATGAGTGAGAGTGATGGAGACAAGGATTTCCCCGGATGATGGAAAGGGAGGAAGGTCAGGGTAGGGAAACAGGGACCAACTTACACAGGCAGTATGTTTATACATGAGAACGACCTACGGGATGAAATGTTAACTGAACTGTGATTGGTGAAAACAAAAGTGAGAGGATTTGTTCACGCTTCCCGTGAGGGAATGAGCCAGGGAGGAAAAGAATGAAACAGCGAGGAGGAGACTCCGTTTCCTCTGTGAAGTGGCTAAACATGTAAGGAGGCTGAGTGCAACTGGCTGTTTTCGTGTAGAAACATGTATCTGTGACACTGACATCAGCCACTGAGAAAGGAATTCAAAGGTAGCTGATCCCAGAACAACATAGATGACCTGCTTTGGAAAATGTAGAATAAATGCGACTTGCCTGGGCAACAAGAATGTTAGCCATAGGACTGCACCAAGACCCAAGAGCTTTAGGAAGGATAGTTTAGAGACAACAGCCTGAAAAAGCATTTCTTTTAACAGGATAAATGCTTCAAACCTGTGTGAGTAATCCTGGAATTTTCAATAAGCCATATTACTATAAGGAATGACTGACTCTTGCCTAATAAATGAAAGAATGAAGTTTTAGAAATGCAACACCATTCCCTAACTCAAATGGTTTATTTCACAACTTAAAGTTTAACATTAAACAAATACACCTCAAGTCACAATGCAATGATGATTGATGTTTTTCATCAACATCCAATTATCATTCCATCAAACCCTGTTGCCTGGGCCAAGGAAAACACAGAGTACGCATCTAGAAAGGGTTATTCTCCATACCATTTCAAACTAACTTGCAGGATATAACTACACTTACTGCATTTCTGACTTGTTAGATCATGTCACAGGGAACCTCGGCGAGAGAGTTTTGGTGTTGTTATCACCTGTGTTTTCCAAAGAATATTCACTGCTTTTGCTATTTGAAGTTAAAAAGGAAAACACCTTTCATTTCTTTGATTTATTCCATTAGAACAGTCTGCGTCTGTGCGTTCTTTGTCTTTTGTTAGCTGTGAAGGCAGCCACTTAGGTATCGAACATGATGTCAGGCTGTGGTGTGAGAGGTCTTGCAGGAGGTACAAAACCTGAAGGGATTTCAGAAAAACAAAAACAAAATAAAAACATCCCTTTGACAGGGCTTCAAAGGAGACCATCACATTCAGGAATGGCTCTTCAAAAATAAAAGCACAATCACTTCCCATTTTGTTCTGGGCTCAGCCAGTGGTTCAAAAGAGGAGTGATGGATGGCTTGAAGGCCGCTGTTGTAAAAACGCCCCACGTTCACAGGGAGGCCTTTTGTCCCGGCTCACTTTGCAAGCAGCTCCCTCAGAGAAGCAGGAAGCTTTCTCACCACTTCTCAGACGACTCTCCTCTGGGGAGGCAGCAACAGCTGCTTCACCCTCAGCAGTTCCTTGCTGAGGAAGACAAAGAATGCACCTTCCCTGCCTGAAACTGCAGGGAGGGATGAGCCTTGAAATGTAATTAATTGCTCAAATTGGAATTTGGCCAGAAGCCCAGGGCTAACAACTACACTTACAGGGGAGGAAGAAAGGCTTTAATGAACTTAGAAAAAAGAGATCTAAAAATTATATCAACACAGACAACACAATATATCTCACCGTGACACTGCAGCAGGGAATGACTTGGATGGGAGGAAGGAGGGAAGGAAGCTGGGTCTCTTGGGATTCTGGCTCTCCACAGTGTGAATAAAATCACTAAGATGACTTTGCCCCACTTCTAAGAACTTGCCTCACACCAGAATGACAATTAAAGAGCGGATCTGGCTTGACTTGAATATCATTTTAATCTTAACCTCAGTAAAAATGGATACACTCTTATTAAGGACACGGGTTCCTATGGGAGTGGCTACGCCAAAGCTTATGCAGAGCAGCTCTCAGGGGCCTGGACCCTAGCCCTCGCCAGATTCTCCTCGCCCCACCTTAGAGTCTCACTGCGTGCAGTACATGAGAAGACAAGGAAGGGGGCCCCCAGCTATGGAAATTCAAACTCAATTCAGCCAACATTTGGGGGGCAAGTGGGACTGGGTGCTAAAAGCTGTAAGGCATCACAAGTATCTCAGATAAAAGATGTTAATGGGCCGCTCTGGGCTTTGGGGAGGGGGAGGGAAAAGACATAGCTGGCCTTTGACTGGAAACCCAGAGCATGAGAGGGGAATCAAGGCCGAGAGCAATGACTTCTCTAAAGAAATGGGCTCAGAAGGCACAGCCAGATGCACGAGACACAGCACACAAGGTCCAAACATGGTGTTTAGGGATGGGCAGGACGCCATACCTGCCAAGTGGGAGAGTGGTTTCCCAGTGGGTGGGCATCATCTGTGGCAGAGGATCTGGGCCAGGAGATAGCTGGCAGGCGAGAACCCTGGAGGTCATCATTCAGTCTTTCAACAAATACATATTGGGCGTCTACTGTGTTACAGATGCTGTGCTCGATGTTGGGGGCATAAGTGCTCAGCATGATAGACAGAGTCATCTGGGAACTTAGTTCACAGGCAGCAGTAAGTCAGCAAGAGATCTAGATTCATGGGCCAGAACCTAGTTCTCTTTGGTAGGAGAACCAGAGGCCAGCTTTCAGATCAGAGGTCCCCATTCTAAACAGTGACAGCTTACGAATAAGTAACTAGGAAACATGAAAATCAGAGTCTATAGACAAATATTTTTCAAAGTAGGTTTCACGGGTAAAGAGCAAAGAAGTGAAGGAGGAGGTCTTTCTTCTGACCAATGAACCTATGTGCTTTCATGTGGCCTCCTTGTAAACAAACCTATATTGTCCTGGTTGAAGAATACATTGTCTCATGTAGGGCTTAAAATTTAAGAATAATATGCTCTAAGTTTACCATTCACATATGCTTTATAAATATTTATTAATCATCTACTATGTACTAGGTACTGTGTCAGGTCCTTACATGCCAAGATGAAGATAAGTCCTGCCCTCAAGGAACTGGTAGTTAATTGGAGACAGACAAGAAAACAAGCTATCATGAAACAATGTAAGAAATGCCATAACTGCCTCCTACCCCTCCACCTGCATCCCACTAGGATTCTGGTCCAATGGACCCAAGATGGAATTTGGGTCATCGAGAGCTTGGCCTAGGCCAGGAAATTATAATAGAGATGAAAAGAAGCAGAAAGGTCCACTTCAGAGGCAAATGCGTATGCAAAGGCTAAGTGGGACACTCAGATGAGGCAACAGGTCCAAAGCCTACAATACTGGGTGGACCTAGAATGAAGTGGGGGCTGAAGGAGGGAACTCTGTGTGATACGACACAGAGAAGGAAGCTGCTCAAAAAGTGAAAATGTGGCTATTGATCTGGCTTTAGAGGGAAAGGGAGGTTAAACAAGTTTCAAATTCAAAGCAGGGCTTCCCTGGTGGCGCAGTGGTTGAGAGTCCGCCTGCCGATGCAGGGGACGCGGGTTCGTGCCCCGGTCCGGGAAGATCCCACATGCCGCGGAGCGGCTGGGCCTGTGAGCCATGGCCGCTGAGCCTGCGCGTCCGGAGCCTGTGCTCCGCAACGGGAGAGGCCACAACAGTGAGAGGCCCGCGTACCGCAAAAAAAAAAAAAAAAAAAAAAGTCAAAGCAGGGTAATATAAAAGGCAAATGCATAAAGCTCTGAGAACAGAGAGGGTGAGGATGGGGCCTCAACTGTAGTGCAGCAGAGACGGGTTTGTGGAGGGATTAACGGAAGGAAGGACAGTGATTTGATTTTCTAAGAATGAGCAGGAGTTAATCAGATGCAGGAAGAAAAGAACATTCCAAGGAGAGGCAACCCCCCAAGCAGAGACATGGCTGCTTCTGAGACCTTGTTGCCATCGGCCTGATGGCCGGGCTTCTATGGAGCAGCGGCATGAGATGAGGTTAAACCAGAAGACAGGAGTCAGATTAATGTTATTTTCATCTTAACTTCTTAATGGAGTAGACGTAGGGAGAAAACGTTCTTGTTTACATTCTTTGGATAGCTGATCTATAAATCACAAACTTAGAGACTTAGGGATATTATAGAAACTATCCAGTAAAGATTATTACTGGGTTTTTTTAGTAAAGATTATTTTTATTGACTCCTTCAAAAATTAGTTTCTATTTAGCCCACCATAAGTCAACTAGAATTATTTGTGGCTTGCTAACAGTTCAATATCTTCGTCCTTTCTTAGGAAAGCACTAAATCTGCTTTGTTCAGTTAAAAATGAACATGTCTCCTGATGAAATGACAGCCCCTTATATGATCCCAGTACTTAATCACTGTTAAATATAAATTGCAGTGCTGAGGGCTTAAAAGTTGCATAGCTTTTACTTTTGGATCTTCAACCTCTCATATACTTATTTTCTCAGATTTCCTGATTTAAAAATGACATGAGATAGATTCAGTCATTAGCCACAAATTAAAGATTTGCCACAAGGTACTTCAGCCCCGTGTAGGCTAAAATTCTGGCCGGCTATTTATGGGATTCATCTTTAAAGTCAACAATCCAGCCTCGAGAGGCACTTGGTCGCTGTGCCATTGTTTAAACAATTATTTGGGTGCTTGCGGTGGTGGTGATGTGTCAAATACTGTTCCTAATTATAAAAATGCTATCCTTGGATCCATGTGTACCCAGGTAACATTATTTTCTTCTTTAGGCACGTTCTCTTAAATATTACCAAATGCACAATCACATACAATTACGGATTAAACTTTTGGAACAAGTAGCTGGGATCGTTTGGTGCTAATAGCAGCCAAAGCTGAGATTTGTGTTATACAGAGCAGGAAACTGTGAGCACTTTCATCAGATCTATTTATCGTTCAGCTTAGTTTGTAGTCTTTATTCTGGGTGAATTAATAATAACCCTTTAGAATCACAGAGGACCTTTCTTATGAGAATACAAAGCATTCTCTCATACCTTCTCTAATTCATTTTGCAACAACCCCGTAAAGCAGGAAGGGTCAGGTATTCAGACAGGAAACCAAAGCAGACGCTAAATGACTTTCCCCGGGACATATGGTTAGCCACAGACAGAGCCGTAACAAGAATGTGAGTCCCTTGACATCAGGGTCAGCATGGATGCCATCGGAGTGGTGATTCTCAAAGGAGGATCTGTGAAGGCTCTCAGCTTATCCACAGGCTGGGGGCTATGAAGTCAAAAACATGTCCATTCACTGTTACTATTAATTCTATACAATGAGTGTCCGGGATGTGACAATCGCTGTAATATGGCTGCTGGTGTGAGGACTCCTGTCTTTAAAAAAACATACAAAACAACCCTCTCCCTGAGCCCTTCTTCTTGCGCTACTACTCTACTATTCAATTTCACTCCTTTTCTCCTTCCTTCCTTCCTTCCTTTTTTCCCCCATCAAGAACAGGACTGAGACACACAGGCTGCAATCCTGGCACAACTCCAAACTAATAATTTAAAATCTTTGTTCAACACTTATTTAGTATGGAATGGGAGACACCAATTTTCTAAAAGTATTCGAGAAAAACAGACACACTTAATAATTCACATCAGCTGACCGACATGGGTTTCATTTTTTTTCTCCGGTCGTATTTTTGCAATAATTTTTCAAATAACGACTTCTTGGGAAACATGTTAAAGGATTTGAAATGTAAGCAATAAAATATATCACTTGCTCCCTATAAACAGCACCCCGCCCGTGCATTATTCAGGTTCAGAATTTAGCTGACTGTAACTGCTGAATTCAAAGACCAGTCAGCTTTCATATGTATGCTACAATAGTACTAAACACACACACACCAGAGATTGATTAGCATATATGAGGGAAAGTTCTAATTTTTCACTTTTCACTGGAGGGCACAGTCTACTTTGGTGAGAGGAGAACGGGACCAGTTTTCATTCTGCTCGTTCTGTAAAGAGCCCTGAGTACAGCCTTGAAATCACTGGCACCATATTTCTGATTGTTTCCCCAGAACTGTACATCTGCAGCCCTAACCCTTCTCAGAGCTCCAGGCTCACTTTCTAATTGCCTGATTGCAAAATCCCTGTGCAGGTCACTTCTCCACATCAAACTCCATAGGTCCAAATCAAGTCAACATTTCTCCTCCAAAATCCTCCAGTTTATGTCTTGAGACTCAAAAAAATATTTCTTTCATGGAAATCTTCTGCATTTCTATAGTCACTAACTTTCGTTTGTTGACTCATTCATTCAATAGTTCATTCAGGAGTCCCTAGGCACTATTCTAGGCACTAGGAAACCAGAGACCCTTAGGAAATTACCTAATGAGCAATGATAGTTACAATCCCCAGATTATAATTATTACAGCGTTACACCCTGGCTCTGTTACCTCATCCCCGAACAAATGCAATAATCTTTCCAGGTCCGTTTTCTTCTTCCCCAGATCTATCCATCCTATTCCATCCACTTAATCTATCTTATTACCCTATAGCTGCATTACTTTTCTTAAAAATCCTCTCCTCAAAAACAGTCTGTGAATTTCTATAGCCAATGAAATAGCCCACGTTAGGGTCCTTGGCAATCTGGGCAGGGTGTCGTAGAGAACAGAGCCCTCACCTGCGCCTGGGGGACCAGGTTTCAAGACCGGCCCCCAACGCTGATGCGAGAGTGACAGAGCCCTTCACCACCCCGTGCCTCAGTCGCCTCACTTGTAAATGAGAAGATCAGGTTAAAAACGTATTCATGTCTAAGATCCTTTCCACTTCTGAAATGTTATGCTTCAGTCGATGAATGTGCTCCAGCTAGCAGACAACATGTTTTTCCCATGCAGGTCGTGTTCCTCTGCCCCAGTGTCCTGACTCTAAAATACGTATCTTTACTCTTCTTCTTCTCTCCCATTAAAAACCATGCACATTCCACATGGTTTTGTTCGAATGTCACCCTTTAATCCGTGGGCTACGAGTGAGATCCTCATTTGAACTCTCCTATGACTTTGTACATACCACTTTCTTAAATCAAGTATGCTGTAACTGAAGTGACTTTAAAGTTCACACACTCTACGTCAGATGTAAAGAAATGTTATTTAATCACAAGCCTCTATTGTCTTTGAATAGCAATAGAAAAAAATACCTTATCTGGGTAACAGAGTCAATTTTTGTTTAAAGCTTATTCTCTTGCAGTTTAGCTAGGTGTATTTGGGGTACATGTTTTCACAGTTATCTCACACCTCTTTATCTTAGTCTTTCTCTCCCAGTAGCTTCTGAGCAACAAGAGATTCCTAGAAAACATCATGGTGGCAGGGGTGAGAGGTCCCTGTCACCTGCGCAGTCCTCAGCTCCTCACTGGTCTCACTGAGCCATGTCACCTCACTTGACCACTGGATGAATTCCTCTTTGCCTGCTGCATCTCCTGGTACTCCCCTGGCCTGTATGCATCTGCTACTGATGCCCAGAGGGCCCACCATGGCTCCCGACCCAACACTGCCCATTTGACCTTGTCCTGCCCTGACATTAGGTCTCCTTGCTTCCCCTTCTGGGCCTGGGCATTTCTGCATCTCCCCATGACACACATGGGCTGCAGGCTGCAGGGGACCAGGGGTGGGAGGGGCTCCATCTCAAGTGCTCTACAGACTGAACACACACAATCATTTCTGCTCTACTGGAGTTGCTCCATGTTATTGTGGGACAAGAGTTGCAGAGCAGCAAAAAGTTATAGACATTAAAATTATCCAATTACTCCACTCATTCTGCTTTATGTTTACTTATTTGAGACTATGCTTTATTCTTCCTACTAGAGAAACCTGTCTTCAAATTGTGGTTTACTCTTCTCTGTATCCTTCTCCATAAACTAACCCCAGAAATTTGCAAGTCTTCTGCCATATTTTTCTATCAATTTATTAGATGTTGATTTCTCTTTTTTCTTATAGAAGAGAAAAGGAAAGCAGGTATACAGAACAGACGGGATTAAGAAAATGAATTTAAATTCTTTCTGTGCTTTATAGCTAGGAATTATGAATATTTATCACAGAAGACAAATTTGACAATTAGAAGAAATTTCACTAAAGTGAATGAATTACAGTGGTTATATGATACGGAGGATTTAAAAGCCAGTATAATCTTATATCATATTTACAAAAGTATCATGTGCAAGCCTAAGAAAGTTTATTAGTTATTATTTGTATGCTAGTTACAGAAAAATGTGCTACATGGCTTTATACAAAACGGCTCTTATTGTCTCATGCAACAAGCAGTATTGTAATGGCAGCCCATGGAGGATATGCCAGCTCAGAGATAGTAACTAGGAACCAGGTCTTTTTTATTCTCCAACATCAGCATCCTTGCTACCTCCTCAAAGTCATATGAGGGATGCTACACTTCCAGGTATCTTCTCCTCATCCTAGACAAGAGAAGGATAAAGCGTTCTCTCCCTAGAAGACGTTCGCCTTTTCGTTCAGGAAAAAATGTTCTTCCTAGAGACTGTAACTGAGCAGGACTCTATGGGGCCTTCCCAGGAAAGGACCACCCCCCCACCCATGACCTCTTTTTGCCTCTTTTTTGTAGAAAAATTTTAGCCTCCTAGGGCTTCCCCGAGTTACAAAGAAGAAATTTAATCAGAGAAGTGAGAAAATGCAAAAACAAAGGAAAACAGTCAAGCAAGACAAAATAATAATAGCTTAGCCATTAAACAAAGTCAAGGAACTTTAGTTCCTCCTCAAGGGCTATAGATAATATTCTGAGCCATATCCTTGAGCTGTTCTTCAGATACTGAAAGCCTCACAAGGTGGAAGTTAACTGCATGCTGACCAAAAGCAAGTAGACCCCAAACCAGTTGGAGCTAGAAGGTCGATGATGTTGACTTCTGAAACACCACCCTGTTCCCTGTTACCTCACCACCAACCAAGCAGAAGAATGCCTAGGAGCTGATCACACACCCTACAAACCCCCTCCCTCACCCTGTATCAAAATCCTTTCCCTGAAAGCCATTGAGGAATTCAGGCCTTTTGAGCATTAGCTGCCTGGACTCCTTGCTTGGTGCCCTGCAATAAATGCTGCACTTTCCTTCAACACAAGCCAATGTCAGTAGATTGGCTTTACTGCATACAGGTGAGTGGACCCAACTTTGGTGTGGTAATAAGACTTCTACTTACATATCATTTGCTAAGAATATTCTTCAGGTCCTCTCCATCTCCCCATAACTGGAAGAGAGTCAGGGACAGTGAGTGCTTTAATTTTCCTGCCTTGAAAAAAAACACAGGAGAAAAGAAGATTGTGAAAAGAAGGCACTCAATTTTGAGTACCATCTTTAACAAGAAATAGATGACAGAACAGCTCTTGCTGAAGAGAGAAATATTTAGCCTCAAGAATAGGAAACTGTATAAAAAAACAATGCCTGTCTTGAAATATTTGAAGGGCTATTATGAGAAGGAGACTTGTTTGTGTTGTTCAAAAAGACAGATCCAGAATCAATAGGTGGGTCTTACTGGGGAACATTTCCTTCTTTACCTTAGTCAGAACACATTTGTTTTCAAGAAAATAAACCTAATCAAATTAGATTAAGATGAAAGTACAATTGACCCTTGAACAACATGTGTTTGAACTGCATAAGTCCACTTATACGTGGATTTTTGTTGTTGAAGTATAGCTGATTTATAATAATGTTATATTAGTTTAAAGTGTACAACACAGTGATTCAGTATTTTTACAGATTAGCGCATTTTTTTTCAGTAGTACATACTACAGTGCTACACGATCCAAGCTAGGTTGAATCTGAGGATGCAGAACCACAGATAAGGAGGAACTGCTTCTATGGAGGAACAGTATATACGAAGGGCTGACTATAAATTACAAGTGGATTATGTGGATTTTCAACTCCTTGGAGGGTCGGTGCCCCCAACTCCCACATTGTTCTAGGATCAACTTAGTTAATGACAATAACACAGAGGAATATCATGGAGCATGAGGTACAGCAGGTACCACAGGACCTCAAAGCCATCAGTCATTATCTCTGTCTCCCCTTCCTTCCCTTCTCCTCCCCTCTCCTCTCCTTCTCTCAGTCTTCCTCTCTGTCTGTCTGTCTCCATTTCTCTCTGTCTCTCTGCCTCTCTCTCACATGTGCACATGGCCTTTCATACCTGCTCCACTTTGCACTGTTGCAGTATTGCACTCTCTCTGCACACAGCACACCAGTTCTCTGCTAAACTCATTTCTTACTCAGGGCCCACCTCAGGTATCCCAAAAGGATGAATTCCTATAGTTTAAAAAGTTGGTTTCTGGTCTTGATTTCAAATTTCTAAGAGGACAATATCTCACTGAACCAGCAAAAGTCATATGTTTACCCCTGGTTCTATCAAATGTAATCAAGAAAAACAAGGATCCATGGGACATGGGCCTATCCTTACTTAAACTGTGACAAGGCAAATTCTCTAAGAAGACTTGGAGATAGAGAAGAAATCATGGACATATCAAGTAAATATTCCCATGTCTGCCCTCTGTCATTCATCTTCCTCTCTACTGTCAAATTAATCTTTCTGAAAGACAGTTTCATTTATATCATGTATTCACCTATTCACAAACTTTCCATGACTAGACTGTCTATAAAATATCACCTGGCACTCAAGGTTCTCTGCAATGTAGTCCCAACGCACTTTTCTAATTTGATTTTTTACTACTCCCCTCTCTTGCTCCAATCAAATACAGAGAGGTCTTCTACCCTTTCCCTTGTACTTTGGGTGACCACACATGAGGTTTGCCCGGGACAGTCCCAGTTTGTTCTGTTGCTTAGGTACAAAATTATTAAAAGTGCCCCATTTTTAGTCTCTAATACGCCCTGATTTAGATGATAGAGGAATGATCCTCCTACCTAGAGGCCCATCCCCTCATCAACTTCAAGTTGCCAAAGCTTCACTATTCCTCGACATCCAGGAAAAATGCCAACTTATTTTTACACAAAGCCTTCTCCAACCTAAGAAGGTCAAAATAATGCCTCTTTCCTCTTAACTCCTTTAGTATTTTATTTGCTTCTTCTCTTTATTATCCTTGACACTTCCTATATTTTATCATAATTGAAATTTCTGATTGCCCTTGTGCTCATTTGGAGGACCCAGATGAAAAATTATACAATTACCTTGCTTTTGTTAGGATGTAAAACCAAGAAATGTGTTCAGCCGACCAAGGTGGTTTATCATGCTGCAGAAATGCACCTGGAAAGCACTAAGAAAACAAAATCGCATGGATGAGTGAAATCAACTCAAAATCAAATTTTAACATTAACTCAGTGGCTGCTCTAGGAAACTGAAACAAAATCCCTTTGTTGTGTGTGTCTTAACTTCACTGTCAGGCTCCAGTTAGCTCCAGAGAAAGGCTGATATATCAACAACAGAGGTGGCAGGGCTGGGCATGGTGGCAATTCTGGGTACAGTTCTTGCACTCAACCACCTCAGACTCTCTTACCCCTTTCCTGGTGTCTGATGGTAAAGTCATAGAGTCAGGCTCTCAGGGCAGACAGGCCTGGGTCAAACCTCAGCTTTGTCACTTCTAGCTCTATGTCCGGGGCCAGTTACTCATTCTCTTGGAAGCCTTGGTTTCCCCATCCATAAAATAGAGTTTGACAGTGCAGATCCCATAGAGAAGTTTTGAGGACTAAAAGAGATAATGGGTGTAATCTGCTTTGCACAGTATGATTCTCTAATTATATTTTTATCATTATATGGTTCAAAGTCTATGAAACATGTATCCCTGAGCACCCATGGAATTATTGCCAGGATATCATAAAGTTACATATACACCAAGCACTGCTGACAGTTGAGTAAATGATATGTCTCACATGCATAAGTGCCATTATTTTTTGAAATATTAGAATTAATACAATAAGAAATAAACTTAAAGTATTCTGAATGCAGCAATTATTATTATTTACTTTATCAGTAGAGACTAACAGTGTTAACTGGATCAGATGACTGGCCATGAGAGTTTTAGATGTTAAAAGTGACTCCATATTTGAAAAGGGTGGTAGCTCCTGCATTCACTTTCCAATTCCTGATGGACCCTTTCAAAGGAGAATTTTCCACTTCTCCAGGTCTTTGTGACCAGCTATTCTCCATGACACACATAGCTGGCTCCACTGGCTTCTGCAGGGCTGGGGCACTGAGCCTGGGCCAGCACCTGCGTGTAGCCAAGTGTTCTGGAATCTTACAGTGGATGTGAGGGTGGGGATTACTTGCCCATGACTTGAGAGACAGGAACTGAAAATGTAATCAGGCAAAGAGCCTCTAGGAAGTGCCAATCAAATTCCCAGATATTTATGCAAATGTGTTATCAATTAAAAGTTGTTGGGCAGGAAGGGAAAGTTCAGGTACAAACTTAAGGAGATGCAACTTAGGGGACCCTGGAGAGACAATGTTCAAAGCAGAGGCCCTGGTAAGCAGATATCTGCCTCAACTCTCTATTGGAGGTAAGAGCATCTAAAATCTACATGGGCAAGTGAACACAGTTCTGCTATTACAGTGTCATTTTTTCATGAAAACATATTATACCCTCAACTTGAGTGTCAGTACTTTATGTACAAACGTAAAGTCTGACTCAAATTTATATCCGGTGTAATATCTAGAAGAGTGTCTTGCACATATTAGGTGTTCAAGAGCTGTCTCCTATTAGCATCATTCAGCCTTGGAAGAGGCTTCCCTCTCTGATGATACACATTACATCCTTCGTGGTATTTAAGCAACGTCTCATAAACAATTGTGTACTGGGGAGATCTTCAAGATGGCGGAGAAGAAAGATGTGGAGATCAACTTCCTCCCCACAAATACATCAGAAATACATCTACATGTGGAACAACTCCTACAGAACACCTACTAAACACTGGCAAAAGACCTCAGACTTCCCAAAAGATATATTTTTTTTCCTTTTTCTCTTTTTGTGAGTGAGTATGTGTATGCTTCTTTGTGTGATTTTGTCTGTATAGCTTTGCTTTTACCATTTGTCCTAGGGTTCTGTCTGTCTGTTGTTTGTATAGTTTTTAGTGCTTACTATCATTGGTGGATTTGTTTTTTAGTTTGGCTGCTCTCTTCTTTCTTATTTTCTTTTTTTATTACTTTTTAATTTTTTTTAATTTTAATAATTTTTTCTAGTTTTTTTTTTTTTTTGCGGTACACGGGTCTCTCACTGTTGTGGCCTCTCCGGTTGCGGAGCACAGGCTCCGTACGTGCAGGCTCAGCGGCCATGGTTCACGGGCCTAGCTGTTCCGTGGCATGTGGGATCTTCCCAGACCGGGGCATGAACCCGTGTCCCCTGCATCGGCAGGCAGACTCTCAACCACTGTGCCACCAGGGAAGCCCTCTAGTTTTTATTTTAATAACTTTATTGTTTTTTTTCTTCCTTTCTTTCTTTTTTTCTCCTTTTTCTTTTGAGCGATGTGGCTGACAGGGGCTTGGTGGTCCAGCCGCGTGTCAGGCCTGTGTCTCTGAGGAGGGGGAGCCGACTTCGGGACACTGGTCCACCAGAGACCTCCGAGCTCCACGTAATATCAAACAGTGAAAGTGCGCCCAGAGACCTTCATCTCAATGCTAAGACCCAGCTCCACTCAACAACCAGCAAGCTACAGTGCTGGACACTCTATGCCAAACAACTACCAAGACAGGAACACAGCCCCACCCATTAGCTGAGAAGCTGCCTAAAATCATAATAAGGTCACAGACACCCCAAAACACACCACCGGACACAGTCCTACCCACCAGAAAGACAAGATCCAGCCTCATCCACCAGAACACAGGCACCAGTCCCCTCCACCAGGAAGCCTACACAACCCACTGAACCAACCTTAGCCACTGGGGCAGATGCCAAAAACAATGGGAACTACCACTGCAGCCTGTGAAAAGGAGACCCCAAACACAGTAAGTTAAGCAAAATGAGAAGACAGAGAAACGCACAGCAGATGAAGGAGCAAGGTAAAAACGTACCAGACCAAACAAATGAAGAGGAAATAGGCAGTCTTCCTGAAAAAGAATTCAGAGTAATGATAGTAAAGATGATCCAAAATCTTGGAAACAGAACGGAGAAAATACATGAAACGTTTAACAAGGGCCTAGAAGAACTAAAGAGCAAACAAACAATGATGAACACGATAAATGAAATTAAAAATTCTCTAGAAGGAATGAATAGCAGAATAACTGAGGCAGAAGAACGGATAAGTGACCTGGAAGATAAAATAGTGGAAATAACTACTGCAGAGCAGAATAAAGAAAAAAGAATGAAAAGACTTGAGGAGAGTCTCAGAGACCTCTGGGACAACATTAAACACACCAACCGAGGGGGCAAGGTCCTGAGGTCCGCGCGCGCTGCGCGGCCAGAGGCAGCAGGCATGGCGGAGGATGGAGGCGGTAGTGTCCAACGCAACAGTCAGGGTTGCCCGTGAGAAGGTGGCGGTGTAGGCACACAGGCTACGTGGAGGCCGGCAGTGGTGGCCGGGCCATGGCGGGAGACCGTTTTCGCTGGGCTCCCTGAGGTGCGCTCCCTGAAGTCTCGGCGAGCCGTGACCCATGGGCTCGTTGAGCAGCCGAGTGCTGTGCCACCCGGGGTGAGCCCGAGCCCAGCAGGAGCCCGGTTCTGGGGCTGGGGGCTCGGCCTGGAGGCCGGAGAGTGGTGGCGACGCAGCCGCCCACGGCTTCTGTTACTGTCCGGGCAGCCGTAAGCGCAAGCGAAGCAGAGGGGCCTTCTGCTACTGTCACCCCGATTCTGAGACAGACGAGGATGAGCAGGAAGGGGACGGGCAGCAGCGACTCCTCAACACCCCTCGAAGGAAAAAATTGAAGAGTACGTCCAAATGTATTTATCAAACATTATTTTTAAATGGTGAAAACAGTGGCATTAAGATTTGTGCTCTAGGAGAGGAGTGGAGCTTACACAAAATATATTTATGTCAATCTGGCTACTTTTCCAGTATGTTCGGTGGTTCATGGAAGGAGTCCAGCATGAATATTATTGAACTGGAGATTCCAGACCAGAATATTGATATAGAAGCACTGCAGGTGGCATTTGGGTCATTGTATCGAGATGATGTCTTAATAAAGCCCAGTCCAGTTATTGCCATTTTGGCAGCAGCTTGTATGCTACAGTTGGATGGTTTAATACAGCAGTGTGGTGAGACGATGAAGGAAACAGTTAATGTGAAAACCGTATGTGGCTATTACACATCAGCACGGACCTATGGACTGGACCCTGTAAAGAAAAAGTGCCTTGAATGGCTTCTAAACAATCCGATGACTCACCAGAATGTTGAACTTTTCAAAGAACTCAGTATAAATGTCATGAAACAACTCATTGGTTCATCTAACTTATTTGTGATGCAAGTGGAGATGGATGTATACACAGCCCTTAAAAAGTGGATGTTCCTTCAACTTGTGCCTTCTTGGAACGGATCTTTTTTTTTTTTTTTTGCGGTACGCGGGCCTCACACCACTGTGGCCCCTCCCGCTACGAAGCACAGGCTCCAGACGCGCAGGCTCAGCGGCCATGGCTCACGGGCCCAGCCGCTCCGTGGCATGTGGGATCCTCCCGGACCGGGGCACGAACCGTGTCCTCTGAATCTGCAGGCAGACTCCCAACCACTGTGCCACCAGGGAAGCCCTGGAATGGATCTTTAAAACAGCTTTTGACTGAAACAGATGTCTGGTTTTCTAAGAGGAGAAAAGATTTTGAAGGTATGACCTTCCTTGAACTGAGCAAGGAAAACCATTTGTGTCAGTATTCAGACATTTAAGGTTACAGTATATTATCAGTGATTTGGCCTCCGCGAGAATTATCGAACAAGATTCTCCAGTACCTTCAGAATGGCTATCTTCTGTGTATAAACGGCAGTGGCTTGCTATGCTCTGGGCAGAACAAGACAGTGAGGTGGGGCCTCAAGAAATCAATAAAGAAGAGCTAGAGGGAAATAGCATGAGGTGTGGGAGAAAGCTTGCCAAAGATGGTGAATACTGCTGGCGGTGGACAGGTTTTAACTTCGGCTTTGACCTGCTTGTAACTTACACCAATCGATACATCATTTTCAAACGCAATACACTGAATCAGCCATGTAGTGGATCTGTCAGTTTACAACGTTGAAGGAGCATAACATTTAGATTACGTTTGGCTTCTTTTGATAGTAGTGGAAAACTAATACGGAGTAGAACCAACTGGCTATCAAATACTTACACTTGAAAAGGACCAAGAACAAGTAGTGATGAACTTGGACAGCAGGCTTCTGATCTTCCCTTTATATATCTGCTGTAACTTCCTGTATATATCGCCAGAAAAAAGAACTGAAAATAATCCTCATCCAGAAAATCCAGAAAACTGAGGATCTCATCAGTTGGAAACAGTAGCACTTTGTAAACCTTTCTGGCCAGCTTTAATTTAACAGCCCTGCAGATATCCACATCTGAGGTGACTAACAGTGACAAAGGCCTTATGAACTGTTCAGATAATACAGAAGACTATTCTTATCCTCATTACATTTCTATGCATATATAAAAAAACATTTTAAAGCCAAGAAAATATCTGTCAAACCGTTTGTTATAAAGATGTCGACCCATGCTTTTTAATTTGGCATCAGTAGAAAATTGCCATAGGTAAATTTCACATTTCTCTGCAACCAAATATAGAGTTAATTTTTAGCTTGAACTTTGATCCTACCTAATGTTAGTGAACCTCAATTATCCATCTGTAAGTTTTATTTTTATTTGGCTAAAAGAATGCCAAAGGAATAATTTGGCCAATTATAAATGCTGTTTCAGTTGGTGTGTTTAAAGCTGTCCTTTAATTTTTTCAACTTCTCTTTATGATTCCTCCTCCTAGTCGAATATTCATCCAATCTATATATGTTTTTAATCATTAAATATTTTTTCATGGTAAAAAAAAAAAAAAAAACCAACATTCGAATTATAGGGGTCCCAGAAGAAGAAGAGAAAAAGAAAGGGGCTGAGAAAATATTTGAAGACATTATAGTTGAAAACTTCCCTAATATGGGAAAGGAAACAATCAAGTCCAGGAAGCTCAGAGAGCCCCATACAGGATACAGGGAGAGACATGCCAAGACACAAATTAATCAAACTATCAAAAATTAAGGAAAAAATATTAAAAGCAGCAAGGGAAAAGAAACAAATAACATAGAGGGAATCCCCATAAGGTTAACAGCTGATCTTTCAACAGAAACTCTGCAAGCCAGAAGGGAGTGGCAGGACATATGTAAAGTGATGAAAGGGAAAAACCTACAACAAAGATTACTCTACCCAGGAAAGATATTATTCCGATTCAACAGAGAAATTAAAACCTTTACAAACAAGCAAAAGCTAAGAGAATTCAGCACCACCAAACTAGCATTACAACACCTGCTAAAGGAACTTCTCTAGGCAGGAAACACAAGAGGAGGAAAGGACCTACAATAACAAACCAAAAACAATTTAGAAAATGGTAATAGGAACATACATATCGATAATTACCTTAAATGTAAATGGATTAAATGCTCCAACCAAAAGACATAGACTGGCAGAATGGATACAAAAACAAGATCTGTATATATGTTGTCTACAAGAGACCCACTTCAGATCTAGGGACACATACAGACTGAAAGTGAGGGGAAGGAAAAAGATATTCCATGCAAGTGGAAATCAAAAGAAAGCTGGAGTAGCAATTCTCATATCAGACAAAGTAGACTTTAAAATAAAGACTATTACAAGAGACAAAGAAGGACACTACATAATCATCAAGGGATCAATCCAAGAAGGAAATATAACAATTGTAAATATTTACACACCCAACATAGGAGTACCTCAATACATAAGGCAAATGCTAAAGATGCTTTCATGTAAAAGAATGGAATTAGAACACTCCCTAACACCATACACAAAAATAAACTCAAAATGGATTAAAGACCTAAATGTAAGGCCAGACACTATCAAACTCTTAGAGGAAAACATAGGCAGAACACTCTATGACATAAATCACAGCAAGATCCTTTTTGACCCACCTCCTAGAAAAATGGAAATAAAAACAAAAATAAACAAATGGGACCTAATGAAACTTAGAAGCTTTTGTACAGCAAAGGAAACCATAAACAAGATGAAAAGACAACCCTCAGGATAGGAGAAAATATTTGCAAATGAAGCAGCTGACCAAGGATTAATCTCCAAAATTTACAAGCAGCTCATGCAGCTCAATATCAAAAAAACAAACAACCCAATCCAAAAATGGGCAGAAGACCTAAATAGACATTTCTCCAAAGAAGATATACAGATTGCCAACAAACACATGAAAGGATGCTCAACATCACTAATTATGAGAGAAATGCAAAACAAAACTACAATGAGGTATCACCTCACACCAGTCAGAATGGCCATCATCAAAAAATCTACAAACAATAAATGCTGGAAAGGGTGTGGAGAAAAGGGAACCCTCTTGCACTGTTGGTGGGAATGTAAATTGATACAGCCACTATAGAGAAGAGTATGGAGGTTCCTTAAAAAACTAAAAATAGAACTACCATATGATCCAGCAATCCCACTACTGGGCATAAATCCAGAGAAAACCATAATTCAAAAAGAGTCATGTACCACAATGTTCATTGCAGCTCTATTTACAATAGCCAGGACATGGGAGCAACCTAAGTGCCCATAGACAGATGAATGGATAAAGAAGATGTGGCACATATATACAATGGAATATTACTCAGTCATAAAAAGAAACAAAATTGAGTTATTTGTGAGGTGGATGGACCTAGAGACTGTCATACAGAGTGAAGTAAGTCAGAAAGAGAAAAACAAATACCATATGCTCACATATATATGGAATCTAAAAAAAATAAAATAAAAAGTCATGAAGAACCCAGTGGCAGGACAGGAATAAAGACGCAGATGTAGAGAATGGACTTGAGGACACGGGGAGGGGGAAGGGTAAGCTGGGAAGAAGTGAGAGAGTGGCACTGACATATATACACTACCAAATGTAAAACAGATAGCTAGTGGGAAGCAGCCACATAGCGCAGGGAGATCAGCTCAGTGCTTTGTGACCACCTAGAGGGGTGGGATAGGGAGGGTGAGAGGGAGTTACAGGAGGGAGGAGATATGGGGATATATGTATATGTATAGCTGATTCACTTTGTTATAAAGCAGAAACTAACACACCATTGTAAAGCAATTATACTCTAATAAAGATGTTAAAAAACAAACAACAACAACAAAAAGATGCAAAAAACAGAAAGGATACACAGATAGGATCACAGGGAGCCACGACCTTGTGAAGGCGCATCGGTGGAGCTTGGGAGCCAATAGCTTGATCAGAGTCCTTCATACTTCTCTCTGTTTCAACTCTCTGCCTTAACAAAAGAGCAAGCATGCAGGGGCACTGAACTGTTTGCAATGTTCTGTACATGACTCAGGCTTCTATGCTGTTCATGTGTTTTGATATAAAGTTGAATAAACCAAACTCTAGTTGTTGCCATTGTTTTTTTTTCTTTTTTTTTAACAACTTTATTGAAGTACAATTGCTTTACAATGGTGTGTTAGTTTCTGCTGTATTCCAGAGTGAATCAGCTATATGTATACATATACCCCCCCATATCTCCTCCCTCTTGCATCTCCCTCCCACCCTCTCTATCCCACCCCTCTAGGTAGTCACAAAGCATGAAGCTGATTTCCCTGTGCTATGCAGCTGCTTCCTACTAGCTATCTATTTTACATTTGGTAGTGTATATATGTCCATGCCACTCTCTCACTTTGTCCCAGCTTACCCTTCCCCCTCCCCGTGTCCTCAAGTCTATTTTCTACATCTGCGTCTTTATTCCTGTCCTGCCCCTAGGTTCTTCAGAACCTTTTTTTTTTTTTTTAGATTCCATATAGATGCGTTAGCATACGGTATTTATTTTTCTCTTTCTGACTTATTTCACTCTGTATGACAGTCTCTAGGTCCATCCACCTCACTACAAATAACTCAATTTCGTTTCTTTTTATGGCTGAGCAATATTTCATTGTATACATGTGCCACATCTTCTTTACGCGTTCTTCTGTCTATGGACACTTAGGTTGCTTCCATGTCCTGGCTATTGTAAATAGAGCTGCAATGAACATTGTGGTACATGACTCTTTTTGAATTATGGTTTTCTCAGGGTATATGCCCAGTAGTGGGATTCCTGGGTCATATGGTAGTTCTATTTTTAGTTTTTTAAGGAACCTCCATACCGTTCTCCATAGTGGCTGTATCAATTTACATTCCCATGAACAGTGCAAGAGGGTTCCCTTTTCTCCACACCCTCTCCAGCACTTATTGTTTGTAGATTTTTTGATGATGGCCATTCTGACTGGTGTAACACACTACTGTAAAGAAATTATACTCCAATAAAGATGTTTAAAAATAATTGTGTACTGAAAATTAGAAAAAGTTTAGTAAAACATATATTAGTGCGGCCATAGAAGAACTGGACATGAAGACATCCAAAACTGCTTCTAATGCCAAGCATCAGTGATTCTATATTCTGAAGTTGACGTCTATAGTTCTATAATAATGCAAATTTTGACTCAATGATTTAATGGACAGCACTCTTGAAAATAAAATTCAAGCAATATTATGCCTGATAGAAAGCATTTTTTTTTAAGTTCTTACGGATCTTAAAAATTGTATAATTGCAAATGTTCATTAGGATATAACTGAGTGGTCCTCTTTCCCTACTTACTAGTATGTGCCAGGGTGCCATAATTATAAGAGTAATTATGAAAGGAAAATGTACTCCCTCACAATGAAATTTATTTCATTCCTCTCAGTAAAAATGCCTTGGCAAATCTATGAAAATTATTATAGATGTAGAGAAGCTCTACTCTGGGGAAAAGACATTAAAATAGGGCATGGAGAAAAGAAAAAATAATCACATAATAGATGAAAATATTACATAATACTCCATAGATGAAAATGCCCGTTCTCTTTTGCACAGAAATAACAGAAGAATGCAGTAAAATCTGTCGCAGGGTTAGAAGATGTTTTATGTCCCAGTGTTAGAAGATGTTTTATGTACTTTGCCTTTTTATCATACCTCTGATTTTGGTTAGTTTATGGCTCTGCTTCAAGTTTACTTTTATAGAGATTAATGCAATTTATACAGTATATTTCATTTTATGATATACTTAACAATAAGTGGATAGTAATTAAGGCTGTGTGATATGGAGGAAAAATGCCCAGGAACTAAATACATTTAAAAAAAATGTGCTCTTTGAGTTTAATAGCATTTGAAGTATTTAAATAGCTTAAATTAAATTAGAGTTAATAGAGTTTAAGTAAGGTTATAGTCAAAAAAGAAATATTCTCTCATAAAAAAGAAAGTTATTCTGGAGTCATGGACGTTTTTTCTCTTGATTCTCCGTGAAGAAACATCTTTGGGTTATTAGGAGTCTTCACGATTACCGTGCAGTCAAAGGCTCATGAATTGACGATGTTGCACGAGAACTAAGAAGTATTCCATTTCCACAGGTGAAATTTCCTACAGAAAACCCCAATGTAGGTATGAAGAAATTGTTAACACATCAGGCCAACCAAAATTCTACTACATTCCACATTCAAACATGCAGCAAAAATGACTGACATGAAGTGGAAATGGAGAATAGCCTCTCCAGCCAATCCTGTGCATAGGGAACCTCAGAGATGCTTTTCCCTAAATCAGACAAGTGAGGACTTGTTTAGGGTTTTTTGTTTGTTTCTCATTTAAATTGTGCAATGATGGACTTAGTTCTGGCATTGGACGGTGGCCTGCTTAGTTCTGGCACTGGATGGTGGCCTGCTTCTAAAGGCAGGATCAGGAGAGGAGTTGATGAGATAGTAGGAGGCTAGCAGAGCTTCAAAAGCCAGCAGAACCTGACTGGTGGCACCATCCTGGCTTCTGATAGGGCCAATCTTAACACCATCACATACACTGTCAGGGTCTCTTGGTATTCACTAGTACTGGTATGTTTTTTCCAGATGTATGGATTGGCATATGACGTATGGGTCAAATACCCCTTTCCATTCCTTCAATAAATCAAATTCTAATGCTCTTAAAAAAATAAATTCTAAATATCTAAAGCAACAACATCAATTTCATTTAAATCTTTATCCTTATATAGGTAAATTCAGATTTTTTTAAATGAAAATAAACCCGAAATTAGTCACATACACACACACAGAACAACTTTGGGAGGGAAGAAAAGAAAACCTGCCAACTAGAAGATATAAAGACAATTCAACTACAAACTGAACTCCCTTTTTTTCCCTCTTGGCTCAGATGGAATGAAGCTGGAGTGACGTTAAGCTACATTGTCATTTCCATGGGAAGAGTAAAGGAATGACATAAAGTTTAATCCTCTATGCGTGGAGGCCAAACTACTTAGCTCTACTTTTGATTCTGGTTTGTTTATAAATGTATCTCACATTTTCTTTTGTAATCATTAGTACAGCAAATGTTGCATAGCACTTGGCACAATGTAGTTACTGAATAATGACTGAAAGAATTAGTTAATTAGTGAAAGAATATAAATTTCAGATGTCTTTACTCATTTGCTTAACTAAGATCCCAATCAAAACCGAAAGCCTCTTTTGGATTATCCTGTGAGTATTATAAGAGAACAATTCTCTCATTTCTCAAAAGAAAAAGGACTGACTTCTTTTGAATCAACTGAAACCCCCATCATTCTTCTTAAATTTTAAAACAGAGCTTTAAAAGAATTCCTCCAATTACTTTAAAAGAAAAAAAACACAACTTCAAGTGTGATTTTCTGGTGACTTGGGTTCTTGATATTCTTTGATTTGCTTACTTTTTCTATAAAATGAATGGTGATTAAAGTATCTTATCATCCAAGTCACTATGAGTGGTGTAGCAAAGTACACAAAACATGAAGAAATATAATATGTTATATTTCTGATTAGCTGTGTGAATTCTGGCAAGTCATTTAGCCTATTTGGACCTTAGTTTCCTCACTGTGAAAGTTTCACTCAAGAGCTGTTGTGAGGACAAATAAGGTATGAACGTAATATAAGACACGATATCAATGGAAGACATTTCTGCAATATTTATGTAAACCACATTTTTTCAAGTCAGATCATTTAGAGAGAAAAACATATCTAGATTTAGAGATAAAAACATGTCTAGAAGAGTGGGTAAATGAAAAGAATACTGGACTTGGTATCAAGAGACGTATATTCAAGTCCCAACAGTTTTACCTTTGTAGACCAGAGCCCTTGGCCATTCTGAACCTCAGTTTCCTCATCTACAAAATGGAGGTAATAATACCTCACAGTGTGGTTGTGATCTAAGATATAGAGAAAATTAAGGAGAGACAGGAGCTAGTCTTTTCTGTGAGGAAACTACATAGTTCAGCCTCCTTCATTCCATGAAGATGAAGGGAAAGGCTGCAGGACCAAGGTGGGTTCCATCTCCCACCATGAAGAATCCAGAGCCTCCTATGAAGGCAACGTTCAGGCATGTAACAGCTATCTACTTCTGATTTTAAACTCTAGGGGTTTTCCCACTCACTTTGAGAGCCTCCACCTTGTTCCAACATCACATCCAGTCTCTTCATGGAAAAGCCATAACCAAGAGAACAGGATCACTTGGCCAGAAGGGTTCTTAGAGGTCCCTTTTTTTTTTTTTTTTTACGGTACGCAGGCCCCTCACTGTTGTGGCCTCTCCCGTTGCGGAGCACAGACTCCGGACGCGCAGGCTCAGCGGCCATGGCTCACGGTCCCAGCTGCTCCGCGGCATATGGGATCCTCCCAGACCGGGGCACGAACCCTCGTCCCCTGCATCGGCAGGCGGACTCTCAACCACTGCGCCACCAGGGAAGCCCGAGGTCTTTTGATAGCAGTTAAATGTTTGCTCTTTGGTGCCATCCTTCCTGGTGTCCAGTTCCAGTTCTGCAACTTACTGGGTGTGAGTGCTTGAGCACGTTACTTGGCTTCTCTGAACCTCAATTTTCACATGCTATAAAAGAGGAATAATAATATCTATTCCAGTGGATTTTGAGAGGATTAAGTTAGAGAATCAAACGCCTGTAACTTGGTAAATTTTAAATAAACATTGCCTATTATTTGGGTTAATTCCTTCATTTGATGGATACAAAGAAAATAATAACAATAAATATAAGTAATTCCTGATATAGCTCCTTGCCTTTTGAGCATATTTTCCCATGTGTTACCTTATCTAATCCTTTTGGTGCCCCATGGAGTGGGTTATTATTAGTACCATTTTGTAGAACAGGAAACTGAAGTACAGGCAGATGATGTAATGCACCCAGGATCTCTTCCAGAGCTCTTAAGTTAGGTCTCTTTGACTCCCAGACAATACATTTTCAGTTGGATCAGGCTAACCCTAGGCAGAAGGATTAATAATAGCTACCATTCACTTTGGGTTAGGCATTGGTTGGGCCTTTACATGTGTTATCTTACTTAAGCCTCATAACAACTTTATAGTAAAGAAAATATTAGAGTCTCCATTTCAAAAAAGTTAAAGTAACATGCACAGGGTAATTGAGCTATTAAGTACTGGCGCCAAGTTTGAACCCAACCAATTTCATGTTTTATCATTAAACTAAACTGTCTCCTGATAGAAAGCTATGCTGGAGCACAGTGTTCAAGAAAGAATGTGTCTTTATCCAGCATTATGAGAAGTGAGGGAGAACACAGATTAATAGAAACATGCCAAGACCTTCATATAAGATCTACCGTGTTAAGCACTTTACCTATGTTATCTTCATAGCTACCTCAAAAGGTATATGTTATTACTCCCACTGAAACAGACGCAGAGAAATTATCCTTCATTTAAAATTACAAGGCTAATGGCAAAGCTAAGATTTAAACCCAGATGTGAGAGTGAAGCTCTTGACCTTTCTATGACAATGACACTGTAGGCTTTTAAAACATAGGTGAATTTAGACATCATCTCCCCTGGTTCTCACCCTTGCCATGAGCAAACCGACGCCATAGGAGCCCATGTTTTTCCTCACCGTTAGAACTTGTGACAGAAGTCAGCTTGCCCAACTCCTAACCCGGTGATCTTTCTAGCTCACCAGGAAGTATAAATGTGACCTCTGTCCTGGGGAACTCATACTCTAGGTGGAGAAACACAATCAGAAAGCAACACATGTTAACATGTATCAGAGCCTGCATCCTGTGCAGAAGGGGCATGTTTTCTAGAAGTTACAGAGACACTGGGTCAGGGAGGACAGAAGAGATAAGTGTGCAGACTCTCCAGTTTAAGACACATAAGAATCACCCCTGAGGAACCCACTTAAATGCAGATTCCCAGGCTGGGAACAGAAAGTCTGAAAACAACAGTCTACATTGTTTAATAAATAGCTCTGATTCCGAAGCATATGCTCTAATTCCCTGCTCTGAGAAATAGGAAACTTGTGAGCATGTTGAAAGAGCAGTAAAAACATAAGATTGGGTGTAGAAGATAAGAGCAGATTGAAGAGCATTTTGGAAACCAGGTAAAACAATGCACATTTGATATAATAAAGAGGGGAGCTTTGGAGAAGGGGAGCCAAGATGAGTGAGGGCTCCATGAAGAATGGAGTGAAGCAGTGAGTTCATGGGATGAGGAATAAAAGGTAGGAAGATGAAGGGGTGTGTTTTAAAAGCATTTCAAATGGCATATCCATAGAACGGGCAGCTGGTCAGATGCAAGGCATAAAGCAGACGGACCATACGAGCACCTGGACAGAGGAGAAGTAGTGGGTCTGGCTGTGGAGGTGCACACCTACGCGTGGCTAAATGCTAATAAATACCACTTTAGTCGTACACTGTGACAAAGTTAAAAATTCTTCTTGAAACATATAGTCATAAAAGACATAAAGTGCTCCTTTCAGCAATTCCTATGTGAAAAAGGAGGCCAAACCTCACATTCCTCATAGAGTCCTGAAAAGAACCCTTTTAAAAGGACACAAATTAGAAAATGTTTTGCTGATACTTGATCTCCCCCAAACCGGGAGGCCCTCGGTTTGGCTCGGAAAAAGTTGATTATTTAACTCTTCTTCAGCAGTTTTCTTCATATCTCTTCATTTCTGCCCAAAGACAGAACAGTGAAAAACTAATACTGGATATTCAGAAAACTATCTTCAGAAAAATCTTAAAATGCTCAACCAGCATCTTTTTTAATCCTTTTTGCAGTTAGAAGAAACATGAGGCACTAAAATTGGATATCAAGGAGTTCTAGTCTGGAATGGGTAATCTTGCCCAAAAAAGAGAAAAAAATCAATAAGATAAGAATACAACTCAATTTCAGTTAAACCAGATAAACCACAAATAACGCTAAGAACTTTCTAATTGTTTTTTTGTTATAACTAAAGGATCCAGGTCTTTGAAGTTTTTTCCATTAACACTTGAAAATAGAAGCAGGACACTACGGTCTGCATCAGTGGTTCCCAACCTTTTTGACATCAGGGACCGGTCTCGTGGAAGACAATTTTTCCTGGGGGGTGGAGGGAGGAGGGGGGATAGTTCAGGCAGTAATGTGAGAGATGGGGAGCGATGGGGAGCGGCAGATGAAGCTTAGCTCGTTCACCTGCGGCTCACCTCCTGCTGTGCAGCTGGCTAACATCTGAGGCCCAGGGGATTTTCTTAACAACTCATACATTATCACTGAGCACTGCAGAGACACTGAAGGGGTTGGGTAAAAAAAAGGAGGGCATTATAATTCAACTACAAAGTCTAGTTCACTAGCTAGAACATTAGTAAATGTCAATGGATCAGCTCTGTTAATCTATGAACTTTGTACTTTTAAATTTTTGCTTTATACATGATCGTTGATATAACCTAAGTTTTTCAATTTGAGGACTTCAGGTCCCATAGTTTAAAGAGGAAAGAAATCATCTGCTCTTATTTAGACAGTTTATTTCAGTAAAACAACAGGGATCTTTTGGTTGTTTCTGCCTCCATCCCCCGCCAAAATATACTAATGTTACCGAGCCTAAGCTCGTACTGCTTGCCGCACAACAGGCCAATAATCGAGAGACGAGCTGTTGGGGAAGGGAACAATGACTTTATTCGGAAAGCCAGCAAACCAAGAAGCTGGTGGACTCGTGCCCCAAAGAACCATCTTGCCTGAGTTAGGATTCAGGCTCCTTTTATACTAAAAGGGGAGGGAGTAAAGTCAAACACTTCCTGGTTCCCATCAGCCTCCAGAGAGTATGTGTTAATTTCTTCCTCCCTGCAGTCATTCACGGGTGGGCCTGGTCAGGATGTTTCCTGTGAGCCAAAGGTATTTTAGCTTAATGCTCATTACCTGGGAAGCAGGGTTCCCAGAGATGGGCCATTATGTCTAAGTTAAGCTTATAGGCAACATCCCTTTAGTGATTAACTTGTTACAGAATACAAAAGGTTCTTCCCTATTACACTGAGAGTCCACCTACTCATCAAGGAATTCTGATTATTATAGCAAATGTTATTAGATGAACCAGTCATTCTGGGCTCACATGAACAGAATTTGGAGTATTTCTATGCTAAAACTAATCTGATCATTGGAAATATTTCAATACTTTATTTAACTTGTGGTCATTCTCATTTATTCATTTATTTCTTATTAAACTGAGTACCTATTATAAAACAGGTACTGCTAGGTGTCAGAAAAAGGATAGTTGAAATATGTGGGAAGGTGGGATTATAAAAATGAAGAGCTCACAGTCAGGTGAGAGAGAGTTAATTATGCAAATAGCTAGAATTTAATGTGAGAAACACCATAATGGATAAATACCAAATGCTGTGGCTACACAGAAATATGAGGGGGAAGGTTTCATTTGAACCCAGTCTAAAAGAATAAATAACAACTAAGTAAAAGGGAGTGACATTCAGGGCAAGGCATTCTTGGCAGGTAACAAGCTATGAAAATGCTAAGATATATGAAAAGAGAGACTGTGTTGGCGGGGCCATGAGTATGTCTATGTGGTAAAACAAAGGGAATCTTAGGATGTCCAGATCTTAGAGAGGATCTTAGGAGGACGATGATAGGAAAACACAATCTCGCCAGGAGGTTATATGACATATCCTATAATAAAGTGGGAGCTGTTGGCAGTTTTTACACAGGGGCAGCTCCATATAACGTTTGGATCTTAGAGAATTTCCATCTTTGTCAGAAGGATGGAGTGTGGAGATGACTCAGTTTAGAGAGAAAGCTGGCACAGGTGTGGACAAGGATATGGGGTGGATAGAAGGAGGTATACTGAACACCACTGGTGAAGGGGAGAGGTAGGGTGAGGATAAAGATGTGGTTTCCCACTTGGGTTGCTGGTAGGCAGTTTTTTGTGTACCAGTTAAGCTATAGGATAAAGCCTACCATATTATATGATCTCAAGGACTACCTTAAGTGGCTACTAAGACTTAAGCATCAAGAGAATATGTTCCACTCTTAGCCTTCTTCTTATTTATCCAGGACCCCAGGAAGTAAATGTGGTATCCACTTACTGTCGGCATCATGGAAGAGGACACATGTCCCACAGCCACTGATGCCATTTGGTGGAGGACAGGGTGGGTACCAGGATGCAGCTGGAGATTCATAGATTTCTAGGCTGCATATAGTACATTCCCATCTTTGTCCAGGTGAGTGATTATCCCCAGGAGGAATTCAGGTCAGTTCTATTGTTAAGAGAGGCCATGAAAGTCAGGGTTTGGGGAGGTACAGAACTCATGGCTATGGAAGATGTGATAGAACACAGGAAGTCAAGTGCTGTAAGATGCTTAATCTCTGAGGAGTTAAATGGTTATCTGAGGGATCCTTTTCTATGGCCCACCACTTCCTATATATGTCATCACTCAGAATATGCAATTTGGTGGGCATATAAAACCAAGTACATAAATGACTACTATCACAGAGTTAGGAAAACTGTTTAAGAGAAGTTCAGAGTACCACAGTGCTCAGAGGAGGGTAAAGAATACCCAATTAGTGAATCAGAAAATAATATATGGAAGTAAGAGCATGAAGCTTTGAACAATAGCTTAAAATTCAATGAATTTTAGAGAGATTAGAGAGGAAGAGCATCCCCGCCAGAAAGAATAGCATGTTCAAAGGCTCAGAGAAGGAAAATCCTTGGGTTTTTAAGGAACAGCAAGTAACAGGGAGGATTGGAAAACAGACATAGGAAGAGAGAAGATCTTGGCAAGGTTGGGGTTGGAGAAATGTACATGATGGGAACAAAATATTAAAAACAGAAGGCACATAATTGGTAATCTGTATTCTGGAGTCCCCTGTGCCCAAGCTTCTCAATCTATATGATAGAAGAATACCTTCCTCTCTCTTTTTCACCATAAGCAATTATGAATTTTCACTCTGTTCCTAAAAGGTGAAAAGAAACCCAGGATATTATTATGAACCTGAATAATAATAGCTCATGTTTATTGTGCTAGGCATTGCAATAATAGATTATCTAATTTAAATAACACAACACTATGAGGCAAGTGGTATTATTATTCATATCTTACAGATGAGAAAACTAAAGTTTAGTGATGTCAGCTTTCCAAGGTCACAAAGATAACAAGCGGGGAAACCAGAATTCAAACACTAAATGCAAAACTCAAGAAAAGGATTTGTTCATGTGCTCTAGATATATGATCTCTATAAGCCCTTGCAAGTAAGTCAAGTTATACAAATAACAAAGTTTACCATTTTTGTAAAAAAAAAAAAAAGTAAATCAACTGAAAATAAACATCTTATTCTGCTAGCAGCTCAGAAGAACGTTTCCCATCCTTTCAATCAATCACAGCTTTCTGACAGTCCTCACCATCAGGATCAGTGCAGCATAATACTGAAAAATTCCTGCCATAGCCCAAAGGTCCCAAATGACCTTGGAAGATCAGATAATCCCTCTACTAAATGCCATCATCAAAAAATCATTACCTTTTCCCCTCAAAAACAAACTACCAACACTGGGAGAAAATCTACCTTAAATGAAAGCAAGACACTGATCATAAGAAGAATTTTCTTGAAAATGTCACTACTTTGCAATGGTTTTACTTTTCTTCCATACATGTAAGAAGGAAAATATGCAGGATTACACGTGTGCTGTCTTACCATGTCTCAAGTGACTCCAAGAAAGAGTCATACTTCAAAATAGAGGGAGTATTTCTATGTAAAACCCACATAATGGTAATTATGATCTTTTCTTTAGTTTTATAAAGCCAGTCCACCTCAGTGAATTCCTACATCCCAGATGGAAACTGAATCAGCTAAACAAAAAGAATAAAAGGTGGAGATGGGGTGCTAAATAAAATACCTTTTCCAAATTCTCCAGAATTCACCCATATGGAATATTTGAATTAAGCATTGAATACAGGAGATTCTGAGGGAAATTCTCACTATTAGAGAAGCAGTAGACAAGGAAGCAAGAAGTGGTACCAATGGCCTCCCGCTTCCTCTACATTTTCCAACTTTAATCCCAAGGAAGAATGCCAAACTTCTTATTCTTTCCTGGAACAACAGAATCTCTACAGTGCCCCTGAAAGCAGCGATCCCGATAAGCAAAATGCCATTAAGCCTGAAAGCAGCAGTTTTATGGACAACATTTAAATTATTTCCATGCGCCCTCTGCTCACGCAGGATCAATCTCCGTGATTGGTGTATTATAATTTCCCCTGACTAAATTGGTCTCTCTCTTTTGCTTTTTCCCCCAAGGAACTCAATTTGCCAGCAAGGAGCCTTTCCTGCCGCCCTCTATTTTTCTTTTCATATTAACTGTAATACAAAGGACTAAAGTAAAACCCAAACTCAGAGATTCTCATTGTTAACCACTGGCAGACATTTTGAAAAGCTCCGAGCATATTTTATCCTATACTTCCATACATTTTTGTGTTAATTTCCAAGTCCAAGTTTTGGGACAAAAAAGCTCTTAGTATTAACAAGGAAACAACTTAGAGGGCAATAAAATTTAAGTTTACAAATTATTGTTCTATTTCTGATACAATGTTTAACATTTCAGATATTAGTCTTTAAACATAATTAAAAGAAAAGTGAACTTTAGAACCAGGTGCATTTTTTAATGTACTTGATATAGGAAATGGTAAAGGGGGAAGATGTTATTTAAATTCTAGTTCTGAAGCACATCTTTCCCGTAATTGTCATAGGAAATTGGAAAATTATACCAACTATCCCTTGATCCTAGACACTGTTTCACCAATAAATTTTTGCTTTCGTTTCATAATTTCCTTTAATATTTGTACGTCTTAAAGGCAATGGCCAAGTCTCTGTATTAAACAAAATGTATATGCCGTCAATGCCCCAGAATCTCTATGAATGAAGGTAATTATCTACAGAGGGGCAATGTGAAAACAAGATCCCCACCCCTTTCAAAAGTATCTCTATTTTCACGGTTTCATAGAATGCCATTTGCCATGTTATTCAAATCAAGTTGAAACATAAATGTGCTTAAGAGAGGTCATGTTCTGGCACTTCTCAAATTTTTCTGCGAGGCATCGCTGTTGAGGAGGAGACTGAAGAGTGAATACATACAGCCTGGCTCTGGAGGGCAGCTCCCAAAGAAACCCACTTCCAAACTTGAAATTTCTTTGAAATCTTGTGATATAGTTTTAAAATGCATGCAAATTGTGCCTACCGCTGCCTAAGGTATCTGTTTGATTTAATATGAAGATTAAAGTACTTATCTGGATCTACTGAGGCATGCTTACCTTTAAGCCATGAATGGTCATCAGCATGATGCTGTGAAGACGGGATCAGCAATGAGAGATGAAGTGCCTCAACTCTGGCGAGGAGTTGCTGCTCCAATGCGACTATAGGTCTAGGAGGAAAATGATGCCATAAGAAAGAAACAAGTGGCTAGAAGGAAAGCTTAAAGGGAAACAAAGTCAAACTTACTTCACGATTTGCCTAGGGTCAAAGAATGATGCTTAATAATTACAATGACTTGATTTAGAAGAACATGCTATTAGAAAATGAATGGAAAAAGACAAGGAATTAAACTGTTCTTGTAGCATAAAAAGAAGAGGTAATTTCTCATTCATTTGCACACTTTAAAAACGTGAAACTAAAGTTTTTAGTCTCTTGTTATATAGTAAAATAAAGTTACATAGCAAATCTCATTTTAATAAGATGTCTTTAATTACATGAGATTTAGCAGAATGTAGGTATAATTGTTTTGATGACATAGTTTATTAACAAAAGAAAAATTATGACATGCTAGTAGCATAAAGGAAGCTATATGCCATCATCCTTTAGGATCTAAATATTATTTGAATGGAAGTATTATTTTTAATTAAAATTCAGTGAAAACATATAAGATTTGTATTAAAGTGATATTATAGTGCTATCTTCAGGGGATAAAAATTTGAGTTTAAATATTATCTGAAAGTCAGGTCTCTTTTGGTTGAGAATATACACTATCATATATCTCTGAGATTCATACCTTTATATCATTAAGTTATATCTTATCAAAAACCATTTAATGAGATCAGTGCTTGCTGAGAATATACACTCTGGATGCTGCCTGATTATGCTAACGATTTGAAACACAGATTTTTAACCATACAAAGTAGAGCTGAAAATCTGAACATACATTCAATTGGAGCAATCAAACTTTTCTGGTTTCTCAGCCTCAACCTAATAGCTATGAGTAGTTGATTGCTTTTTCAAACTCTTTATTGTATAAGTTTTCACATATATACAACAGATAAATTCCCATGTACTGTCAACTTTAACAATTTTTCACCAATCTTGTTTCTTCCATCCAACCCACTGTTTTGTTTTGTTTTTACGGTTTGTTGTTGTTGTTGGAGTATTTTACAGCAAATCCCAGACATCATGCTGTATTACCCATAAATACTTCAATGTGTATATCTAATTGATTCTATATAATCTCCGTTGCCATTATAATGCAGTCCTTTAATGTCTTACTTTATTATGTCTCCTAGTAAATTTGTCAGTTGAATTTTACTGAATAGAGTGTATACAATTTAGTATCTCAATACTATTATTTCAGTGTAAATATTTAGTCTGGCCATACTTATACCATCCAAGTCTAATATTTTAATTGAATTTGGCAAATTCAGTTATGAACTGCACTAAAGGGCTTTTTTTGTTTTGCTTTTTTTGCAATATTAAATAGTCAAACCAGTAAAAACCACTTGTGGTTTTACCATCTGAAAAATAAGCATCTGAATGTGTATATACTGGACCAAATCAACCACATCATAGTCAACTTATATAGATGCCAGATTATGAAATCCTTAGAATAGCTGATTACTATTTAAGCAATTAGATTATGTCAAGATCACTTCAAACCAATAAAACACAGAGGCAGTAAGAGTGGAAAGAGAACTTTGGAATCCACACAAGCCTAGGTTCCAATCTCTACTCTGCTACTTAATTAATGCCTTTGTTAACTTCAGCTAGTTAGTATTCTGAGTCTCAATAACCTCATCTGTATTATGGGGATAAAAATGCCATTGTAACTATCATAAAACTTCTTTGAATTCAATGTATGTAAAGCATCTGCTATATGATAAATAAAATTCCTTCCTTAATAGCTTCCCAGTCAATAGTCAACAATGAGATGGAAACAACCTAAAAATTATCCTCAGTTCATATGTCTTTTAAAATCTTGTAGATTATTTCAAATACTAACTGTCCCATATAACTAACAATTAATAGATGGCACTCATTCAAAAATACATAATAATTTTTAAAATGTTTTCACTAGATAGATGTATGAATTTATTTGTTTCTCTCATGTTGGATAATACAGTAAAGAAAGATAATTAGCAATCTCAACTTTACTTGGAATTAGTTGGTATGAAATACAACTCCTCATTCGTATTTTTCTCAGGTAAAGTACTTTAATGAGATGTGTCCTTTGGGGATCAAGAACTTTTTGAAGTGGTTATTATTAATCTTTAAATTCACAAATGAAGAAACCAAGATGCAAGGACACAATAAGGGTCAGAATAGAAACTAAGACTGTTGCCCAAAACTAAACACATTCCAGTAACTCATCTCTCCTCTACTTAATTGAGGATAGTTTGAAAAGCATTTTATTCCCCCCCACAAAAGTAGGAGAATACATTATCATGTATTTGGCTATGGTACTATTTTACTATATAATATTGGAATATCAAAACTAAATCCTGATGTAGCTATGCGACAATGACCTTGTGAAAATAGCATACAGACACGCATGCAAAAGCCCACCTGTTCTAATAATCCTACTATGCTTTTGCGGCTCCCTGAAACTCTCTTTGTTGATGAAGATGCTTTTTCATGCAGCAAGGTTGAGGGTTATTGATCTATAAAAGTCTTTATGATTCAGCTGCTGTGGAACTGTCTAGTGTCTGTGTCTCCAGAGTGTGATTTTCCACTGACACCAAGTTGATTCTTGGAAATTTACATGCTGTTATCCGTTTGACAATAAATTGCTGTGTAAATCCTTTATGCAATACACATGCAGGGCACTTTTTAATAACAAGCTATATATCTTAATGGCTAATCTGTCTTTTTTCTTTTTCTTTTTTTGGGGGGGTGGAGAGGGGGGTTGCTTTTGAAAACTGGCCTTAATCTGCTACAGAGGTCACTTATAAATTGAGCGCATAGGTTCTGTGTGAAGCAAGCAAGTTGTTTTAGCTTCAGACTTCACCCCAAAGTAATCATTGCATTGAGTTGCTTACCTGAGAAACTGACAAGATTCAGTTATTAATGATTTCTTTCTAAACGAGAAAACACATTTTAGGGCACAAGTGCCAAAACCAGATGGCCTGGTTGGAAACCTAGTTCTTCCATTTACTGGCTCTGAGATCTTGGGCAAGATGCCTAATTCTCTGTGCTTTCGGTCCCTCAGATGTGATACAAGGAAATA
Source organism: Grampus griseus (assembly GCF_964374135.1). Taxonomy (NCBI): domain Eukaryota; kingdom Metazoa; phylum Chordata; class Mammalia; order Artiodactyla; family Delphinidae; genus Grampus; species Grampus griseus. Next base: position 46,768,058 of record NC_139005.1, on the reverse strand, counting down.
CGTAAAACTGTTCCTACACCATAGGATTGTTGTGAGGATAAAATGAGTCAAAAACACTGGAAGTTCTTGAAGAGCACCTGATACATAATAGTTCTCAATAAATATGAATCATTGCTATCATGAACATATATAAAAGATCTGTCACATTATAAGTGCTAGATGCTTTCAAATATTTTAATCAATTTCATAGTAATATTAAAGTACATGTTTTTCCCCCTGTTATGCTAATAAATAAACCAAGACTCAGAGAGGTTACCTAACTTGCCTAAACTCACAGAGCTGGTAAGTGACTGAACTGAAGGTCGACTTGAAGAGCAAAGAGAACGGCAGGTGCACCCTGGAGACCCAAAGGTCAGCCCTCCAGGAGTCAGCTGACGGTATGCCATGTACTCCCATTTCTCCAAAGGTTAGGGATTTTTTTTTAAAAGTCATTTTCTATACCAGTTAATATCAATATTGTAGTTTACTTTAAATGCAACTACAGTAACTGCTAACTAATCTGACAATGAAAATATTTTAATGCATGTGTGGTTTTGCCAGTAGGGGCTGGCAGATGTAAGCAGGTAGATAGGCCACAGAACTTTCCTGGAGGGAAAATAAACTCACTAAGCAATGAGTTTAAAGTCAAGTTCTCTCCTCATATTCTTGGAGATGCCATTCCTCCTACTTGCCTGTGCTACTCCTTCCCACATTCTTGCACGTGGCTGGCTCTTTTTCATTCTTAAGCTCTAAGCTGAAATTCTCTCAGAAGAATGTCCTCTGACCAACCTATATGATCTCTCTATTACTCTTCATATCCCCACCCTCTTCATGCTGCTGGAAGCCCTTGTCAGAATCTTCACATTAATCATATATTTACTTGCTTGTCGAATACTTCCCTGTTTATAGATCATGAGGAAATGGACTGTAGTAAATATTCAATAAATAAATGCATCAATGACCCACAAATATTTCGATTTCATCTCACATGTCTCAATATTCTGGTCTTAAAAATATGACTTCTAGTGTCCAAATGTAATACTTTGTTTATGGAACTCTTTGTTTTTTTGATATACCACTATAGCTTTAAAAAAATCACAATACTTAAGTATATAGCATTATAACTCACTTTAAAAATAAACCCCTAAATTAACCCTCCATTTTATATATTATTATGTAAAAGTGGATTAACTCTTTTTTACTCCATTAATGTAAAATATGTATTACAAATGACACGCTACAAAGAGTACATTGTAAAATGAGGACAATAACAGAACCGAATTCATAGGATAGTTAGGATGATTAGATCATGCATGGTAAGCACTTAGAATGAGGGCCAGCACATAGTAGCACTTGCGTAATTTACTGTTATTTTTTAAATGATGATGAAGATAGGTTTTCATGACCTTAGCATTGTCATTGCTTGGCATGTTTTAATAATGGTAAAAAAATCACCAATGCTACCCAACACTGTTTGGCATAAAATAGGTAGCCCATAACTATTCATTGTTTTCTGCAAGAGGCATACCTCAATTTAAGAAAATGTATAATATTAAATGTTAATAGTACAATTATTTTAATCAGAGAAAGATTACTCATCCTGTGAACATTATACATAGTTTTTGTTTTGTTTTGATTTTTTTTTTAATTATACCTTCCACAATTGGATACAATTCCTTTTGTAGAATGGTGACAACTGGACAGAAACATCAGTGTTGAGTACTGGGGCAGTGGGGAGATAGCATCGTGAACGAGCAGGCACACAACGTTTTTTAAAGAGGTATAGATCCACAACGTTTTTTAAAGAGGTATAGATCCTTTCAAGCGGATAGAGCATCACACAAATTATAATATAAATGAACAGAAAATGTGTTTCAATGTACCAAACTCTGATGTACATCAGCTTTTCAAGGACATATCAATTGGATCAAGCAGCATGACACCTGCTATTTAAGGAGTCAATACGTTGTGGAAGATGAAGGGCTGTTGTGATGATTTGAGCCACAGGAAGTGAAAAAACTATTAGTCCTTGTATCTCCCAATCTCCTCTCAGGGAACACAAAGGGAGTCTTTAAAGAAAGAATGGTTTGGGCAAGCAGTACTAAACAATCACTTCTCTTACTGTGTAATCTTAACATTAATTGCAAAGTCTATGTACTCTTCAGGTGTGGTGCATACAGGGGTTGGAAAACTTTTCTAAAAAGAGCCAGATGGAAAATATGTTAGGCTCTAGGGGCCATAAAGTCTCTGCCACAACTACTCAATCCTGCCATTGCAATAAAAAAGCAGCCACAGAGAATACATAAATGAAGGAGTGTGGTCGTGATACAATGAAACTTTATTTATACAACACTAGTGGGCCAGAATTCACCTGCAGGCTTGACTTCTGGGCTAGGGAATTAGCAAAACTAATGTTTCTTGAGTCATTGCCATATGTTCAGTCCACTGGAATATCTTTCACTTCCAAAATCTTTTTTGTTACTTTACACTCTGAGGTCACTCTCCTTACACATTGTGAAGATTAAATGAGATAATCCATGTTAAACGTCTGGGACAAAGTATCCAAAACAATTTAGCTCAATACATGTAGACCAGAAAGCTCGAATGAATTCTAGTTCTGCTACTTATTACTGTGTGGCCTTTGACAAGGTGCTTAACTTCTCTATACCTCAATCCTTTATGAAATGAGATAATATGAAATGAGATAATAACTACTTATTTCATAGGTTATTGAGAGAAAGTGAAAGAAGATGGATATAAATTGTTTAGAACAGTGCCTAGCACATGCTAAGGATTATATGAATGTCAACTATTATTATTATTATTACAGGTTCACAACTCTCAGGCACACTAAATACTGTTTTCTCCATTTAACTAAAAATCAGGAAGAGCAGCATTAGAATGTTATATTAAAGAATTAATTCTAGGAGAGCCAGGAAAGACAGAGACCAGGATGGGCTAGTTAGTTGCTCTAGGTGGTTAGTTGCTGGAGTTAGTTGGGGTTAAATTATGCAGAATGTTAAATAAGGCAAATATTTTGGACTTCATCTCCCAAAGAAGAGAGGAGTTGCCTAGGGAAATTGCTACTCTGGATCTGAATCTGATGAATGATGAATAGTCTGTCGGTGAAGCTGACAAGACTTTTAAAAACCATGTACAAAAGATTTCAGAAAATAAGAATTAAAAAAGCGAGGGCCCCAGAGTCTCATGCACTCCAAGTATCATGAGTACAATACTGACTGTTTTGCATGAATTTATGCACATGGAACCTGAATGGTTTTCCCCAGAGCTCCTATTGTCCTCCAGTTTACCTGGAATAGAGTGGAGAGGGGGCAGGGAAGAAGGGCTCAAAGCCAAAAACTAAAATCAGCTTTTTCCTAGAATGTAAGGACTGCAACAAGACGCTAAAGCCAAAAATGACCTAATTTTCTCACACAAGATGGAGGAAAAAGAAGAAAGTCTAGTATAGACACTAAAGCCATTGTAGCAAATACACAAGGGAATGGACAAGAAGGAGTAGGGTTATTCACATAAAGAGACAAACATCAAAGTGAAAGTCTAGGGCTTCCCTGGTGGCGCAGTGGTTGGGAGTCCGCCTGCCGATGCAGGGGACACGGGTTCGTGCCCCGGTCCGGGAAGATCCCACATGCCGCGGAGCGGCTGGGCCCGTGAGCCATGGCTGCTGAGCCTGTGCGTCCGGAGCCCGTGCTCCACAACGGGAGAGGCCACAACAGTGAGAGGCCCGCATACCGCAAAAAAAAAAAAAAAAAAAAAAAAAAAGTGAAAGTTTAAGGTATATCCATTTGCAATGGGCCAAACGAACAGCCGTCTACGTTTTACTCCAATGGCACCTGATAGTCCAGGACTATGTTTTTAAACGCAACCTCAAATTGATAACGGTAGGATCAGCAGAAGGCCAAAATGCACTAGAGTTCTAGATGACCAATAAACATCACTGGAGTAGCTGGCCCTGAGGTCCAGGTACATGTAGGAGTTTAGTTTAGATCTTATTTATCTAGAGTAGTGCCATCCAGAAGAGATATACTGCAACTCACGTGTGTAATTTAAGATTTTCTAGTACTCATCTTTTTAAAAGTAAAAAAAAGAAAGAAATTTTAAGGATGTATTTTATTTAACCCAACACGTCCAAAATATTATTTCAGCATGAAATCAATATAAAAAATTAATGAGATATTTTATATTCTTTTCTTCGCAATCCATGGTATATTTTACACTTATAGCACATCTTAATCCAGATGTTAAATTTTCACTGGTAATATTTGATCCATATTTAGATTTTAAAAGTGTACAGCTGGAAAACTAAACTTACAAACCCAAGTTGTTCCCAATGTATATACAAGTTTTCCAACAGTTGAATTGAATATTAGTTTTTAAACCTAAATTTATAATTAAGTAGAATTAAATGAAATTAAATTTGTATTCCTCAGTCACATTGTGACATGTCAAGTGCTTCATAGCCACGTGTAGCTAATGCCTACCATACTGAACAGCTTAGAAAACTAGAATTGGTTAGGGTTGGTCCTGGACACGCTCTCTAAAGGAAGAATACCAATTGTCTGAGGGAAAGAAATGCTTGAGAGATTGAATGTCCTTAGGATTTAGAGTCTTGTTCTTCAACCATTCAGTTGCATCATATTTTACCTGTGTTTATATCACAGTATTTAGTCTTTCCTGTTAATAGTGTGCTTTAAGTTGTAATTCTATCAAAATTGAAGGCAAAGAACTATCTTTTATAATTATTTTATGATATTTACAATGCTTACCATAGTGCATAAACATCATGATAAAGAAACAATCAATTCATTGATTTCATTCTTTATAAACAAATTAAATACTGAAGAGCCACAGGTTATTCTGATCCTTGAACCAGAGAAAAGTCTTATGGAAAGACGGAAACGCTGGCTGATGAAGAGGGAAGATTTTCTAGATATGAGAATAGGACACAAAGGCTCACAATAAGCTAAATCTAGGGGTAGTGAGGTAAGGGGAGCATGAGGTAGTTGCCGTTTGGGTAGGATGGAGAGGATGAGACAGGATGTGGCTCAGAGGGTAGTCTACAGTATTGAGACCCATTCTTGAACCACTAAATTAAAATGGGACTTAATATAAAGGAGGAGCCATTGCACGTATATAAAAATAAAAGAAATGGAATAATCAAAATGGCACTGGAAGAAAATTAACTCTTGCTGTAATATATCAAATCCTGGAGAGGTACAGGCAGTTCTGGCGCTGTTGTTTGTATCTGTGGAAAAGAGTAAATCAGAAGATGCTGCAGTTAATGCTATTAAAACTGGCCCAGGAATCATAGAGTACTCATTTAAAACTGTTCATGGAATTTCCAAATGTGGCTAAACTCTAGCAAGAGCTATTTTAAACACTGTGTAAATCTGGCTCCAAAGTTTTGTGTGAGGTACCCTACCCAACTGCTCATATTGCTGAAAATGCCTGGAGTCATTTCTGAACATTCACATAGCTTATTTAAATACCTACTTTTCATATATCAACAGATTTTTTCCAGTGGAGGAAATGGGGGCAATGCAGTTCGGGGACCTTGCAACCCCTCCAGAATGAGCACTGCTTGACAGTCTGTGAATGATTTAATAGTGAGACAGACACGGTTTGTAAGGCCAATAATTTCCGTCTCTGCAACTTTTTGAAATATAAACACACGTGATGAATTGCGTGTGGACTGATGAACTATCTGAGCAACTCTACTGAACAAGGATTCAAGAAACGACATGGCAAAGATCTGCTCTAGATTGAATTATGGAATCGTTTTTAATTGAACCTTATTTATTTTGCTGAGGGTAGGCAGTGCCCTGTCCTGCAAAACCACAAGGAACCCAGGGATCTCTGGCACAAGGAGATTGGTTTCCCACCTTTGTAGCCGAGGAGAGCTGCACTTAGGCTCAAGCAAACAATTCACCTGGAACTTCTCCTTTTCCGAATGTTATGACTCAGTCAGGCAAGATCTCAGCTGAAGAGTAACACAAGCTGACTTTCAGGATATTCCTATCAACATTTGGACTCCTTTCCATGCCGGCTCCTACTCACAAAGTTTGCAGTGCCCCAGGTCACTCTCACTGAACAACGCCCCCTCTAATAACCCCCACACTACACCCTACCGACATCACAATTTACCATTTCTGTCCACCAATCTCTTCACTTTCAGATAAGCTAATCCTTGCTAATAGGCTTGTTGCTTTGTTACTTTTTACTAATCCTAGACAAGATAATGTCTTAACCGGGTTAACATGTACCAAGACCTTTAGGTGATCACTAACAGGGAATTACAGAGATCAGCAACAAGCCATTTGTAAAGACAAATTGAGTAGACTGGGTTCGTTGGTATCCTACAAATAATACTTACTGGGCAGACACCTTCACCAGGTACATCTAGGAGGAACTCTGCCCAAATCCTGATGCGTATGCTCTACACAGTTCATCTAGACAATAAATATGAACCGACTACCTAACGTATAGTGGACACTATGCTAGATACTGACATACAAAGGCCAGTAAGACGTGGTTGGTGTTCTCAAGTCGCCATCAAGCATGGTAAACAAACATTAAATAATAATTACAACATAATAAGTCCCAATGATCAAAGTCCAGTGAGGACCCAGAGGAGGGAAAAATCAACACTTTCTGGAAGATTAGTGAAAGATTTTATGGGGGAGGTGAAAACTGGGCTGAGTCTTAAAGAATGAGTAAATGAGCAAGAGTTACTAAGGAAAATGAAGAAAGGGAGCTTATATAGGCAGCTGAGGTTGGGAGAAAAGAGGATGGGAGAGGCAGGGCAGGAAGGGGAGAGAGGGAGGGAGAAAGAAAGGGACAGATTCCCAGGAGATTTTATCTGACCAAATAAAATTGGGGCAAGGAAATGGAGAAGCTGGCGATTAAAGTTCTTCTCTCTACCCCCCGAGGGAATATTCTCTTCACAGTAAGAAGAATAATAAAAGAGAGGAAATAGAATTTTCTGAAAGAATTTGAAATGAATTTACATCTAACCCCAATGGGTTTTGTTATAAAGCAACTTTACTTCCTTCTTGGTCTCAATATATCCAGTTACTAGAATTGCCTTAAGATGAATTCGCATGCCTTTTTTGTAATACATAGACGGAAAATACTTTGTAACTCTAACAATGATTATTGATAAGTCAAAATTTCCTTTGGTGAAATATTATTAAATACTGTATATTTCAAAGAGAACATTTAAGTCATTTTTATATACTCATAATAAAATAGCAACTAATGCTATGCACTGGATGCTATATAAGCACTAAACATATATTAACTTATTTAATCCTCACAAGCATACACAAGGTATTTCTAAAATCTCCATTTTATAGATGAGGATTCTCAGGCACAGATAGGTAAAGTGCTTGTTCAAGATCACACAGTGGATAAGTGGGAGGGGGCAGAGCTAGGATTCAAACCCAGGTGGTCTGTTTCCAGAGTCTAGGTTTTAATTACCAGACCATACTATTTCTTGTAACGATGGAAATGGAATTACCAAATGTACCAACTCTGACAAAACAGAGAATCTGGACAAAACTTTTAAAGAGTTATATCATCCAGTATTCATGTCTATAGCAAAATGCCTATCGTATGCTGATCTGACAGTCTAGTAAGATAGTTTCCATTCATAAAGACTGTGATGGGAATGAACAATGAAGTTATATTTAAGTGAATGTGATTAAACTCTGAAAATGAATCATCTCTAACTCAGAAGCATTTATTTGTGTTACCATTTTGTCGTAGTAGATAAAAAAAACCTTAAACCATTCCAGTCACTAAATAATGACCCTCCCTAGGGTGACAAAGGCGCAGCCTCTCCCTATTTAAGTAAATGCTGACAGCAGAACCTGCAGTAATTGGAGCCAGATGGTTTAGAAGAGGGAGACTTCTCTGCTCTGAAATGGAAAACACTTCCATGAAACTTGAGGCATGGGCTTCCACCCCAAATACATCTTTGCAAATTTCTATGTATGCACATGTGTATGCAATGTGTTATATATGCATGGCTGCAGTGCAATACCTCTTTAAAAGAATTAAAAACGGGTCAGAACGTATCTTCTATTTATCACATGTAAATTGCTCTGCCTTTAATTACATGGGGTGTCCTGACTGCCCTACTTTCAAGGACAAGAGTGAAGAAATCAAGTGTTAACATGTGCATAACTGAAGAATATTTTTACTTCTGAAAGAAATGAGTCAACATGAGCCAAACTTCATTATTTTTGCTGCTGTTTTAGGGAAAGCAACTTCTTTGTTACCAAAAAAGAAAAAAGAACTTGACCATGAGTTGCTCACAGAATAGTTAGCCACTAAATATAGAAAGAAACTATTTAAAGCCAGTAGAATGTAGTCTATTCTCTCAATGGAGAGACCCCAATTAATTTCCAAAGCTAATATTCTGCTTGAATGCAAAGAAAGCTAAGGTGGAAATCAAAAGAACTGAATGTTAATCTCAGCTCTCTCTGCCCCAAAATCACTCTACCTTTTTTTTTTTACCATAGTCTTCTCTTCTGATAATTGAAGATAATAATACCTCATAGGATTATTATGGAAATAAAATAACAATATTAAATATTTGCATCTTGCCTATTGATAACTGATATAAAACACTTTAAAATATTAGCAATGTAGGAATTATATTCTTTCTTCAGGCTTATAGTTTCAGCAGAAAAGGCTTATTCCATTTTCTATATAAGAATTCAGCCATTGTTGTAGCAAAATGGATTAAAAAAAAGTGTTCAGGAAAAATAATGGTTGTCTTACTAAACCACATTCTTCAAAATGTGTTAAATGTGGATGATAATATAGAATATATGAAATTGCGCTTGATGGTAAATACATAAAGATCCGTAGAGGGGGGCTTCCCTGGTGGCGCAGGGGTTGAGAGTCCGCCTGCCGATGCAGGGGACACGGGTTCGTGCCCCGGTCCGGGAAGATCCCACATGCCGCGGAGCGGCTGGGCCCGTGAGCCATGGCCGCTGAGCCTGCGCGTCCGGAGCCTGTGCTCCGTAACGGGAGAGGCCACAACAGTGGCCGCATACCACAGGAAAAAAAAAAAAAATCTGTAGAGGGGAGAGAGGGTGGTGGAAAAAGCAAGAGGCTTGTTATCCCACCAAAACACATTTGGTTTACACACTGGAAAGCCATAGACAAAAAGCGAGTAGCTGTAGGAAACCATCATGTTGATTTAATTAGCTTTGAAGAGGTGTTCTATGACCTCCATGCTGTACAACTGTGGAAGTTTACTCAGATGAATGGCTAAAAACACAATTACACATTCTACTCTAATTCAACAAAATTGAAACTTGTAAAAAAAAAAAAAGAGGAAAACACTCTTTATGTGACTATCAGCCATCTTTTTTTCTTTTTATTTAATAGGTTTAAAGGAAAGGATCTCATAGATAGTAACAATAATTGGTGAGTGAGACTGACTCACTGATATGGCTGGCTCAAGAAGGCCTGGTTTGTTTAACAAGGATTGTTTAACCAAATCTATCCGATTAAACATGGTATTATCACATTCAATTTAGATCACCCATTTTTCCAACATATCAAAAAGAGCAGCTGATAATTTGTTCCTTAACTATAAACTCAGGAAATATTTGCTGTAAAAACATGACCCACAAAGCCAGACTGAAAGCCTTTAAAAATTTTTTGGCCAGCACCAGCTTAATTATTCCCAAACTTGTCCTTTTATTTTTAGTTTGAGACTGGTTTTGGAATTAAATACTGTAACTGAACATCCTTTTGCATTGGCTGTTGCATCGGCAAATCCAATAGAGGACAGAGCATGTGTATATGTATATTTGTAAAACTAGCCTGGCTGCATTAACTGTCTAAATTTTTTCTAAATTCAGTCCAACATTACAGATTATTTTAAAGAACACTTTGCATTGTATTTAATTAACTGCCAGTGCTTACACGTCTTCCTTCAGGCTTACTCCTTCCCTTTTTGGTACCATCTATTAGTCTAAAATAAATAATAAATACATAAAGTCAAGGTATGCCAATAGCAAATTTATTGACAAATTTAAAATTTGAAAAATTTCACAATGGGACAACGAAGAGTTTCTGAAGAGGATATACACCACCGTGAGTTCCTCCTAATGATCTCACATTTCAAGAAGAATCTATATGAGCAATGATTTCACTAGAAAACACAGATGCCGTTGTAGAACGCATGCCAAGACATCCTTTTTGAGGTTTCAGGTACCAGGTACCTCAGTGATCTCTAACAAGTCTCATATTGGGATCTGTTGAAGGACTTATGAATGGATTGACCCTGATATATATATACATATACACATGTATGTATATATATATATATATATATATATATATATATATATATATATATATATATGAAGTTACTCTTCATTTAAAGTTCAAAATACCATAAAATCTGGTTTAAAATATTTTAGAAACTGTGCAGAGGTTGATGCTAAAATCAAGTTTCACTTTGCAAACATCCCTAGAAGAACTTTGCATTGTCAGAACATGCTCCCAACCTAAACAAGTCTCTATAGCTTCTGAAGGACTGATGCATTCATCCAACAGCACATTTTCAACTTGAGTTTGCTCACAGATGGTGGAACTATGGAAGTTGCACTTTATCCATTGTGTTTCCTTCATAAAAACAGATCAGAAAAAAAAGATAGATTCTGGACCAAGATGGCGACATAGGAGGCTCCTGAATTTTCCTCTTCCCCTGGACATGCCAAAGAGACAACTACACACAGAGTAGTTTCCTTTGAGGAAAATCCAAAAACCAGTTGAGTGACTCCTACACATTCAGCAACAGAGAAAAGAGCTGCATGAAAATGGGTAGGGAAGCCTGAGACACAGAATCACCATAACCTGCCCCCACCCCAGCACAGCACCGTACAATCAGGAGGGAACCCTTAACTCCCAGCTTCTCCCTGAGGAGTGAAGGTTTGGACCACATATCTAGCATCCCAACTTTTCAGGCTGCCACCTAAGAGGCGTGCTTCCTAATCACCTAGGTCTGAGAGCCAACAGGGCTGACATTCACACGTCCCACAGGATTACAGCAGAAAAAGCAGCAGTTTTTACAAAGGTGCAGGAGCATCTCCTGCAGCCGCACACCTGTGCTCAACACAGAAGAAACAGGCAAAAATGCCCAAATCCCAGTTTCTCCCCAGAGGGGGTCTGATTGCACACTTTCCTAGCTGCTGCCTGCGGGGCAAGCTTCTAATCCACCCGCAGCTAGGTGTTGACTATGATCGTCCCTTTTGAAACACTGATGGGTCTTGGCACACTTTATACTACAGAGAGTCACAAAATACAAAGACAATGGCTTGGATAAACACAAAGATTTGAGAAGCAACCAGAAGTCTGGGCCAAGTTGATTGAGGAGGTTCACCTCCTGCATTTACCTAATGCACGGAGACCAACACAGAGAATCAAGGAAAATAAGAAACAGGGGAATATGTTCCGAACAAAGATATATATCCAGAAAGCAGTCTTAATAAAACAGAGATAAGTGATTTATCCAATACAGTGGTATACACGCGCACGCACACACACACACACACACACACACACACACACACAAAATGGAATATTATTTAGCCATAAAAAAAAGGAAATTCTGCCATTTGCAAGAACATGAATGAACCTGGAGGACATTATGCTAAGTGAAATAAGCCAGACAGAGAAAGACAAATACTGCATGGTATCACTTTATGTGGAATCCAAAAAAAAAAGTCGAATTCAGAATAGAGAGTAGAATGGTAGATACCAGGAGGAGCTGGGGTGGGGGGGGGGGGCTGGGAGGAAAGAGCAGAGGTTGGTAAAAGGGTACAAACTTTCAGTTATAAGATGAATAAGGTCTGAGGATCTAATGTATAACATGATGACTAAAACTGATTATATTGCATCGTATAATTGAAACTGGCTAAGAGAGAACTTAAGTGTTCTCACCACTAACAAAAAAAAGGTAAATATCAGAGGTGATAGATGTGTTAATTAACTCAATGGTGGGAATCCTTTAAAACTGTATGCGTATATCAAATCATCACACTGTACACCTTAAATGTATTACAATGTTATTTGCCAATTATACATCAATGAAAAAAAGATAAAATGTGTTAAATTCATTACAGCTCTCTGAATTCATATTTCATACAGTTTTCTACATAAACCTTCCATGATATTTTATGCCATATATCCAATTTAAGCCAGAGGTATAACCAATCTTTGTGAGTTAAAAAGAGAAATCTGTTTCAAACTTCACATTCCTTAATTTCAGTCAAAGATTCCCAAAAGATTTAATACTCTTTCAAGTCAGTTTAAGAATGATCCTGAGTCCCTAATAATTTTCTCTTATAATATTAAGATTCAAGATCAGTATTATGAATTTTTTTCCTAAGGAGTTATAGAAATTCCCAGTAGCTAGAGTAAAAATTATAAATTAAACAGTGGGTTAAAAAATAGTATTTAACTTACTAACTTTAATTCTAGAGTTTTATATAAGTGGAACCATATGGCACAGTGTGTACAGTAAACGCAGTATCTACTCTTTCTTACCTGGCTTCATTGACTCAGCACAATTATTTCATGATTCTTTCCTGTTCTTGTGTTTATCAATTGTTCATACAATTTTATTGCTGAGAAGTGTTCTATTATATGAATACAATACAATTTGTTCATCCATTTATCTGGTGATGGACATTTAGGTTGTTTCTAGTTTTTACCGATTACAGATAAAGTTTGTTAAAAAAATACTCATGTAGCTCTTTGGACATATGCTTTATTTTCTATGATAAAAATTTCTAAGGAGTAGAATGGCAACTCATATGGGAGTTATATATTCCCTTTTAAAGAAACTGCCCAACTGGTTTCCAGAGAACATTATTACCACATCCAGACCAATACTTGGTATGATCAATCTTTTTAATATTAGCCATTCCAATAAGCCTATACTGTAATCTTGTGATTTTAACTTGCATTTCTCTAATGACTAACAATATCAAGCATCTTATCATGTCCCTATTTGCCATCTGTATTATCTTCTTTGGTGAAGTATCTGTTCACATCATTTGCCCATTTGTATCGGAGTGTTTGGCTTTTTACTATCGAATATTGAGGGTTCTTTTACATATTCTGAATCAAAGTCCTTTATCAGAAATATGCTTAGTAAATATGTTATCCCAGTCCATGGATTATCTTTTCATTCATCCTCTTAACTGCCTTTCAAAGACCAAGAGTTTTTAATTTTGATGAAGTCCAATTTCTCAATGTTTTCTTTTATAGTTTTTGCTTTAAGTGTCATATCTAAGAAATCTTTGCCTAATCCAAAGTCACAAAATTTTCTTACTATGTTTTCTTTTAAAGGTTTTATAGTTTGACATTTTATGTTTAGAACTATAATCCATTTTGAGTCTTTAATTCAGTACCAAGTGTGTGTTAAAGTCTATTTTTTGGCATATGCCTATCCAATGGCTCCAAGTCCATTTGTTAAAAAAGATTCTCCTTTCTCCACCAGCTTGCTTTGGACCTTTACTGAAAATTAACTGACCATGTATGTGTGGCTATATTTCTGGACTCTCTATTCTGTTCAACTGATCTGTGTCTACCTTGATACCAGTATCACACCATCTTGATTACTGTAGCTTTATAAGTTTTGAAATCAGGTAGCGTAAGTCCGCCAGTTGTGTTCTTCTTTTTCAAAGCTGTTTGAGCAAATCTAGATCCTTTCCATTTTCATATAAATTTTAGAATCAGTTTATCAATTTCTTTAAAAAAAAATAGTCTGTTGGAGTTTTGATCGGCTTGCATTGTATCTCTAGATCAAATTGAGGAGAACTAACATCTTAAGAATAGTGAGTCTTCTGGCCCATTAACATGGCATATCTCTCCATTTGTGTCTTTTTTCCTGTCTTTCATCATTAGTATGTAGTTTTCAGTGTACAGATCTTGCACATTATTGTTAGATTTATGCCTAAGTATTTCATAGCTTATACTTATAATAATTGCATGTTTACTTAATTTCAGTTTTTATTTTTAGTTACAACTCTATCAAAATACAAGTGATTTTTGTGTATTGATTTTGTATCCTACAATCTTACTGAACTTATTTATTAATTCTGAAAGCTTTTGGCAGATTCCATCAAACTCTACATCGAAAATCATGCCATCTGTGAATAAAGACATTTTTACCTCCTTCTTTATCTTTCTTTTATTTCCTTTTCTTGCCTTTTGCATTGGCTAGAACATATAGATCAGAACTGAATAGAAGAAATAGGTGTGAAAATGTTTGTATCGTTCCTGATCTTAGGGGGCAAGCATTCAGTCTTTTGCCATTATGATATCAACTGAAGATTTTTCTTAGATGCCCTTTAGCAAGTTGAAGACACTCCCTTCTACGCCTAGTTTAGTGCATTTTTATAAGAAATGGATGTTGGATTTTTTCAAATGCTTTTTCTGCATCTATTGAGATAATTATATGGTTTTTAGTTAATAAATTACATTGATTGATTTTCAGATGTTAAACCAACACTACATTTCCTGGATAAACTCTATTTAGTGACAATGCATTATACTTTTTATAAATTGTTAGATTTTATTTGTTTAAAAAAATTTCTTAGAATTTTTGCCTCCATTCTCATGAGGGGTAATGATGTGTAATTTTCTTTCCTTGTAATGTCTCTGTCTGGTTTTGGAATCAGCATAACAATACCCTCATCGAATGAAAAGGGAAGTACTCTCTTCTCTTAAATTTTCTGGAAAAGTTCGTTTAAAACTGTATTATTTCATCCTTAAATGTTTGGTAGAATTCACTAGTTAGGGCATCTAGGCCTGGAGTTGTTTTTGTGGAGAAGTTTCTAACTACAAATTCAATTTCTTTAATGGGTATAGGGCTATTCAAGTTATTTATTTCTTCTTGAGTGAGCTTTGGCAGTTTGTGTCTTACAAGGAATTTGTCCATTTCATCTGAATTTATTCCTATAAAGTTATCCTTCTGATATTTGTAGACTCTGTAGTCATCTTATCTCTCTTACTCTTTATATAGGTCATTTGTGTCTTCCGCCTTTTTTCCTTAATCACTTGGACTAGAGATTTATCAATTTTATTGGTTTTCTCAAAGAACCAGTTTTGTTTTCATGTATTTTTCTCTACTGTTTTTCTGTTTCCTGTTTCAATGGAATCCCACTCTGACCTTCATTATTTTCTTTCTTCTGCTTACTTCGGCCTTAAATTTGCTCTTCTTTTTTTCTAGTTTCTTAAGTGGTAGCATTTAATTTTGATATGTTCTACTTTCATTTTTATTCCATTCAAAATAATTTCTAATTTCACTTTTTATTTTCTTTGACCCATGAATTATTTAGAAGTCTGTTATTTCATTTCCATACATTTGGGGATTTTCCAGATAATTTTCTAAATGTATTGAGACTTGTTTTGTGGCCCCAAATACGGTCTATTTTGGTAAAAGTTCTCTGTGCACTTAAAAAGAATGCTTACTCTGTTGTTTTTTGGTGGAGTGTTCTACAATTGTCAACTAGGTCAAACTGGTTGATAGTATTTTTCAAGTCTTCCATATTCTTGCTGACTTTCTATACCAAATGTTGAGTGAAGACACTGACACCTTCATTTATAATTGTGGATTTGTCTATTTCACCTTTCTTTCAGTGGCTCCACTGATTTGCTTTGTTGTCCGAGAAATCTGCTGTTATCCTTATTATCTTTCCTTTCAGCGTAACATGTTTTTTCCTCTGCCATCCTTCTCATTTTATCTTTCTACATAACATGTCTTTTTATTCCCCTTTGCCTGCTTTTAGGATTTTCTCTTTATCGTTAGTGTTGAGCAGTTTCATTTTGATGTGTCAGTATAGTTTTCTTCATATTTCTGTGCTTAGGATTTGTTGTGTTTTATGGATCTGTAGTACATTTATAGCTTTCATCAAATTTGGAAACTTTTCAGCCATTATTTCTTCAGATATTTGTTTGCCTTTTCCTCTTCAGAGGCTCTAATTACACATATATTAAGCTGTTTGAAGCTGTCCCATAGCTCAATGATGCTCTATTCAATTATTTTGTACTTGCTTATCCCTGTGTTTCATTTTGGATAGTTTCTATTGCTGTACCTTCAAGTTCACTAACCTTTCCTCTGTAATATCTAATCTTCAAGTTAATTCTATCCAGAATATTTTTTCCTCTTAGAAACTTTTACTATCTTCTTTAGGAGTTCGATTTGAGTAATTTTATATCTTACTGGTCTCTACTAAACTTTTGAAACCTATGGAATACAACGATAATAGCTATATTAATGTCATTACCTGCTAATTCTACATCATTTTTTAAGCAGTTAATTTTTCTCCTCATTATTGGTAGCATTTTTCTGCTTCTTTGCATGGCTGGTAATCTTTGATTGATGTCAGACATTATGTATTTTACCATGTCAGACACTAGATCTTTTTGTTTTCCTCTAAGCATTAAAATTTATTCTGGGATGTGGTTAAGTTACTTGGAAACAGTTTGATCCATTCAAGTTTTACTTTTAAGGTATGCTAGGTGGTATCAGAACAGCATTAAGTCTACGGTTAATTATTCCTCAGTAATGAGGCAAAAGTTCTCTATCCAATGCCCTATGAATTATGAAGTTGTCCAGCCTGACTGGTAGGTACCATCCATATCCCTGTGTGAGTGCCAGTCACTTTTCTCTGATACTCTCAAGTGGCTCTTCCTCAGCCTCAAGTATTTCCCTCACACACATGTGCCTAACAGTACTCCACTGAATATTCGAATGGAACGCAGATCTCTAAACTCTCCTCCGTGCAGCCCTCTCTCCTCTGGCACTCTGTACCCTGAACTCCTGCTTTTTTTGATCCCCTCATACCCTGGCTCCATCTCTCCTACTCAGAGAGTCCACCAAGCTCTGCCTGGGGTCCCTCTACCTGTACTATGGTCTGAAAACTCTCTCAAGGTGGTGAGTGAGGCTCTTATCACACTCACACCATTAGTTTCCCATCTCTCAAGGATTATCATCCAACACTGTCTGATGCTTGGTGTTTCTCACATATTTCATCTTGTTTTCTAGTTGTTTCACATGGGAGGGTAAATCCAGCCCCTGTTACTCCTTTTTGTTTGGAAGCAGAAGTTGCAAAAGTATACGTAATTTGTTAAAGTTTCCAAACTTGTTTCTTAAGTTATATATATGAGTTTATGAACTTAGGTATCTTTTTATGCAGAGGGCGGTATATGATCTCTAGGTATGAAAAGTTTCTTATAGGAAAACATACTTAATTCATTAATGTGTAAGGAACCCACTATAAAATTATTTAACATTCCTGCCGAACCACTTCATTCTTTTTTTATTGAAGTATAATTGATTTACAATATTATATTAGTTTCATGTGTACAGCATAGTGATTCAATATTTTTATAGATTATACTTCATTAAAAGTTATTACAAAACAATGGCTATATTTCCCTGTGTTGTACAAATAGATCCTTGTTGCTTATTTATTTTCTACATCCAACCACATCATTCCTTAATGAAGCTGTGAAAAAACTGTTCATTCAACATGTACGCAGTCTTCTTAAGCTAAACTCTTCACTAGAGATTCAAGAGAACAAAACCAGACCAGCTGGCCCCTCCCTCTGGGGCCCTATCCTTTGAGTTCAGAACAAAAGAATTGCTCTTGCTAAGAACATATTAAAGCACAGTTTTAACTATTTCCTATCGACAAGATATTTCCTTATAGCCGCTACAGTAGTCTCTTAGGAAGAAGAAAAGTAACGGAGCTTTCCACATTTAATATACCGTCAGTCATGTCATTTGAAACTTTCTCACATATTTTTAGCATAAAAAAGAAAAGTTTAAACTTGACATGAGAAAGTATAAGTTAGAACATTTTTAAAGCAAGCAAATGACAGTGAAAACTCTAGTGTCTCCCTGTATTTTCAAGACTCAGTATGTGAACAAAAGAGAGAAAGAGAAACCCATCTCACCTAGCTAAGGAAGCATGTAAGCAAAGGGCATCACCTCTTTCTTTCAAGAGAGTAGAATTTCAAAGCCTTATAATTTGGTAGGGGGGGAGTGGGGAGGGGAGAGGAGTCAACTGATACCATTAAAGTTAATTGGAGATTTGGGAAGGTGTGGATGAGAAAACTCGTTGTCCACTGCTTTTACCCTGTATTTCTTCTTTTCTTTCTTTTTTATCATAAAGTTTCATTTTTGTGTTCTAAGGTATTACAAATAAGTTATGTAATAAGTAGATGTGAGCTAATGAGTCTACTTTTATCTTTTTATATATATATAATACACACACGTGTATGTGTATACACATGTATAAATTATTGCTGATATTTCAATTTAATACTTGGAATTACAATGATCAGATACATGTTTCACACTTGAAATGAGATTGTTCTTATAAAAATTTCCTATTAATTTTGACAAATGTAAGTTTGAAACTTTGTGACCTCACTCAGATACATCCTAGAAATCAATGAGCTTAGTTTTTTTAAGAGTAAAATAGGACATTATCAATGAGTGGTGTGTCTGGAATTATAGATGGTATCAGTAACCCTAACAACTTTAGGGACAGAGGCTTGCACCCAGGGATGGGGGCGGCAGCAGCAGCTGCACTGTGTTTGAAATCGGAGCACTGGTTAGTGAAGGACACAGTGTCACGCTTGATTTACTTAGAAATCATCTCACTTGTTTAGGAGCTCAGTTAGAAAATGAACTTAACACATTCAAGCCAAATCGGAATCATCTGAAATTCCTTCCATCCACACCTCATCTCCCATCTAGGAGAAAAAGGACAATTTCAATCAGAATAAATATATACTAAGAATCCATGTAAATTACTAGGTAAAATCAGTATTAACTAGACAGTAGGCTATGTGATCTGTATCCAACAATATAAAACTTCTGAAAGTGGTTTAAATTTACAGGACTCCTCCATGGTGCCCACCAATAAGTTTTATACCTAGGATGCACGACCAAATGATTTTAGACAACATGTATTCACAACCAAATGGTGGACGATCCTTTTTTACTGGACAAATCCCAAGGCTGGGGATTAGGGAATTAAAGAATTCGTGTGAGTTACTTAAATATTTTTACCAGTTTTAACATATTGATCAGTTCATTAAGGTCCAGTTTACCCTCTGGACCTTAATGAACTGATCAACATGTTAAAACTGGTCAATCTTACAGCAATCTTCAAGGTTTATAATATCATCTCAGAATCCTTTATGAGAGGGTAGATTATATATCAGTGTCTGGCATGGTGTAGGCACTTACTACATGTTGAACTTACTGAATATTTAGTGAATGAATACCCTTTAAGAGCAAGGACTGTACCTTTCAGGCTGTAGCTCTTTACTGTTGCTAGTAAGATGACAGTCATTTCATTGTTATATAGTATCTAAGTCACTGAAGATTTTCTGGAAGCTAAGAAAAGGTCACCTAAAAACTTTATTTCATAAACCCTTCTTATTATTTTTAAAATAACAAAATCCATATAGAGTTCCAAAAATAAAGCTACATATTTCATGTAGACATTCCATATTCATTTACACCTTCATCTGTTTACCAAATATTACCGAGCTTCTATGAAACATTACACATTATACTATGTCCTGTGAATACAGAACAAAGGAGATGGTTCTGATCAGCAAAAAGTTCACCATTGATTGAGGAGACACACATCTAAACTAATAATTATGATACCTATGGGGAGCAGACCAGAAAGAACACATGTAGTAGATTCAAAGAAGAAGGAGTGATTGAGTCCAGATAGGGAAATCAGAGACTTTATTAAGTAGGGGTGGAAGTGGGAGGAGGAGATACCTGAGCTGAGACTTTAAAAACAATATAATTCTGTTCATGAAAAAACTGTATAATGTAAAAGGTCTGCAATATTATAAAAATTATTTGCATGTAAAATCCTATCTTATCTTAAAAAGGAGGTAGAGGGAAAAGATCAAAGAGAGTTAATTAAATTTAAATATCATGCCTCAAACAGGAACACTCAAATATAGTATTTTAGTATTTTACTCAATGTTGAAAATGAGCTGAACAGAGATTAAACATAACTTTGGATAATTTAAAGGAAACTGCTTTGCAAAATTTTACTTTCCAAAAAAGTGGAGGATGTATAAGCAAAGAAAGTAGACCATACAGAAAAAAGACAAAAATTTTATTTTTTTAATTTATTTTTTACGACAAAAAATTTAAAGGAACATCAGGGAGGGAAGTATAGAAAAAGAGAGCAAAGGGAAGCATGACGAGAGTATTAATTAAAAATTTGCAAGCATAAAATGGATAATCAGTCTATGTTAAAAGACCTGTAGGGCTTCCCTGGTGGCGCAGTGGTTGAGAGTCCGCCGGCCGATGCAGGGGACACGGGTTCGTGCCCCGGTCCGGGAAGATCCCACGTGCCGCGGAGCGGCTGGGCCCGTGAGCCATGGCTGCTGAGCCTGTGCATTCAGAGCCTGTGCTCCGCAACGGGAGAGGCCACAACAGTGAGAGGCCCGCGTACCGCAAAAAAAAAAAAAAAAAAAAAAGACCTGTGAATTGAATCAAAAATCCAACTAGCTCTTTATAAGAAACACATCTAAAAAAAAGTATCATAAAAATCTGAAAAGTATGAACAAATACAAATTATGCAAATGCAGAATAAATTAACAACAGGAAAAAAAGAGATAAAAATCAAATAAGTAACTTAGAAGAGTGAAATTTTAACGTGATAAAGGGTAAATTTACAATGTACATGGAAAAGTGAGATACATTTGTATGCCCTAAATTATGTTTCATTAAATATTGTTAAATACAGGGAGAAATGGGCAAAATCACTATAGTTAGTATTGACAGTTGTTCTTGAACAGATCAAAATTCAGAAGCATTAAGTTTATCTTTCAATACACCATAGTGAAATCAACATTTGTCTTAGAAATTCAAGTCTTAAAGTAGGAAAATTGTTTTTTAGAGAAGAAAGTAATTATTGAATTTAGAAACAGCTAATTAAAATTTCAAAAGGCAAGCCTCAAATAGTCAGAAATAAACATGAACATAGAGGATAATATAATTAACAGGGCTGATTTCATGCACATACACACATGCATGCATGCACACACATATACACACACATCAGACTGTGTACTTCATTGCTCACAGAATATCTGTAAGGAGTAAAAGTACGTTGCAACATAAAATCACAATAAAATTCAAACCAAAGCAATAATCAAAAATATAATAAACTATTTTCTGAGTTGAAGAAAGAACTCCATGCGTAGATTGAAAGGTCACACGTGTTCTAGATTAGACCACCGATAAAAGTACCCATACTTACATACATATCAGCAAAGTTTTGGAATGCAGAGACATAGAAAATATTACAAAAGTAATCCAAACTGATTAAACAGGTGTCCTACAATGGAAATAAATATGGTGTCTCTCATCCTTCTCTGCAACTGTGAATTCCTAAAACAGTGGGAAAATGGCAAGACTGATTCCAAATTCTATATGCAGTGAAATGAATATAAAGACAATAGATATTGTCAGAGAAATGAAAGAGACTTGAAAATGTCCCAAACATACTCCCTTCTTGAAGGTACTATGGTAACATTATGTTAAATAGTTTGCACATATTATTTCATTTCATCTTCCTATCATCACTACAATATAGGTCTTTGGTTCCACTTAAAAAAGAAGAAACTAAAGCCTAGATTAAGTAACTCCCCCCAAGATCACATACCTAATACCAGATGGAGTCAAGATTTCAACCCAAGTCTGTTTGGCGACAAAGTCCTTGCTCTTATTTGCTAGTTTTGATAATTCCCTTAAATAATTATTAGGATATCTTTCCATCAAAACATTAGACCAAAAAATACACAAATTTCATGACTATTCAAGAGCTCCCTAATCACCCCCATAGCCTTCCAAGTGGATGCTTTTCATGGCACCCGTCAGCATCTCGTTCCTTTTATTTCTCTTCTTTTGAATCTCAGGTGGATAGAATTAAACATGGCGTATATCACCATTAGTTCAGGCACATTCTTCTGATTTGTATTATTTCTTCCATCCAATACTATCTCCAATCCCCTTCCTTTCTCTCCTGCATGAGCAACGTTCTCTTTATGTTTGCTCTTTGTCTTTGCTTCCAACCTATCTTCCAAATAATTATATTCATGGTCTCTACAGATTCCTGATCTATTGTTCCTCTCTGTCCCTTATGAAGCTTTGTTGTTTTGTTTTATCTTAAGCACATGGTTCATATTTGCCTGGAAAATCTTTCTCTATCTCATGTTTTTCAATTCAGTTAACTAATGTGCCCAGCGTAATCATTGAAAAGGCACTCTGACACCCGACACTGAAGGCTAGCTTTCTAATGCTTCTTAACAGAGGAAGAGAGGAGGCCAGAAGATAAATACAGGTGTATTTATGAATGAGGACTTTTCATCCTACTGCCTAGACTGAGAGTAACAGTAATGATAAACAAATCTGGAGATATATATATATATATATATATATATATATATATATATATACACATAAAGTCAAACCAGAAAACCTTTCTTTGTGGTGTTCAATAATGTTGCCTTATACTATTTGAAAATTATTAGGAAGAACAGTAGGTAAAGAACAGAAGTGGAAATATGTTAAAATATATTTCCAGTAAATTTCTAACTTCCTCATCTCCATTTATGAAAAGTTAACCTCATTGCCTTCCTCAAAATGCTCTCAGCTTGACAAGACCTTTTTCATAATAGAAACTAATTCCTTTCTATTTCATTGTCCGTCATTAAAGCATTTATTAAAGTGTGCTATTTATTAGAGTTAGTTGTGTTTGATCTCCCAACTGAACTGTAAATCATCTTTACCATTTCTAACAGGGCCTTGCACATTGGTGCCCAATAAACATTTGTGTAATTGAATACATTAGCGCACAGAAGTATCTTTATGTATTTTATGATTTTAAAACATTGATTATGTGACTGCCATCACAGGGAAAAAAAGATGATTAAGACAATATATGCCAATATATTTTGAGATCAAAGATAAGTGTTAATATATAATATTAGTATGTTGTGATTTTTATTATTCCCATTATCTTAATCAACAAAACAAAACTGCTTCTAGCTTCTATGGAATTACCTTGCTTTGAAAGTACTTAACTCTTTTTAGCAAACTAATGTCTTTATGCTTTTTGGTACTCATTTTACAATCCTGCATATTATAATATTGCTATAAACTGAATGCTTGTGTCCCCCTAAAATTCATATGTTGAAATCTAATCCCCAATGTGATGGTGTTTGGAGGTGGGATCTTTGGGAGACGACTAGGTCGTGAGGGCAGAGTCCTTATGAATGGGATTAGTGTCCTCTAAAAGAGACCCAAAATACTCCCTAACCCCTTCTGCCATGTAAGGACACAGTCAGAAGATGGCCATCTATGAACCAGGAAGTAGGCCCTTACCAGACACCAAATCTGCCAGCATCTTGAGCTTTGACTTTTCAGCCTCCTAATTGAAACATAAATGTTTTGTGCTAAGCCACCCAGTATTCTGTTAGACCAAGACAAGTATACAAAATGTTTGTATCACCCATTCTAAATACTTAATATCTGGAATTTTAAGTGATACGAAACCTTACTTTATATTTCCATGAATATTATAAAGTTCTCCCATCATGATTTCTTTATAGTATAAGCATTTTCAGCACGTATGCAAACAAAGGTAACACTTTGAAGCTTTTATGCTATTTGATTGAATATTTTGTTGTAAAGAAGCAATTTCATTAGAACTTTGAGCAGATTTACTTGCTGTAAAGTTAGCTTTCTACATCTTTGGTACATTTTAAGGAGATACTGTCATGTTCAAATTATTATTAACTCCATCCTTAACTACAGATTACAGATGAAATGGTTGTACAGATTCATCTCAGAGAAACAGAGACCTGCCCCCACCCAATTTTGTTAATTACCAGTTCAGCCAGATGTTTAAATAAACATGTGTGTCTTGAGACATTGCCCAAGGGTCAAGATAACCTGGTCTGTGTAGAACTGTAGGAGTGTATGCTCTTATCAACAAATGACACTGCCTATGGACCTGCTTAGAACTTGTCTCTGAGAATACATGGGAAGAATTATTTTTGGGGAAATAAAATACAAAAGAAGAAAAAAACAGCAGTAGAAGTAGTTTGAAATTTAGATTCCAAGTCATTCTGGACTTGAATAGAACAAACCAAGACCTTTACCACGACACAGTAAGTAGGAAGTTATATGGACTACCGGTTAGTGTAGGTGACTCAGAGCCCTCAGTGGGAAATAATGGCTAAATCCAACAGGGAGACGGGAAGCTGGGTCTCTCTACTGAAGACTGTTAGTATCATTCAGGAGAGCCCTTTGGAGAATTTGAGCTTAGAAACCATAAAACCAGGCAATCCTCAGGTGTAGGTGCTATTCAAAATTTTGACTTCTTTGCATTACTCTTAGGCAGTTTATGTCTGTTCAGTCCTTTCCAAAGAAGGCTCTTGACTGAAACTGAATCAAAATTCTCACACTGCATTCTTCAGTTCACCCTTCTCTAACCTTCACAGTGAAGACTTTTAAAACTTAAAGCCTGAAAAAGTTTACCTCTCCTGAGGCATGGTGATGCTGCCTCTGATCTGATAATGAAAATTAACTGATCAAGACTCCCTTTTCCCTCAGAGCCAAATCTGAGACTGAATAATAGAATTTAGAATCTAAGCAACTGCATATCTCTTTCCTACCCTGCACCTGACTTCCTACTTCTGCTTATGTTCCCCTTCCTCCTTATTTTCTATGTCTACTTTATTATTATTATAAATATGTATTCCCACTGTAAGGATTCAAATCCTTTGTGTATCAAGGTGGTGAATATGTAAGGAACTAAATGAATATTTATGATCTGTCTCCTTAATACCTTGATCCACCTATTAATTCTTTATCCTCTGTCCCAAGGCATCCTCTCCTCAGTAAATGGCTCCACTGTCTACCCAGATCTCGTGCCCAAAACCTAAGAATTATCCATAATTCTCTTTTCACCATCCTTCACGTACAATTCATCAGTAAATTCTACTGGCTCTTCCTCTTAATTACATCCTGTTTGATTTTTTTGGATTTTTCCCCCCTCCATCTCTATCACTTCTGCCCTGGAATACCACCTCTCTTCTGGAGTGCAAAAAGAAATCACTAACGATTCTCTATTATTCCCCTCTTATTCCACTACAGTTCCAATTTTAAGACTTTATAGTTTTAGAGCAGTTTTAGGTTCATGGCAAAATTTAGAGGAAGGTACAGAGGTCTCCATATACCTCCTACCTCCACCTGCATAGCCTCCCCCATTACCGACGCCCCCACTAGAGTGGTACGTGATGAACCTACATTAACATATCATCATCACCCAAAGGCCATAGTTTACATTAGGGGTCACTTTTGGTGTTGTAGATTCATTGAGTTTGGACACATGTATAATGACACATCCACCATTAGTATCACACAGAGTATTCTCACTGCCCCCCAAATCCTCTCCTCCCACCTATTCATCCCTCGCTCCACTCCTAACTCCTGGCAACCACTGATCTTTTTACTTCTCCACAGTTTTGCCTATCCCAGATTGTCATATGGCTGAAATCATACAGTATGCATCCTTTTCAGATTAACTTCTTTCACTTGGCGATACGTATTTAAGTCACCTCCATGTCTTTTCATGGTTTGATAGCTCATTTCTTTTTGGTGCTGAATTATAAACCACCGTCACCACAGTTTATTTATCCATCCTACCTACTGAAGGACATCTTGGTTGCTTCCAAGTTCTGGCAATTATGAATAAAGCTGCTATAAACATCTGTGTGCAGGTTTTTGTATGGACATAAGTTTCCAACTCCTTTGGGTAAAAATACCAAGGAATGGGATGGCTAGATAGTATGGTAAGAGTATGTTTAGTTTTGTGAGAAACTGTCAAACTGTCTTCCGAAGTGGCTGTGCTCTTTTGCATTCCCACCAGCAATGAATGAGAGTTCCTGCTGCTCCATACCTAATTACTCTTTTAATAGAGTGATCTTTTAAAATATAAAGCAGATACTTCTCTCTGAGAACATCCTTCTGAGGGGTTCTATTGCACTTTAAATAAATTCAAAACTTCTTTCTCTGGCCAACAAGGTACCACATAATCTGGCCACGGCCTATGTCTGTCCTTCCAATCACAGTGGTCTCCAAGCATGTGGGCCATCCTTCTTCTTCCTCAGACATGCCAAGCTTACTCTCGTGTTTCCGCCTGCCGTTGCTTCTGGCCAGATCACTATGCCCCAGAATGTCTCGCAGCTGCCTCCGTCTTTCAGGTCCCGCCAACCTACCTCAAGTTCTATCTTCTAAGAGATGCTTTCCCTCACCACACCACTCTTCCCCCTCCCCCTGGCAACATTATCAAGCTCACATTGCTATCTCCCATCACTTATCACCTCTTTCCTCAGTTTTACTTTTTTCCATTGTACTTATCTCCATCTATGTCTTATTATATTTGTTCATTACTTATTTATCTTGTTATATTTGGCATTACTTATTTATGCCTTCCAATATAAGTTTCTTGAAAATATGGGCACTGTCTTTCATGAGTATTGTTTCATCTCCATGTCTAAAAACACATATACTAGGTGCTCAATAAATATTCATTGAGCTAATGAATATTTAATGTTTCTTAAATATAAAGCTCAACTACTTGAATTAGGCCAAGGAGAAATGATAGAGAATAGTAAGACACACTGCCTTCTAAGAGCTAAAATCTCTTTGGAGGGACAAGCTCAATACATACAACACAAATAGAAATACAAGGACAATCTAGGGAGGGCCAACACTGTGCTACTGTAAATGAGCATGGCAAGTTCAGTGCACAGTGGAGGAAAGCAGCCTGTCTCAAACTTACGGCGGCCCAGAATTTGCTGCTCCTTGAATGCTAGGCTGAAAAGCATGGAGATTAATCTTTAAGCTATCTATCCTGTGCCAGAGGTAGACAGACTACATGTGTCAAAATCCTGGTTCTGCCTTTTACTTTCTGGGTGCATGTCTCTGTTTCTTATTTTCCGTATTTATAAAACAGGAATAATGATAACAAACTCATTCGCTCAACATGTTCACCCATTCATTAATCTAGAAATAGTTTAGTCTTTCACTTCAAAAGACAAGGGTTCTTTGGGCTTCCCTGGTGGTGCAGTGGTTAAGAATCCACCTGCCAATGCAGGGGACACGGGTTTGATCCCTGGTCTGGGAAGATCCCACATGCCTGCAGAGCAACCAAGCCCCTGCGCCACAACTACTGAGCCTGCCGTCTAGAGCCCACGAGCCACAACTACTGAGCCCATGTACCACAACTACTGAAGCCCACGTGCCTAGAGCCCGTGCTCCACAAGAGAAGCCACTGCAATGAGAAGCCCATGCACCGCAACAATGAGTAGCCCCTGCTCGCTGCAACTAGAGAAAAGCCCACGTGCAGCAACGAAGACCCAATGCAGCCAAAAATAAAATAAAATAAAAAAAGACAAGGGTTCTATTCTCATTGAACTTCCTTTCTAATAGGCTAATATTATAATAAATATCGCATGTGTTTATTATGTAAGATAATGCGTGGAAGTGCTTGGCACAGTACCTGGCACCAAATAACCACTCAGAAATTTAGCTATTATCATTTTTATTAGGCATTAGGTAACATTGTAAGTTTGGGAGCAGGAAAAAAAGTTAAAAGCAGTGTTTTAGAAAGAAGAGTCTATTTACAAGAAATAGAAATTATTAGAAAGGATTGAAATCAGAGGCAGAGAAACCAGTTATGATTTTTATAATTTGTATGGCCTCCTACCATTCTGCCTAAAGTAAGTATAACTCGAAACTACATCTTCAGTTTTACTGGGATTCTGATCATCTTCCTTAGGGCAATTCAGTTGCCTCAATCTTGCCAATAATAGATTCTGGCAATGAACTGCATCTTGGTAGCACACTTAGAACCAAGAGTAGATAATAAATATAGCAAAAACCATGTTGTCTCATGGCATGCTCTCAATTTTTATTTACTAACTAATCACAGGTGTCTAATATACTGGGTAGTACGCTGTGCATTCTTCCCAAATTAAATAAGTTCTGATATCTGAGAGTTCAAAAGTGAGTAGGGAAGAAAAATACATAAGCATATTCTTGGAAAGTGGTGGAATTTTAATATGAAAGTTCCAAAGAAGAGCAAATGGCCATCAGAGAAGACTTCATGGAGGGGATAATGGGATATCCAAGAATTAGTAGGGGTTTACCAGTCATAAGTGGAAGAAGAAATAATAGCATTATTTATTGATAATAATGGTTATCACTAACATTCATTGAGCACTTACTATGTGTCAGTTACTATTCTGAGTGTTTTATAAGGATAAACTGACAATCCTCATAATAAAACATGAAATGGCTACTAGTGTTATTCCTGTTTTATAGATGAGGAAAGTAAATCCCAGACTTATTAAATAACTTGCCTATGGACACCTAGCTCTGAAGGAATAAAGGATGTATTTGAATCTGAGAAATCTAATTCTAGACCCCACGCTCATAATCATGTGCTCTTTCTCTATAGCATATATTGCATTGCACTAATTTCCTATCTAATTAATGTTCTTTAGCAAAAAGATGTGTATACACATCATGTATACACTGATGTGTATAAAATTGATTAATAAGAACCTGCAGTATAAACAAACAAACAAAACAACTAATACTAAACTTTCTTTGGGTTATTTGTATGGAAATATGTTAATATAAATGTTTCAGACATTAAATTTCTAAAAATCTTACATGTCTGGTATAATGTTATAAGTCATAATTCTAGTTATTACTTTAAAATGTATATCTCAGAAATAACTAAATTTCCTTGTCAGTTGCATTATTATGAACTTTCATCAAATCTTTAACCGTGGTCATTTTTAAGTCTTTTGTCATTTACAGACAGTTCTGGGTGTATTCTGATGCTTTTGCAAATGTCTTCCTATAAAAGGGTTTCATCTTCAAGGAATTCATGGAAAAGACTCTGACAAGTACAGCTTTCTGATAACTGACTACACTGCTGAACTGAATGAATAAGCATTTTCAGAACTCTAATGGAAAACTGGTGAACTCATAAAAGTGCTAACAAAAGATCAAGATGAAAAAAAAATTAATTACATGGGACTGAGTGAACTGATGAGGATGATTATAATTTTTGTGACTTTCTGTTTGCATTAAAAAAAAATCCCACAAGGACTCAGAGGCAAAAAATATACAAATCAATTTTCACTGCAAAGTAAAGGAGCTGTTACAGTGAAGGATTACTGGACTGAATGTCAATATTATGACATAGTATGAGTGTGCTTCCTGTTTGGTAATTGCAATCATTGTTGCTTTCGTTGTGGTCATCCATTTACAATGCTTGGTGCCAGTCTATTTATCTCTTGTAAAAATAAAATACAGTGTGTGTGTGTGTGAAAAAAAAAATTCACAAGCTGATTCTGAAATACAGAATTGTGTATGGAATTGTAAAGGACTCCAAATAACCAAAACAATCTTTCAAAAGAACAAATTTGGAAGACGAACTTTCTGACTTCCAAACTTACTACAAAGCAACATTAGTCAAAACAGTGTGGGACTGGCATAAAGATAAACACATAATATGGAGAGTCCAGAACTAAACCCATGTATGTATGGGTCAACTAATTTTTCACAAGTGTGCCAAATCATTCAACTGGGAAAGAAGAGTCGTTTCCCAAAAAAATGGTTCTTGGACAACTGATATCCATATGCAAAAGAATGAAGTTGAAACCTTACCTTACACCATATACAAGAATTAATTCAAAATTGATCAAAAACCTAAATCTAAGAGCTAAAATGATAAATCTCTTAGAAAAAAATCTAGGGGTAATTCTTCATGACCTCGGATTTGACAAGGATTTTCTAGGTATGACTCCAAAAGCATGAGCAACAGAAACACATAGTGGAACTTCATCAAAATTGAGAACTGCTGTGCTTCAAGAGACATTCTAGAGAAAGTGAAAAGACACCCACAGAAAAGGAGAAAGTATCTGCAAGTATATATCTGATAAAGGGTTTGTACCTAGAATATACAAAAAACTCTTCAACTCAGTAATAAAAGACTAATAATAAAATAATAACATTGGATTTTTACCCAATTTAAGAATGGGCAAAAGATCTGAATAAACATTTTTCCAAAGAAATATGCAAATGACCAGGTAAGCAACTGAAAAGACGTTCATCGTAATTAGTCATGAGGGAAATGCAAATCAAAACCACAGTGAGAGGGGCTTCCCTGGTGGCGCAGTGGTTGAGAGCCCGCCTGCCGATGCAGGGGACACAGGTTCGTGCCCCGGTCCGGGAAGATCCCACATGCCACGGAGCACCTGGGCCCGTGATCCATGGCCGCTGAGCCCGCACGTCCGGAGCCTGTGCTCCGCAACGGGAGAGGCCACAACAATGAGAGGCCCGCGTACCGAAAAAAAAAAAACCACAGTGAGATACCACTTCACATCCTCTAGGATGGCTGTAATCAAAAATTCGAAAAATAACAAGTGTTGGGAGGATGTGGAGAAATTGGAACCCTCATACAATGCTAGTGGGAATGTAAAACAGTGTAGCCATTTTGGAAAACAGTCTGATAATTCCTCAAACAATTAAAAACATAGAGTTATTTTATGTTCCAGCAATTCCAATCCTAGGTGTATACCCAAATGCAAACCATATGTCCACACAAAAACTTGTACAGCAATGTTACCAGCATTAGTCATAAGTATTCAACAGGTGGAAACAACCCAAATGTCTATCAGCTGATGAATGAATAAACACTGTGTCTATCCATACAATGGAACATTATTCGGTCACAAAAAGAAATAAAGTACTGACATACGCTACAACATGGATGAGCCTTGGAAACATTATGCTACGTAAAAGAAGACAGTCACAAAAGACCATTAATATGAAATGTGCAGAGTAGTCAAATATATTGAGACAGAAAGTAGCTTAGTGGTTGCTTAGGGCTGGGGGAGATGAAGGTTGATAGCTCAAAAGTATCAGATTTCTTTCTGAGGTGATAAAAACTGTTCTAAAGCTGACTGCAGTGGTGGTTGCACACATATATCATTTACATAGACTTTAAATCGTACATTTAAATGGGTGAATTGCATGTTATGTGAATTACAATAAAGCTGTCAAAAAAAACACCCAAAACAAAACAGAAGTTAAAAGGGAGAAATAAACAATCCTACTTTCAAACCCTATCTCTCTAGCCACCTCCCCTGTGGACGGTTCCTCAAACACTGATTTCCCACATGTTGTGAGAGCGGAGGGTATAATCTCCTTACCTCTTCCTTGGTCATGGGACAGAAACATAAAAGGCTTTTGTGCCACAATCAATTAGATTTGGAACAAGATATCCATCCCTGGGAATCACCTGCTACTTCATCTATCAATGTCACCAAAGTATTGGTGACCTGAAAGAGCAAGGTCAGGTAAGTAAACACTGGAAGAATTTGGGAGATGCCCAGTTTTATCAATAGTTTTCCTTTTCAAATTGGTACAAAGCAGAAGTTAGAAATTCATAGTCATTCACAGTAGACGTGACACCTGACTGTCCATATTGGATTGTCAGAAATGAGAAGGGGATTTAAGGCAAACTATGGATATTTTGTTTTATTGGGGAAGTAAACCCTCTAACAATCAAGGAATAAAACCAATCTTTCAGACTAGTAAAATATAATTTCTGTTATAAAAAAATGGTGCTTCTTTACCTTTCTTCCAAGAGGGCACAATAAAAGGATAATATTTTTTACAGCTCAAGCCAAGTACAAAGACTTCCTTAATATTGCACAAAACTCTTGGGATATAATAAAGATTTCCTAGTAACTAAACTAATTTTTATACCTATCCTAATATAGCTGTCCAATATCTAATTCACTGATTTTAGAGTAAAATAATCAAGTAAATGTAAACTCCAAAAAGTAGCTAAACCTTGCCTGTTTCCAATCATTCCATTTCCATCCAAGACACATCATTTTGTAACACATTTTGTAGGCCACTTTACATGTTCATGCATGTGTTAAAATAGCAGTTTAGCACAGTGGTCACGAGAATAGATTCCTGAGGTCGACTGCCAGCATTTGAATCCTAGCTCCTCCATAGTCATGTGACTGAGTTAGTCACTTAGCCATCCTGTGCTTCAGTTTTCTCTTCTGCAAACTGGTGAAAATGTAAGTATGAACCACATAAAGTGGTTGTGAAGATTAAACGAGTGAACACATGTGGAGTTTGTGGAACAGAGGTTGGCACAGTGATTCTCAGTACGTGTCTACTATCACTCCTTAATTTTGTTTTCACACATTATATCATTTGATGTTCAAATTAGCCAAGATATTTAAGTAGGACAGATATAAGCAGTCCTAGTTTTTTTTTTATGCACTGTATCCTTGTAGACTGTATTTTATGTTTGTATGTGTGTGTGTTAAAATCCTGATTACACACATGCCCGGTATCCTGATTATGAATTTCACAGTGCTCTGCACACCGTAAGCATTCATTAAGTATGCTATGATAACAAAACAAATGAAAAAGATACTTACGATTTCGTGCATCCATTTGTTGGACATTGATAGAAACTTGCAAATAAGTGGATAAAAAATAACAACAGGGCTTCCCCGGTGGCGCAGTGGTTGGGAGTCCGCCTGCCGATGCAGGGGACACGGGTTCGTGCCCCGGTCTGGGAAGATCCCACATGCCGCGGAGCGGCTGGGCCCGTGAGCCTTGTCTGCTGAGCCTGCGCGTTCGGAGCCTGTGCTCCGCGACGGGAGAGGCCGCGGCTGTGAGAGGCCCGCGTACCGCAAAAATAAATAAATAAATAACAACAATCAGAAATATTATTTCTTATGAGGCAATATTAGCAAACAAAAAAAAAAAGCACAGATAAGAAATTCAGAGAGAAAACACAGGTTCTGCTGTACTATTATTTAACATTTGAGGAAATGTAGTTCCTACGTGTCTAAATGCATTTTGCTTTAACCAAGGAGTTAAAATGCTCACAACCATGAGTATTTACTTATATAAAGTACGTACGTATCATTTGTTTGTGTTATTTGAGAATCAAGTCAAACCACAAACACTGCTAGAATCACTGGGAAGCCCCTGGTCTCCTTCCCTAGCCCACTGGTCAGCCCAGGGGCTCAGCTTTGGATCTACTCCCCTTTGGTTTTAGACCCAGCACCCATTTCATCACCGTGCTTCAGAGCTAAAACCTGCAAGGGATTCCACTCCACTATTTGTCCTCACAAGGAAAATAATTCTCTTTGTCATAAACAAATTGAAGGGTATCAGTAAGAACGTAACCAAAATGTTGAGGAAGCTGGTAATCATATCAGAGAAGCCCAGACAAAGACACTGGGTTGATTAGTAGAAAACAATAAGGGATCAGGTGTATCTGATCCCTGACTTGGACTAGGTGAAAGGCTAAGACAGGGAAGAGGAATTCGACTTGCTCGTAGAGGACTGGTGACTAAATTTAAAGGATATAGATGTGGACTTCAGATGTGGAAGAACTTACTGATAATCAGAATCCTTGCATGGTCCTGAGATTCCTGTCCTAGAGCCATATCAGCAGGGGCTAGACAATAACATGACAGAGATGCTCTAGAAAACGTTTCAAAACCAGCTGAATGGAGTAACCGTACTAAATGATCTTTAGAGTCTCAAGAGTAGGAATCTACAGCTCTGCAAAACCAGGGAATATAAGTAAGAAAAATGTGAATAAACGAAAGCTCACAAAAATGGTTTCTACAGGACCAAAACTTTCCAATAGCAAACTGTGTTTTTCACACATTTGAAATTGAAAATGTAATGCGCCATTAAATGTGCATATACATAGTCAGAGTACTAAATATTTTACATACTGCTGTGGGTTAGACTGTGTCCCCCAAAAAGTTATGTTGAAGTCCTTCCACTGCCCCCAGAATGTGTGATCAGAACGTGTGATCATGACTTTAATTGGAAATAGGGCCTTTACAGATATATTCAAGTTAATATGAGGTCATACTGGATTACTGGGCTCAAAATCCAATGACCAGTGTCCTTATAGGGAGAGAAAGATTTGAGACACGTAGGTGCAAAGGGAAGAAGTCCATGTGAAGACAGAGGCAGAGATTTATGTTACATAATCAAAGGAATGCCAAGGATTACTGGTAACCACCAGAAGCTAGAAGAGGCAAGGAAAGATTCTTTCCTAAAGTGTTCAGAGGGAGTATGGCCCTGCCACCACCTTGATTTTGGATTTCTAGTCTCCGGAACTTGAGAGAATACATTTCTGCTGTTTTAAACCCCGTAGTTTGTGGTACTTTTTACGGCAGCCCTAAAATACTGATACGCACGCTTTATTCTCTACAGCAACAGTACGGAAAGAATTAGGCTCTCTAATGACGGATGGAAATCCTAAGACTGAGGAGGTTAGAAAACTTGGTCAGGGTCACACACTAGAAAACTGCAGGAACAGACTCCATCCAGGTCTGAATTCCTGACTCCTATCCCCGGCTCCCTGCTCCCCTCTACAACAGGCACTCACCCAGGGAATGTCACACACATTAGTACTGGGGGCATGAAGGTCATCTGACTTACGCAACAGAGCTTCCACCTCCACTTAATTATTCTTGCCCATCCCAGAGGCGCCCAGTTTTTGGCCATCATCTGTAGGGAGCTAGAAGTTCTTTCAGTACCTGACCTGGGGGGGAGAGGTAGGGTTCAGGAATAAAAGCAAAGTGCAGATCAGTTGGGGCCTTCCTCCACAGCACCTGTGTGCTTATCCTGAGCAGCCCCACACCCCTGTCTTCCTACATTTAATCAGATATAAGATATTTGCTGAAGTTTGACTTATTGAAAAGGAAATATAATCAAAGGTACTGAAAACTTTCGACAGGGAGATTAAAAAGTAGTAGCTTCTCAAATAAATATTCTTAGTTGTCGGCTTAAAGGATTCAGGAAACAGGGAACTCCCTGGCAGTCCAGTGGTTAGGACTCT
Organism: Grampus griseus; assembly: GCF_964374135.1. Taxonomy (NCBI): domain Eukaryota; kingdom Metazoa; phylum Chordata; class Mammalia; order Artiodactyla; family Delphinidae; genus Grampus; species Grampus griseus. The sequence goes on along the minus strand of NC_139005.1, from coordinate 46,732,977 downwards.
GTGCTTTCACTGCCGAGGGCACAGGTTCAATCCCTGGTTGGGGAACTAAGATCCCACATGCCTCTCTGTGTGGCCAAAAATTTTTTTTTAGAAAAAGGATTCAGGAAATGATTGCAAGACAGTTTGAAGCCATCGCTGGTTTCTATTTTACTCAGAGTTGATCTAAAAATATCGTAAGTATTTGTGACATCTTTAAACAGATTTTTTTAAACCCAGCGTAGGGAAAGCAACAAAGAAAACTAGAATTATGGATGAGTTTCTGAGGAGTGCCGATGGAGGCTGACATTGCACCTCTCACATGTGGTGATCATCTGGGGGTTCACGTGCCCCTTTGCCAGGAGAAGGAGCTTCTGGAGATATGTGCCGGCTGGTGGTAAGCAGCTGCCCGACAAGCCTCCAAGTGGCTGCCTGCCTCGCTTGAGTGAACCTTTTAAAATATTTATATGTACGTGCTAATAAAAACCAAACAATGTACCCAGGTACCTTTTTTTTTTTTTTTTTTGCGGTACGCGGGCCTCTCACTGTTGTGGCCTCTCCCGCTGCGGAGCACAGGCTCCGGACGCGCAGGCTCAGCGGCCATGGATCACGGGCCCAGCCGCTCCGCGGCGTGTGGGATCTTTCCGGACCGGGGCACGAACCCGTGTCCCCTGCATCGGTAGGCAGACTCTCAATCACTGCGCCACCAGGGAAGCCCGCAGGTACTTTAAAAAGTCACGAAAATACTGTGCTACTGTGCTCAGGGAATTGCTGAATTTTACTTTTGAGAACAGAGTGCTTCACAGGAGTCATGCTGAAAGAATTTGTGTATGTAGAAATATGAAAGTCAGCTTGATCTGCAGTGGTAAACTACTGACATGGTCTCAGATGTCTAGAGTGCAGTTGTGAATGTAGAGCTATGTGGGAAAGGTCATTTAGCCTACACAGAACCATCTCAGCTTCCAGGACAAAGCGGGGCAGTGTGCTTCAAAGAAGTCCTTAGGCTAGAGATGATTTACCCTGGCATTCGATTCACCCAACATTTATTGGATGGATATTCAGTGTCTTGAAGCAACTGGGGTTATAAAGCTGATCCAACAGCAAGGCAGGTGGCGTAGTGGGTGGAAAAAACATTAGCTTTGGAGTCAAGTTCCAAATCCCAACTTGTGCGGTCCACAAGCTCTGCTGTCCTGGCAACTCGGCCTCTCCTAGCGTCAATGTCTTCATCCGTGCGCTCGTCATCACGTCAACCTCACAGGCTATTCTGAGTATTATCAAGTGAGACTGTGTGTGTAAAGCACCTAGCCAGGACTTGCATGCAGCAGCATGTCTCAATAAATGTGTCTTTCTTCCTTTCCCTCTCCAATTCTCAATCCCTCCTTGATAGTAACCTTGGTTTTATGTAGGTCCTACCCTACCCCCAACACCTCCTGAGTAAGACTCATGCCAGCTCTCCTGGTCCCCGAGGCAGAGGACCACATGACACGTTCAATACCTCTGGACTGAGCATAGAGACGGGGCCCCTGAGACAAGGTTGGTTACACAGTTGTTGAGATTTGTAGGTTATGTTCAGGATTTTATACTCTTTCATTGTAGTAATAGGAGACACAACAGTTTTAAATAGGCTTTCACTGGAGACTGAACTTTGGGGACAGGTGGGGATGCAAGAGACTTTCGCAGTAGTTCAGTAAAGAGACAGTGGGATTCTGGATTGGGGGGACAGGGCAGGTGTCAGTGGAGAGAAAAATCATTGGATGAATTTAAGGAAAAATGCAGGTCAAGTGGTGAACTGGAGACTGTTTAGATATGCAGTAGAGGGAGAGAGAAAAAAATCCATGTCGCAAACATAACTGCAAGAGCTTAGAATAGCATCTGGCACATAATGAACATTCAATAAATGTTATTATTATTACTGTACTTAATATACAATATGTTAAAATACACTAAAGCACACATAAATATGATTTTTGTTAGTACAAAATCATGAAAGGATTTGTATAGTTTTGCTTCTGAAATTCTTTGCCTACGGCATCTCAGTGAATTTACGATTTGTTATATTTTTCTTATAAGCAACTTGCATATTCAGGAATTCTTACAAAAAGGGAAATCTAAGCTACAGATCATTTCCAAATATGAAACTTTTGTGAATACTAACTTCAACAATTAATGAAGTTGACTTAATATTATGTTCTGAAGACATTTAAACATTTATCAATGTTAGTTTTATGGTTTCCTTTTTCAGATTTTGGAGCATATCATTTGTTTTTAGGACTCACATATTTTCAAAGGGCCTTAAAAAAGCTCTCAGGCCCTAAGTCCCATGCCTGTTATACCTAATTAACAGAATGGACCCGAACCAGTGGACAACTGAGAAAGCACAAAGTGAAGCCAGGATCAAAATACATCAGATTCTGCTAAAGGGGACAATTTGGAGAAAATGATATCACATGATCTAATTTTTCTCAACTTTTATTAAATGGTTCCCAGGCTATCGCCTCCTTAACTTGGGGAGTTTACTAAATGTCATTGTAGTTTAATACATACCATTTACCCTTTTATCTTATGTGTAAATAAGAGCTTATCAAATTATGCCTTTCATCAGACTGTTTAGGATCAAAGTCACTGCATATTAATGATTATCCTTGTGAAACTATGAGGTTTTCAAAAGGCAGCAAACACTACCTCTGCAGGATAGCATTTTTGACCTTAAAAGGACATTAAATATCATATAATCCAAAAAGGAGAAATGACTTGCCCAAAATCATGTAGCAGCTACTGACATGACCAGGGAAGTCAGTCACTCTGCAAACACTCTGACTAGTTCTTACTTGAGTTCTTACTAGTTCCTTAAGAGATAGATGAATGCTGGTCAGCGACTTGTAGCCTAGAATCTCCGTATCAGCTCACAAAGCACTCAGAGTGTTCATACTCTGGTCCCATAAGTAAAGGTAAAAACCTTTAGAGCTCACTGAGAACAAATTAGGGAGATTTAAAATGATTGAAACAATCTGGCAGGAAATTGGTTATTTACTACGAATTCTACTTAAGGAACTTGAATGCATTTAAGAATTTGCCTGAAATGTACAATGGTAGAAGAAACAAAAACAAAAAACACTCTACCTTTACGATCTCTTCCAGTGGAAATCGTTATAGTTAGTGGGATTTTTCGCAAGTGATTCACTTAATGGCTTGCAAGAAATGACCAACTGAAACTTGATTCATATAAAGAGTAACTTTTATTCCGGACAATTCCTACCTGTTACTGCTAGTGGGAAATATCATGAGAAAAGTGAATGCTACGCTGATTTTCCAGAGGGTAACACTGGTCATACTAAAATGTTGGAAAGTGAAGCACTACTTTCAGTAGTGTTGTGATAAAGGAATTCTAACTACCAGAATAATTATTCCTTTTCATTGCAGCTACTACTAATTGAAAGCTTACTATGTACAAAACAAAATCATTTAAACTTCATGACACCCCAATAAGTAAATATTACAATAAGTAAATATCACTTTTACAGATGAAGAAACTGAGTTTCAGAGAATTTAAACAGCTTATCCACAGTTACAGAACCACTAGGCTTCAAACCCACATCTATGTGATAGCATGGCCTTGCTGTTAAGAAGTATACAACTCTACATTTGAATCACAAGGTATTAGCCAGTTGTTGGGCATTTCTAAAAACATCCCTGTAATTGGTTACAAGAGCCTAAAGATGGAGCTGGAGTTCTGACAAGAGGTAGAGATCTGAAAGTCATTGGTGTGTGGATGGTAATCAAAGGAGAGGATACATTGTTTCAGTCTTTTGAGGTTTAAATTTGAGACCATCCCATTCCAAAAATATTTAGGGAATATCTATTCAGACCAGGCACTGTTCTAGATGCTCGTGATACATCAGTGAACAAAGGAGACAAAAAGATCTCTGCCTTCCTGGAGTTTACATTCTTATGGGGGGTGGAGGGAACACAGACAAAAACATAATAAATAAGTAAATTATATAGTATGTTAAAAGGTGATAAGTGAAATGGTGCTAAGGTGACTACCCGAGGAAGAAGAGAAGCAGAGAGAACACCAGCCCTTACTAAGACTCCTGCGAAAATTCCTATGATCTGCTTAGTGGACACATCAATAAATGGAAAGTGAGTTTCCTATCAGCTTTAGTACTATTAATACATCTGAGGTGATCCAGAGAGTCTGGGTAAAAATTAAAGTTTTGTAAATGGCTGACTAATAACTCTGGAAGCAGGCCATTGCCCCTATGTACCCCAGGGATGCTACCAGAAGTTAGGAAATCCCACAACCCAGGCAAATACAATCACAACTACAACTCTGGCTGTAACTAGCCCAGTGCCCTAATTGAAACAAACAAACAAAAATACGGCATCTGTGTTGGGATGGTCTCGTCACCGTCTATCCACCCAAGTTTCTCCTTGCTCTGACCAAAATCACGCAGTAAGAACCATTGCTCAGGAATAGACCCAGAGCTTCTCAGACTCCCAGGGTCATTATAGTTCCTCACTCCAGGTTTTTCCCACCCATTCAGCAGCAATGCAAAGCAGGCAGGATGAGCCTTTCTTGTGTATGAAGTAAACAGAGCAACAATGAAGTGTGACTTCAGGGGAAGGAAATGGTTTCCTGCCTACATGAAACAACACATCTATGGAGGAACAATATCTACGAGTAGTAAAATACTCAACTGTAAAATGAAAACATCAATTAAAGCAGAAAAAGGTTCATATCATATACAATCCTACAAATCGTATCTTCAATTATTTTCCCTGACTTAAATTTAAAATGTATGTGCCCAGACAGTCTCAAAGATATGTCCATACTACGTTACAAGGATTTAAATAGCTGTATCTTGAAACTTATTCTTTTTAATGTGAATCTGCATGGTAGAATGAATACCTCTTGTTGTTTTGTTGCTTTTTTTAAATCATAGTAAAACAACACATTGACATAAAATTTACCATCTTAACCATTTTCAAGTATACAGTAGTGTTAACTACATGCACAGGATCTCTCGAACTTTTTCATCTCGCAAAACGGAAACTCTATACTATTGAACAACTCTTTTCACCCTCCCCCCAATGCCTAGCAACCACCGTTCTACTTTCTGTTTCCATGAGTTTGACTACCTTAGATCCCTCATATAAGTGGAATCATGCAGTATTGGTTTTTCATGAGGGTCTTATTTCACTTAGCATAATGTCCTCAAGGTTCATCCATGTTATAGCATATAAGAAGATCTTCTTCTTTTTAAAGGCTAAATAATATTCTATTTTTTTAAATAAGTTTTCTATAATAGGATACAGGCTAAAATATTTAAACTTTCCATAGGAAATTATAATTATGCAGGAAAAAATAGACTTCTAATAGTCCAGGAAGGTATTCTTCAGTGGCTTCCCATATCACTTCCTAAACAAAAAGTCTTACTCTGTGTTATTTTAAGTTTAAAAATATAAGCATTTCAAGTGATATTTTGACATGTCACTGTTTGGCTGTCCGAGTGTGAAAGAGGTAGGCATGCAGCATGGGAGCAGGGTAACTGAGCTTCTCTTGCTTATTAAGTTTCAATTAGGATGACACTAATTTATTAGTATTTGAGTAAATCTCTTTCCATGGGAAACACATGACACAAAGTATTATAAATATTAACCCATGTAGACAAAAACTAAGATAAAACAAAGTTGTTTCCTTTCACACTTAGGATTTACTGAAATCCAATTTTTTCAATGCCTAAATTGTTTTCTCCTTTAAAGCCAGCTAGAAGTGTTGACTTTATATAAATGTAAGAAACTGCTATGTTAATTTTGATCAAATATGTAAAGCTGTCACAATCTTTATTATTTCAAATACTTTTTAAAAGACTAGGTATACATTATTAATAAATGCATAAAGAATTAATATAAGCAGATATAATAATCCTAGAAGAATTCAATATGTAGTCAGGAAGTACTGGCTAGAGACTCCATTATTTTGGTTTCACATTGCTGTATTTTTCACTCTTCTATAATACTTTCAATTAACTACATTTGTGGAACATTAATCACAAGTGTCAACCTGCTCCCTCATAAACTTTTTATCAGAGCAACTCATAAGTAAAAATCAGGCAGAGAAAAGAACTTTCATTGCTTAATTCTTGTCTTTCTTTTCCATACTCCAGCTCTTCCCAGACAGATGGTGTACTTCACTCCTTGACGCCTTTTCAGACTTCTCCTTTCAAAATATTCTTCTCTGCCCTGCTCTTACCAAACCTGAGTTCATTATGCAAAACTCAGTTCAAAAGGTACCTCTTCGGGGAGCCTTTCTCAACTCCCTGAAGCAAAATTAGTCTGTATTTTAGTACTAACTCTTTTTATTATAATTATTTACTTGAAAATCTATCACCCCATCACACCCATAATTCTCAAGGATAGAGACTATGCCTCATTCATTTTTATAGTTACGGCATTTATTACAGTACCTAGCACATGCGTAATAGGTGTTCAGTACATGTTTGTTAAAGTCTTATTACACACACACACACACACACACACACACACACAGATTCTGCTCATTGTTAACACACTGCACTGTGTCCACTTATTTCACCACCTGCAATATGGATTAATAAATTTTTACAGTGAGATTTTTAGAAAATTGTACCAATATTTAAAAATATTCATTAATGTACATTAACTGATCTGGGGGGGAAAGTACTTTAGGAGAAACTTTGGATCTTTAAAAATATACATAGATGATGCCAACAATTATGCATTTGATAAATATAACTCTTGGGCACTAGGCACTCACAGGAGCGTTCTCTCTTGTACATTATAAAACTTTCCCTAAGCTCTTTAAATTGTAGCTAATTAATATTACTTATCTTTAAAATGTTATGATGGGGCTTCCCTGGTGGCGCAGTGGTTGAGAGTCCGCCTGCCAATGCAGGGGACGCGGGTTCGTGCCCCGGTCCGGAAAGATCCCACATGCCGCAGAGCGGCTGGGCCCATGAGCCATGGCCGCTGAGCCTGCGCGTCTGGAGCCTGTGCTCCGCAACGGGAGAGGCCACAACAGTGAGAGGCCCGCGTACCACAAAAAAAAAAAAAAATGTGATGATGATAGTAATGATAAGGCTGATGGCATTTATTTCATTCAAGAAGTGACCCAAATAATTACAGACAAGAGTAGGTAATGCTAATACAAAGAAGGGCACTTTGTAACAAAACTACTTCAAAGTCCACAGGAGTTCCAATTTTTAACAGTTAATGGTTAGTGTGGTTAAAAGAAATAGTTCAAAATAAATAGTGCCAACCAATGAGAGCTCCCCAAGTTTGCAAAGCATTCACTGTTTCCAGACGCCTCAGTTTCTTTTCTCTTTTGATCTGATAGGAGTTAACCTCCTACACCATTTAGTTTTTCCCACTTCCAACATCCTAGCGAATTGGTCAGAAAAAGTAAAAATAAAAACAAAAACACAACCGACCCCCCATGAAACATTAACATAGTACCAAAACCATGCACTGAAAATAAAAAGCCCTCAAACTTGGAGCTGGAAAGGGGCTGAGAGAGAATGTTCTTAATACTCCTCTCTTTCCTGAAATCTGCAGACAGCACTTTTACTTCCCGGCTAATTCAATACAGAAAAGCTAAGAATTAGCCCAGCTTCATTTCCTTAACTTGCAGACAAGGAGCTTGATTTCTAGCAATGATTTTATTTTAAGAAAGAACCATTGCAAGAAAGCAATTTGGAATTTTCATGGGGATCATAACATTCCATTCCATCTTCTTTGTCCCTTTTCTCCTCTTCTTCCCCTCTGTCTCCCTGCCCCTTCTTCATTTCCTTTCTCTATGTTTGAAAGAAATCTAACCACCCTTGACCTTGCTTGTTTCAACAAGACCATTTCTAAATTTTCCTTTGATGGATCTAAGTAAAAGAAAATGCATTACCAGCTGTGTTTCCCCACTATTTAGCAGAACTACCTCACTGCCACAGTTCTGGGATGCCAGTAGTGAAGTATCACCAGTGACTGCCAACACCCCTGAAATACCAATACAGTAAACTAGCAGGCATCAAAGGGATTCCTAAATCACACTGAGGACAGTTTTATTACCCATAAAGTAGAAAACCCACACAGAAGAGAAGCTGTCCTGGCTTTACTGTTTATTGGCCAGGTGGAACTGATTAAGAATGTGAGAATCTGTGGTACCAATAATCATGGGCTTCTTGTGTTCAACATAAGAAAGGGTTTCACATAACCCAGCAATAGCAGGGCATTAGTGCTCAAGAAATCCAAACTTGGAGCTATTTATACTCAGGACTGGGCTAGACAGGCTGGCTCAGAGAAAATAATCTTAAGAGACGAGTGTAGAAGACACAGGAATGACTCTCAGAAACCACAAAGAAAGCACAGCAGATTACAATTCCTTTGCAAATGATTGTAAAGATTACCCCAAGTGAAATCAGCAAAGGCTATATTAAAATGGATGGGTAGCTTATAACCAGGCCTGGCTTTATTTAAAATCCTCCTTACAAAGGGGGCCAAAAATTGCATTCCCTGCAGGAGATACTTTCTTGTCTGCAGGCTGCTTTACCAGATGTTGCAACGGGGAAGGATGCTACTGAAGAAGTTAGATCGGGGAGAGAGCAGCCTTTCATCTCTAATCCTTTCATAGAGGAAAACAGCCCTGTTTTATGGAAATTCTAAAGAAGAATCCAGAAAGACAAAACAAATATAATAGGTGGTCTGTATTCATAGTATGAATATTCTTTACATGGCAAAATGTTTGGCGGCAGCATTGCTTTTAATGTGTCCCTAGAACATTTTACAAATGGTTTTATATATTTTTTAAAAAACCAATATGCCCTTATGTTTCCAGAGGCATCTATTGCATAATCTAAATATACTGTGTGAAGATTATGCCTAAAACCTATATACTGCATTTACCATACAAAACCAAACGATGACTACTGAAGACCAAATATTACAATAAAGTTTGATGATTTTTTCATGGAATAATAAGTAATTAAGATACGAAGACAACAAGACAGATTCAGGTAGAGCTTTGCTTTTAATGAAATCATTCAGTCTATATCAGATAAAAATTCTCACCAGGAACTGAATTTTCAAAACTCTCATAATTTCAGATGTTATTCCATAAAAACTTTATAACTCGCCTCTTGAATTATAAATGATTATCAAAGAAAATAAACTTTACCCTAAATATGTGGAATGTAAGTCACTAAAAATAGCTCTTTTACTAAAGAAACTAACACTAAAACTTTAAAGAAGGGAAATATGAACACATATGTGCAGACAAAAGTGCACATGTTCATAAATCATGTATCAGTCATCAATAAAATAAATGTGGAAGCACAGCAAGTAAAATTAGAGCTTGGAATTTGATTACTATGGTATATATTGAGCCAAAAGAAAAATGAAACAGCCAAACATAACTGTATGAGTATGCATGAGAAACCATCCATTCCCAGTACATCTGTGATTACTTAGAACATAATTCTTTGTGATTCTGAGTATCAAAGATCATCGAAAGCTCTACAACAAAGCAAGAACCTTTCAAGCACTTGGTACATTCTCAGTGATGAGTCCTAAGTCTGGCTTAACATTGAGAGTTGAATTTCAGAATACCTAAATTCTGTTCCATTTTAAGACTAGAAGCAACTTATTTCATTCAACGATCGCTTTCAACTTGAAGGATTAGGATATTCCTAGAACGAAGCGGCCTTCTGCTCCCTTTGTTATTTTTTCACTATACACATGTAGAGGATTAGGCATGAAGTCATGCAACAGCTGTCTGGTCGTGCGTGTGCTTTGGTCCCAAGGAAATTCATCACCCACTTGCATTGCAGTGGTTAATCTGCAATGGACACATGTTGTCTAATCAGGTTCAAGACAACCAAATGAAGAGCTTAAAGGATAGAGATTATTTTACTCATTAACTTCTAGACCTCTAACTCAATTTAAAAAAAGGGTTTTTTTGTTTTGATTTTGAGTTTAAATAACTCTCAAGATTTTCTGAGCTATATTGCAATTTGTCAATATCTTATAAATCTTGAAGCTTCATTTAGAAAGTTGAGTTCAGAAAGGAAAATTTCTACAACTGTGCAAATGTGTTGCAGACCTGCTCAGAGAATTGGGGGGTCATGAGACAAGACAGAAAAACAGGAGGCAAAATCTCCTATGGAAGATGAGTTCTGTTTGCTGAGTGAAGGTCTAAACTGATCACAAGTCAAAACATGGGCAAGGGCTTCCCTGGTGGCGCAGTGGTTGAGAGTCCGCCTGCCGATGCAGGGGACACGGGTTCGTGCCCCGGTCCGGGAAGATCCCACATGCCGCGGAGCGGCTAGGACCATGAGCCATGGCCGCTGAGCCTGCGCGTCCGGAGCCTGTGCTCCGCAACAGGAGAGGCCACAACAGTGAGAGACCCGTGTACCGCAAAAAAAAAAAAACAAAAAAAAAACAAAAAAACATGGGCAAGTCAGGAGAGGCACCCTGCCCACAGGGAAGAGAACACTCAGGAACTTGAACACCTGTCCACTCTGCAGCCAGCGAGGAGGGCCTCCTCCACCAACCTGCCTGACAATGAACGAGCGTCTCCCCCGGACCCAGGCTGAGCAAGGCCTCACAACCGTCCTGCTTCCTACATGCCCACATATGGACTGACGTGTGCATTCAGTCCTGTATTTCCCAGTGCCTTTGTGTGTTTTCACCTGCTTGAAAGGATCTGAGCTTCTAGAAGACTCCCCCCAAAGACCTCGGAAAAGGTCTACCTTCACCCTGTGTGGCCCCACCCCCAAACCCAATTCATTCTCCATGGGATGATTTTACAAAGTACAAATTTGATCACATTCTCCTGCTATTTGCCAGTTTTCAAAACAAAAAATTTTTTAAAAACAAATTTTTCTCAGCAAAGCCTTCCATCTTTGCCCTGTTACATTGACTTAGGTGTCCTGGGTATAACCCTAAAATATTGCTTATAATTTCTTATTATTTTTGTTAATACTGTTATTCATATTATTATCATTCTTATCATTTCCACCTTCCTCTGCTAAAGTATCAGCTCTGTGAAGTCACTGCTCTTTCAGTGTTACTTCCCTAGTACAGTGTCTGGCATATAGTAGGCATTCAAAAATCGTTGAGTGAATGAATGAAATGTATTGCTCTTGGTTATTATGGCTCATTTCTGTTTATAGAAGCTATATTTTGGAAGAGGAATATTTGCCCTGGAAAACTAAAGAACAATACTTTGAAGACTTTTATTTCAGGTTTACATCTAATATAGATAATATGCTATATTGCATGTAAGCAGTGTGTGTGTGTGTGTGTGTGTGTGTGTCATACTCAGACTCAGGACTGCTGGGACTTTGCCATCTGTACACACCCAGCACACCAGAGCCTTCCCCTTCTTGCCAGTGTGGTCTATGAACTCAGTACAGTAACGTAACCTTGATGTGGGGTTACTCAGGCAAATGAAGCTGCTAGGATTGCCACAAATTACCCCTGCTGGGTGAATGTTCACATTTTTGAGGTCTTTGCACTAGTAAGAAATAAAGAGCCTTAGAAGAATGGCATAAAAACACCCTTGCTTAAATAGTTGAAAGGTTCAAAACATCGAGTTGGGGGCAGATGCAAATTATTATTGGCATTTGTCAGCTTTGCATTTCAGCTTCCCTTTTCCTCATTACAATTTTGAACTAAATTTATTTTTCTTTGGCTTCTTCCCTACACCCTCCCGGACCCTTTTTTGTCGAACAAATCTATTTCCATATGGTGCCTGTAGCCAGGACAGGAAGACCATCGGCTTCCCTCGGCTTTCTGTGTTCTCTTGATTGTTACAAACTACCCCAGAGAACTGGATTCCCTTGACCTTTAACTTCCCCCTTCCTGGTCTCCGAAATGGAATCACTTGCAGATGAAGCAAGGTTGAAAAATTGCAAACATTTGGGTGCGAAGGTGATTGAGGCTCCCTCCAGAGTAGCTCTTGTGCATTGTGTTTTCTTGTCATTGATTTGATTTGATTTCCAAGCCCTTGATCTGGCCTGAAAATTACAAAAGGAAGCCAGGGAACTTAAGGTTAAAAATGGAATTTTTTGTTTTTAGAAAAGGAAAAAATTGCTATTACATCAAAGTGTTTTATTTCTGAAAATTAATTCACAAGCACCTTCATGTATAGACTTTAGATTCCAGGTCTCAAAACACCTAGATATATATGTGTATATGCACACTTACACATACACACACACACACACACACACACATATATATGTATATGTGTATGCATGAGTGCATGCATAGAATTTTGTCTAATTATCATAAGGTCCTTATAATACACATGTTATTATTAAATGAAGGGCTTAAGAAATTTTCCCAAGGTCACACAAGTAAACCAGCAATTGTCAGAGCTAAACTTTGAAGTTTGGTCTCCCTAATACCAAAGTTCATGTTCTTTCCACACACCATCCACTCATAAGTACTATATATTATAAAAGCCCAAGCACGGCTTCCCCGGTGGCACAGTGGTTGAGAGTCCGACTGCCGATGCAGGGGACACGGGTTCGTGCCCCGGTCCGGGAAGATCCCACATGCCGCAGAGCAGCTGGGCCCGTGAGCCATGGCCGCTGAGCCTGCGCGTCCGGAGCCTGTGCTCCGCAACGGGAGAGGCCACAACAGTGAGAGGCCCGCGTACCGCAAAAAAAAAGCCCAAGCAAAGTGAGATGATATTATAGGAGAAAGAAAGACAAATAAAACAGAAACAAGCTACTGTCAACATAAAGATGAGGAAGTCATTGATGTTTATGATAAATCAAGGCACAAAAAAATCTTTTCATTTCCAAGTTTTTAACCTTCAGCAAGTCAGTTATAAAACTCAAAGAAGGGCTTCCCTGGTGGCGCAGTGATTGAGAGTCCGCCTGCCGATGCAGGGGACACGGGTTCGTGCCCCGGTCCGGGAAGATCCCACATGCCGCGGAGCGGCTGGGCCCGTGAGCCATGGCCACTGAGCCTGCGCGTCCGGTGCTTGTGCTCCGCAACGGGAGAGGCCACAACAGTGAGAGGCCCGCATACAGCAAAAAAAAAAAAAAAAAAAAAAAAAAAAACTCAAAGAAAGAAATAAGAAAGGGACTATTCTCATCTCACATATATCAACTTACCCTGGACATCAACTGGCCCTTCATAACTGTGTTGTCTGTGATTGCCCATTCTTAGAACTTAAATTACTTGAGATTTTACCAATATTAAGCATCTCCAACATCGTATATAACCTGGGCCTGATATAAATTATAATGAACATATATGTCATATTATTTTGTGTATCAAATACTAAATATTCCAATGAATACAATGTTGTGCATCTCTCTCGCAGGTGCATTGAGGACTCCCCAAATTAAACAGTGGGCCCTCCAATAAATAAGAGAGGGCATAACATTTCCAACCACAAAAATCAGGTCTCTGCTAACACAGAAAAGTTATGAACTGAAACACTTATCTGGAAAATTCGAGTTCCAAATTCAACTATGACAGGAATTGAGAGCCTGAGGCAAAATACATCATAGAGACTAAGTTCAAACCCATCTCAACCACTGTGTAATAGGTCAGATGCTCCAGACCTTCAGGGTTCACATGGATTCTCAACAGAGAAATCTCCATGTGGCCACTTTCCCAGTCACCATCAATTACTCAAAATGAACAACTATCTACACATACTCTTTCCAAGTAATTACAACCACCTGATTAACTTAGGCACAGAAAAAAAAGCCAGGACACTTAAGAAGTCAGAGAAGAATCATCTAAGACTAGAGACCATGGCTATGTGATCCCCCAAGACTAAAGCTCTGAATACTGACCCCCTGAGATCCGTGGAGTAGAAATATATGGCCTGCGATGGCTCAGAACTCTAGGAGTCACACTGATTGTTCCCAAATCACCCGTTTGGCCACAAACAACCACTAGCGAAGGGAGGAAAAGAAGAGATTCTCCACCTTCGCGTTTCCAAACATTCGTTTTTGAAAGCAAGGATCCCCCTCAGAACTTAAGAGCAAATACATGTTATGGACTTAATCGTGTGGCATTATCTTATGTTCAAGCTTCCCCCAAATACTTAGTTTTATGTTAGCACTGGTTCTCCTTAAATGAAAAGCCTCCTGAGAGGACGTGGAATACGCACCCATCATAGTCCCGTGGGAAGACCCCCTAGTGGAGAAAGCATATGTTTGTTTCCTGGCATCTCCTGCCAGCAAGGGCTCCAGGGCAGGACACATCCTGAAAGGACTTTCTTCTTCGTCGCTCTCTGGGTCCCCTATGAAGTTGACTTGCCAGTATATGTATCTACTGACATCAAGGAAGATCTAATGTAGAGCTTTGCCAAAAGGAACGATTTTGTGAAAATAAAAATGTAAAGACAAACCTTCATGAATGCATCATTGCCTAGTTCCAGAGCCACTGTTTCAGAAAATGAGAATCAGGAAAACAAAGTGAGAACAGAACAAGACATCAGCCCCACTGAAGCTCATGATCAAGACGCAAACTCAACAAACCTGAGGCTTATGAGCAAAACCCACTGTTGGTTCAAAACCTCGGGAACTTCTCAGGCAAAATCTGAAACTGGCTGCTACAAAGGGAGGGCAAGGAGAGACCCAGGGAGGGCAAGGCAGACCACTCTAGATCGGTAGGTGGCAGTTTTAATGAGCAAGGGAACTTACATAGGAGACCTGTCTTAGAACGCCACAAAATGAGTAGATCTCTGCATCTGTCCACCAGAATCTTAAAGTTCATATGGAGGCCTGACCAGGATTCAGTCACATATTCAGTCCAGATGGTCTCAACAACACCTTACTTTCGCACGACTGTATCCTTGAAACCACCTCCTGGTGTGGGAATGGTAGGTGGAACATACCTTCCAAGGACAGGGGAGTAAGTTGAGGAGTCTCTGATTGCCCAGGTCCAGCTCTTGGGTCAACCAGTGGTCATATCCTCTCGATGGCCTCCTCCAACACCAATTCCCTTGATCAAATCAAGGTGACGGTTCAGCTTCTCCACAGAGGTCCTGAGGGGGCAGTCAGGTTCCATCTAGCTCTTATTTCAATGGGTGCTTCCAACAGTGTGTCTTCTGCTCAAACTGGTGAGATTGGAGTTGAAAATACTAGCATGGATCTCTCTAGCCACACTTGTTTTATCTGTGTATTTTCTTATTACTAAGCACAGTGCTGAGAATAGAGTAAGTGCTTAATACATGTTTGCAGAACATAATTGAGTCTAAGATTTGAAAACAACTTGAGAGATGTGCATTCCCACTGTTCACACAATTCGGGAATCCAGTCTACACCATCCCTGGTGAGTTTTCATCCACCATCTATTAATACTTCAAGGAATAGGGCTATCATTTCTTGTCCAAGTAATTCACTGTATTTTTATCATGATGGGGGAAATTTCATTCATGAAAGTTATAAAATGCCTCCTCCAATTTTCACTCACTACTCCCAGTATTGACTATATAAAGCAACACAGAACACAACCATTTCTGCATGACAACCTGTCACACATTTCAAGACAGCTATCCAGTCTACCCCAAATTTCTCTTTTCTGGGCTAGACATACCCTATACCTTCAGCTATTCCCTTATGACACAGGTTCCTGTAAGTTGAGAATGGAATTTCTCAGGACTTAAGATCTCCAGACAGATCTGAAAAGTAAGACACATTATCAAGTAGTAGATGAAGAAGTTCCTGAAGTCTGGCTTGCCCCAGAAC
Organism: Grampus griseus; assembly: GCF_964374135.1. Classification (NCBI taxonomy): domain Eukaryota; kingdom Metazoa; phylum Chordata; class Mammalia; order Artiodactyla; family Delphinidae; genus Grampus; species Grampus griseus. Next base: position 46,717,252 of record NC_139005.1, on the reverse strand, counting down.
ATCTCCTCACGTCTGAAATTCTGACCATTAGACATTCCTTCTCTAGGGGAACTACTCCCTGGATATCTGTTAAAATAAAAATACTCAATGGAATCAAAACACACTTTCCATCATTATTCAGTAGTCCCTTTGCTTGGATTCCTTTATCACATAGCAAAGCATCCCCTTGAAAGGGAAAACACAGAACTCTGTTTGAATAGGAAACTGTTTGATATTTGATAAGAGAACAGGAGAAGCCACACAAGCTGGTGTGTCTCTATTGTTATACAGTTAGTTTGATTCCAACTTTGTGGGGGGTTTTGGTGGGGTTTTTTTAAATTTATTTTTTCATGGAAAGGCATTTTATTTTAAATATGGCAGTGTGTTTTAATCAATCATGCTGTAACGAACATTCTTTCATATAGACGTGTATATCTCTGGTTCCATAAAATACATTACTACAAACTGAATTTACTGGAACAAAATGCATAAAGATTAAATTTTAAACTTTTTAATAAATGAGTAATACATGAAATGATTCTCCTTGAGAAGAAGGAGGTGGGGGGAGAGAGAAGGCAAGAAGGAAAGGAAGAGAGGCAGGGAGGTTCTAGTCTGATGAAGCTGAAATCCCCTTGGCCACATACCTTCCCAATCCAAGGCACATCCCCTAAAACAGCCACTGTTACCAGTTTGATGTAAATCCTTCCAAACTTTTTTTTTCTCTACATTTGCATACAAACATGAAATCACGGAGAATATATATACATTTTAAACAAATATTACATGTTATTTATTCTTAAATGTACTCCTCTCATCGGCTATATCATACATGTAATTGCATGTCTACACTACTCTACAATTCCTTTATGTTTAGACACTCCTCTGCTGATAAAACCAAAGGAGTTTCTCAGTCTTTCAAACAATGGTTCAGAGAATATCTTTACAGAGGCTTCTTTGTGCTCATTTCTCTGATGTCTACTGAGAAGCATATTGGTGGCTCAAAAGGTTATGTGCATTTTATTTATTTATTTTTTTCTTGAGAGTTATGTTTTATTCGGGGGGAATTTTTAGGACTTCAAGCCCGGGAGGCAGCACCTCAAGTAACCCTGAGAGAACTTCTATAAGGAGGCCAGGAGGGGAGCCACATTGCTCTCTCAGCTGTGCTGTGTGTTAGTGCCTATTTCCCCATACACTGGTCCAAGCGTGCTTTTAAAAGCTTGCCCATCTGGTGGTTACGAAGTAGCACCTAATTTTTGTTTTGTATTTTTCTTGATTATTAATGAAGTAAAACATTTCTCTTCACATTTATTATCTATCTGTACTTTCTTTTTTATACATTGACTGTTAAATACTTGCCCATTTTTCTGTTAGTTGGTCTTTTTCTTATTGAAATTTGGAAGTTTTTAAAATGTGAAATATAGATACCAATCTTTTGTTATATGTGGTAATTTCCCAGTGTTTCATTTGTTTTTTAAACTTTGTTTAGGGTCTATTTTTCAAGTTGATTTTCAGTTTGCTAATGCAAGCTTTCCCTACTTCAAGGTAGGGAAAATTACTCCATATTTTTTTCTTGAAAGTTTTTAATACACTTGACTTTTATTCTTTAACTGTGGGAAGTAGAAACACATATTTTTTCAAAATATACAGTTGTCCCACAACTTTTTCCCATTAATTTGAAAGGCCACATTTATCATTTCAAATTATGACTTACCCATAGTCCATTTCTGGGATTCTATTGTATCCCACTAATTCATTTGTCTAACCCCACACTGTTTAAATTACCATTAACTCTTTTTATATGTTATCTTGCCTATAGATAAGGCAAGTGTCTCTTTTGTTTTCTTCTTTAAAAAATGCCTATTCTTGGATATTTTCTCTTTCATATCAGATTTAGTTTGTTAATTTGCATGAAAAATAATTTTGAAATTATAATATAAATAGTATTTAGTTACTAATTTGGGGAGAATTCACAATTTTTTCATGATTTAGTCTTCTTATCCGTGATCTTTATGTCTCTATGTTTATTTAGCTCTACTTCCCTAAGCCTTGGTAAAATTTACTTTAATTAACTGATTTAATTGTATTCATTTATTTTCCATTTTAATACCTGATAATACCATTAATACCTAGTAGGCTATTTACTACTACTACCCCATTACTACTCCTTTTCAAAAATTTTCTACCTCCTTTTGCTTATTTTATTAAATAACATTTAGCATACTCTTACCTAGTTCTAAAGTAAAAACCATACTTTGTCTTCCTCATTATGAAAAGGCACATCTATTTCAAGCAGAGGTGAAAAAAAGGGACACATTGAGGGGAGTACATTCCAGCAAAAAGGAAAAGCTTCTGCAGAAACAGAAAAATAGGAAGTCACACGGTATGTTTGATGATTAAACTGTGATGTTAGGAGCACATGTTGAGGGGTGGCAGGTAGTGACAGGAGGTAAATTGAGAAATGGAAGAGGGGATCAGCTCATGGAGAGCTCATGTGTTCCAGGATTATGGTACAGGATTTGACTCTACCGTATTTACCTAACTGTGTGATGCACAAATTTAAACCTAGAGTTCCATCACTAGCATCTAATTACTAATTACTATATATATATATATATATATATATATATACACATAATAGAAGTATAGTTGATTTTACAGTGCTGTGCCAATCTCTGCTGTACAGCAAAGTGACTCAGTTTTACACATATAGACATTCTTTTTTTTTTTTTTTTTTTTTGTGGTACACGGTCCTCTCACTGTTGTGGCCTCTCCTGTTGCGGAGCATAGGCTCCGGACGCGCAGGCTCAGTGGCCATGGCTCACGGGCCCAGCCGCTCCGCGGCATGTGGGATCTTCCCAGACCGGGGCACGAACCCGTGTCCCCTGCATCGGCAGGCGGACTCTCAACCACTGCGCCACCAGGGAAACCCTAGACATTCTTTTTTGTAATATTCTTTTCCATTATGGTTTATCCCAGGAGATTGGATTCCTGTGCTATACTGTACGGCCTTGAGCAAACAGAAGCTCAGAATTTAGGTAACTTTACAAGGTCAAGTGCTGGCAAGTGGTGAAGCTGGGCTTGGAACCTAGGTTTGTCTTATAAGAAAGGCCTAGAAGCAACTATTTACCTGTGACTACCAGTGTCATGTCAAAGGGACCCAGGGGCCAACTTGAGGCAGTTCCACTGGCCAGAGATGGGGTGACCTGAGCACCAATTAGCACAACTCAGTGGACTTGAAACAATATCAAATATATGTGAATCCATGAGATCATAAAGACACTTAATAAAAACTTGGTTTTATGCCTTTAAAAATAAATAAATAAATAAATAAATAAAATGTAATAGTTTGTATCCACCAACCCCAAATTCGCTGTCCATCCCTCTCCCTGCCCCTTTCCCTTGGCAACCACAACTCTATGTCTGTGAGTCTATTTCTGTTTTGCAGACAGGTTCATTTGTATCATATTTTAGAGTCTATATATAAGTGATATCATATGGTATTTGTCTTTTTCTGACTTCACTTAGTATGATAATCTCTAGTTGCATCCATGTTGCTGCAAATGGCATTATTTTGTTCCTTTTTATGGCTGAGTAGTATTCCATTGTATATATGTACCACATCTTCTTTATCCATTCCTCTGTCGATGGACATTTAGGTGGTTTCCATGTCTTGGCTACTTGTGAATAGTGCTGCTATGAACACAGGGGTGCATGCATCTTTTTGAATTATAGCTTTGTCCAGGTATACGCCCAGGAGTGCTGGATCATATGGCAGCTCTATTTTTAGTTTTCTGAGGAGCCTTCATACTGTTTTCCAGAGTGGCTGCACCAATTTACATTCCCATCAACAGTGTAGGAGGGTTCCCTTTCTCCGCACCCTCTCCAGCATTTGTTATTTGTAGACTTTTTAGCAATGGTCATTCTGACCGGTGTGAGGTGGAACCTCATTACAATTTTGTCAAATCACCATATATTTTAGTTGTGATTTCAGATATAGAGACTCCTAGCACAGCTGTGGGATGCATGCTCGTGGCCAGGCAAGTCATGTTCTAGGTGAAGAAATCTATCTTAGGAAGGGTGTGTAAAATCAGCCAATAAGCACCATCAGAGAATAAAGAGTGAGTCGAGTCAGGTGGATAGACTTTTCCCTTCTTTGTGGAAATTAGAGAAGTAAATGCCCTATAGATTAGCAAATTTAAACAGAGCAGCAAAAGCAAATCAGTTTTTTAAATGGGGGAGGGTGAAGAATAGGAAGACTGGGGAACAGGGCAGAGGTTTCTGAGAACGAAGGGTGAGTCAGAAATGCTAAATGTTCCCAGGTAGCCCCTTGCTCTTCCTCTTTCCTTTACCCCTCCTTTAGGTAATTTCTTCCTCCTGTGTCTAGCCTTCCTCTTCTCTGGCCTCCCGTCGCTATTTGCCCTGTCACTGTTCAAGCAAAGAATCTTTATTTACTTCCCTCCTCTAAGAAAACATTCCTGGCCCGTTATTATGGGGCTGTATCCTCTGCTGGAAGGTAAGAAGTGGTCCTCTATTCATGAGAGGAAGAGATCCTACTATAGAACAATTCAGTTCTCTGCTGCTCTGGAGCTCTACTGGAGCTCTCCCAGATCAAATGCCCACTTTCAAGGACTCCAAAAGACAATTTTGGTTAGGGAGGCTTTTAGCATTTCTGGAATCAAAATGAGCCACTCAGCAGAATGGGCCTGGTAGAAATTTCTGAGCAGAAACATTGTCAAGAGAAAAAAAAAAAAAAGCTGAAACCTAAGACACTGTCTTCCCTAATGCAGGACATCTGGTTACCTTATCCTAAGGTAGTCCGTGCATCCGAAAAATATAAAATGCAACCCACTGATGGCCAAGTTAACTCTGCCACGTGAAGCTTAAGCCTGGAATTTCCTGTATTTGTATTTCAATTATAATTCATTTTCTGGATTGATTCTCCTCATTCTTCCTGAAAAGAGGTTAGGGAGAGGGTTGTCGGGGAGGAGAGAGGGAGAACAGAAAGGAGAGAGAGAGAGGAAAAGAGGGAAGGAGACGGGAGAAAAAGAGAAAGTGTTCAAAAGATTTGTGAAACTGACATTTAAATGATCATTCCCTCCCACACAGGAGGAAAAAAAAGTCCTTAGCCTGAGGAAGAGAGATTTTAAGCAGACATTTAAGGAATCCCAGCATTCAAAAGAGGTGTGAGGCTTATATGTGTTTTGATTATAGCAAACATCATAAAACACTTAAATGAATACGCTCATAAATAAGACTATTAAGTCACCATCCATCAAGTTTATCTTCAGAGTCTTTTCCCGTCTAATGTCAGAAGAGTAGTTTTAGGGGCTCTTTACTTACACACACATTTTTGCATCAAAATTCCACAATTCTTAGGGATCCAATTTTGAAAACAGTAGTAAAAAACCTTTGCAAAAAGGGATGACATCTCAGTCCTAATCTACTTTTGTGCAGAAGGTTGTTCTTAATGTTCCAAAGTAGACAGGCATGTCTGTGAAATTGCTGGGTTTGCCTGACTGAACCTAGGAAGCAGGCATTTCTCTGTGTGTTTATGACTCTGTGGTCCTGAGTTTGCCACCTGGTCTTCCTCTTTCTTCATTCACATCCTGGGTATAATCAGTGCTGTTGCTAGAGCTTGCTCATCTCAGCTCCTGAGAGCTGACTGCGCACCTCTCTCCTCAGTTCCACGTACAGGAACCCTGAGAGTCTGCGATTGGCCACGGTGGGAATCCTGACACCATGGACATGGCAGAACACTACAAAAATCACAGCTTTTCTCCAGAGAGCCAGCTGTTAAACATTTACCGCAAAACAAAGTATAAAGTACAGTATCCATATTGTCAGTGTGCTGACAGGCTTTAGGGACATTGTTCAAAAGTGTTTGATTTTTCTATGTAGATTGTAAATATTCTGACTCTGTTTACCAAAGCAGTCTACATGTTTATTTGAACAGGGTTCGTTATAAACCATTATAGAAAATCATTAATAAAGAGCTTGATTCCCTGTTACTTGGAAAAACAATGAACTTTCAGGTCGGGATTGATCCCAGGCTAGAAGTTAATTGAAGTGACAGGTGCTTATTCATGACACATCAGGCCCATCACAAAGCTCCATTTGCCTCTCAGTATAATTCACTGAAGGTGTCATGAAGGCCCCTCAAAAGTAATCTCATCTTGGACGTTAAAGGGTTAGTCAGAGCTGGCAAAAATTCCAGGAAGGAGCTAGGACATTTGCAGTATAGTTCGGAGTCTGGGTAATTTGCTCCTCCCTCTTTGGTCAGCAAGGATGACAGAATGAGCCAGACCACACTGATGTGAACCACCTTTGTGCGAAGCTAAATGACACTCCTTTTCTGATCCGGGCCAATCTGTCAAGAGGGCCTCCCAGAAGGAATTGTGTACTTGCAAAACCACAACCCCTGAACTTGAGTCTGTTTCTATTAGAGAATTCTTTCCCAGACATTATGTCACTCTATTTTTCTTTTAATGTTGTTTATGAACAGGTCTGCAACTAGAGTACAGGAAATGTGTTGATTATACTTATCACAATGAAACTGTTTTTCCAAACACTTTACAGTTTTCACGCCAGTAAAATAACTTGGAACATCTTGAGTAGATAGACAGTTTATTCATTAAATTGTATATGTATTCATTTATGATGTAATTTTCTATTTCAAATATTCAGATCTCATAACAAAGCTATTCTCTCCTTGGGGATTGAAGCAGTGGTTTTATCTGGTTAAGAAATACAAAAACAAAAATGTATCCATTTTTCAAAGAAATGATTAAGCACTGTGAGACATTGACAAGTTTTTTTCCAAGCTGCAAAAATGTATACCCAAGCGTTTCCTGAATTTTCAAAGGAATATCAGCACAATATACTTACAGTGTATTAGCAATACAGAATCAATGGCTTTATAGCTATGAAGGATGAAGTCCCCCCCCAAAATCAAAGAGCTACAGAAATTAGAAACTAGAGTCTTAAAAATCACGTCTGATTCTCTAATAGAACAGAAGAAGAAGCCAAATGGTGAGATTAAATGATTTGTTGGGGGTCATACATGTGGTAAGGTAGCTGCAGCCTTGGCACTAAACCAGGCATTCTGATTTCCAAGAGCATCCTCCGTGGTACCACAGTCTTTCCAAAATTTGCAGTCAGCGTTCCAACAGAACATTTGCAATGTGACAGTTGTGCCTCCACTTCTCTAGTTTTTTTGACGTCTTCATTTTTAAACTACATACTGTAATGAAGCACCTTTACTAGGCATATGTTGAAATAAAGTATTAACTCTTCTGAGTTAACCATGTTACATCCCATTTTGCCAAGCGTAGGCATTGTATTTCTGGACATATGTTCTAAGTCCAGTATAAGTCAATCCATGTCAGGAATGATTATAATTCACAGTTAGAGAAATTAAGGCAAAATAGGTTACTTAACATATCCAAACCACAGAGTCATAGTTAGAGTCAGGTCACTGCTTTCTTTCAAATTAGATTGCTTTCTAATTAACTACACATCAATTTAATTTTTTGTAACACAGAGGAAAACCACAAGAGCAACCCAGTGGCTTCAATTACCCAGAGCAAACACTCACTTACAGATGCCTCTTCTGGGCTGTAATGTTGGGAAAAGTCCTCAGTGTAATGGAGATATTCTAAATTCAGCCCCCATGTAGGAGAACCCTAGTACTCTCTACAGCGGAGGTTGCTATTTGGAAAGTTGATTGTTTCTATTCTTTGAGCTCTACCCAAATCTCATATTCGTCTTGTATGTGTGACTTTTTATTTGTTCACTTATTAGTTTTCAACTTTTAGAGTTGAAAGAGGTCTTGAAGATCTTGTATAATACAGGGATTCCTTCAGCATTGCAAACAATCATCTAGCTTTTGCTTAAATGTCTCCACTGGGAGGGAACACATGGATTCCACTGTCAGAAATCTTATAAAAGCCCTATTGCAATGCAACAAGAAGGGCTGTATCACATCTGTGGTATACTTCCCCCAAATTCGTAACATTGGTCTAATCATAAAAAAAAAAATCAGATAAACCCAAAATGAAGGGACATTCTAAAAAACACCTGACCACCAGTTTTTCTTTCTCTGTTTTTTGTTTGTTTGGGTTTTTTTTTTATTATTATTATTCCATTCAGTGAAAGTTTATTGAGTTCCGACCATGAGCCGGTCACTCTTTTGGGTGTTTGGATATAACAATGAGAGAAATCCCTGCTTTTATGAAACTTGCATTCTAGTAGAGGGAGGGAGATAATAAACCAAACAAGTAAGTAAGTTGTATAGTTCATTCGAAAGTTTTACACATGGAGAAAAGTAAAGCAGAGAAGGGAAAACGAAACAGTTTATAATTTAAAAAGAGTTGACCCCTAGTTTTTAAAAGTGTCAAAGTCACAAAAGACAAGGAAAGCCCGAGAATCTGTCACACAGTGGAGGAGCAATGATGACTAAAGGCAATGTGGTATCGTGGACTGGACCGTGGAACAAAATAAGACATTAGTGGAAAAACTGGGGAAACCAAAACGTCAATTTCCTAGTTTTGATAACTATACCACGGTTCCATAAAATGTTTATGTTGGGTATTACATTACATAAGCTGCTGACATTAGAGGAAGCTGGGTGAAGGGTGTATAGGGAGTCTCTGTACTCGCTTTGCAAATCTTCTCTAAGGATAAAATTATTTTAGAACAAAGTTAAGTAAAAAATAGCCTACAAAGATATTATTTCTATTTAACGGTGAAGAAAGAGTTTGATTAAGATGTGAGAGTTAAAGAGCAAATCTTTAACTTGAGCCTGTTCATTACCTTTCTGTGTGCCTTAATCAACCTTTCGTTGAGAGGGTCCATAAGAATGAGTGCTCAGTCTTATTTTGAACTCAGCCTCTGCCACTCACAAACCTAGACAAACGTCCTCAGCTATAAAAGGTCAGGGTTATTGGCACAGCTTTCACGCTCAGTAACTGTTAGCCTCCTACTGAATACCCACTGAAGGCACAGAAACCAACTCAGCTCATCTCCAAGCAACCACTTCAACAGGAGTCCTCAAACCTAGCTGAGCAACAAAATCAGTTGGAGAACTTTTGGAAAATATACATTCCCAGGCCCCATTGCATGTTTATAAATCTCCTCAGGTGATTCAAATATGCAGCCAAATGGGAGCCACTGCTCTTTAGTGTTTAGAGGATCACCGAGGGGGAGCTCTTTACGCAGTGTTCCTTGAAAGTCAAGAATTTAAAGCTTAGCCTCTGAATGAAGAACCAATAGATCCTTTATAACAGGTAACATTATACACAGTTCTACCTTCCCTGTGGGAGCATTGGAAAAGGGGCATTTGTACGTTATTTAAGGCGAGGTATAACTGCAAGAACTTAATCTCCTAGCCAGCCCTAAATGCAATTACATATTTATGTGTTCTCATTGTAATCATATTGTATTTAATCCTCTTGCTTTCATTTGTCAGTTTACTAGAGCCAGGAACATGCCCTTTCATTTAGCTTGCGTTTGCTCATTCAATTACTCAGCTGTCGTTCTTCAGAAAATAGTCATGACAAGTTTGGGCCAGGTGGGTAAACCTACCCTGGGACAGAGGACAGTAAGAAAACACTGAACAAAGACAAAGAATAAAGAGGGGACATTGAATAATGATTTACATTTTCACCTAGGGGTCAAGCTTATTGGTTAATGAAGACAATATATAATTAAAATATCCCCAAATATAAGTGTGTGTGTGTACATGTTCATGTGTGTGTATGTATATATACACACATACACACACGTGTACGTGTGTATATGCAAATGTATACACGTATATAAAAACATAAAGCCAAGTACATGGTTTTCTTTTGGAGTCCAGGGTAGGATAGATAGATAGCACGATTAAAAAAAAAAAATTTAAGAGAAACTACCAGGGGCAAGAAGAGAACAGCGTGGTGAGTAAATAAGATTGAGATTTGGAGATAGGATTGATTAGGCCAGGATTAAAGACAGAAGTGAAGCACTGAACAAGAAAATAGTGAAGAGCAGGCGGGTTACCAAAGGAAGCTACCGCATTTCAGCTACTGAATCACACGACCACCGCTTGAGATCAACTCACTTCACTGGTTCTGGCTTCTGCTCTGGGAATAAAGATGTTTGCAGAAGACTCATCCTGCTTTTATTTCATAATGATCTTGAAATTCTCATATTCATGCTGAATATTATTTTAGAACAGAATTTGATTTTTATATTTGTCTTACAAAGAATTGTGATTAAAAACAACTAAGCATTTGTACATGCTTTGCAATCTTTGGCCTAATTTCTCTTCTTGCTGTATCCCCCTTAAAAAGCTGTTCTGAAAACACAGCTTATTCAAAATCAATGGGCAATCCGCAGGTGGATTAGCTCCAGGGGTCACATACAGAGATAAGGCCATGGCTTATTAATGAGCAAAGGTCAGGCTTGAGTTAAGAGAATGGCTTCCCCATTGCTTAGCCCCCTGCCTTCTCTCATCACGTCATAAAAGCTTCTAAAATGTAGGCACTCCCATTAATTAACTCTTAAAGAAGATTTGGAGTTTACTTGTAGATGTGGGGTTTTTTTCAAAATTGACTTGTACTCATCATAATTTGGAAAAGTGTGACCTTAAAATGTCTTCAGAGCAATAGTTCTACTTCTAGAAATCTATCCCAAGAAAAGGATCAGAAATGCTAAGATCTATGGAAAAATAACTTCATCATTGCATTGTTTATAATATGAAAAATCTACAAACAGTCCAAATGCCTCACTTAAAGGGAACAATTACATATAATAAGATAGTCATATAATGATGTCTTAGGTGACTAAATTATGTTTATGAAGAATTATTAACATAGGAAATCCTTATGATTATAAGTCTGTAGAAAAAGCAAAATGTTACATTATTTCTAAAGAATGATTTAAATTAAATATAAATGAGCATGTTTATGAAGCAGCAGAGGGTGATAGTTAAATGTTCAGACTCCGGGGCTAGACTGTTTGAATCTGTATTCAAACGCCCCACCACTTTACTCTGTGTGCTCTTAGGCAAGTTACTTAACCTCTCTGTATTTCAGTCCCCTGTACGCTGGACACTAACCTACCTATCCCATAATATCTTTGTGAGGATCAAATGAAGAAAATTATATAAAGCACATAGAATGTATATAAAGCGCTACTCTGTGTACTTTATATAAATTTCCTCATTTAATAAACGCAAAATAAACTATGAAGTTATCGGTTCATAATCCTCAGTAAATGTTACCTGTTGTTATAATTATTGTTGCTTTTAATATTATTATTTTATTATTATTAATAACTTTCTTTAATCAAGGAGAAAAGAGGACCCAAATTGTTATAGTGGTTATCTCTACACTGTAGGTTTAATATGGGACTGTTAGTTTCTATTTATATTTTTCTGCTTTTTATAAATTTAGGAAGAGATTCATGCAAGGCTTTTAAAATCCAAGAAAAATGAAATCACCTGATGTAGACATGAACAAAATATTGCTATGACAATTTTCAAACCTTGAAATGCTGAAGCGTATGCACTATAGTGATTACCACTTCAAATAAGGAACACATGTCACACACTGTGCTTCTAACACACTAGTGTCACTTCCAAGTTACTGACTTCAGCTTCTTAGACTAAGAAGGGTTTCCCCAACTGCTGAGCTATAATTTAAGCCTGTTCCCGCCCACATAATTGTTAAAGTTAGACCAACCTACTCTTAATTGATGCACTTTATTTATGTCTTGTCTTTGAAGGAATACCCTTAAATGTAACATAGTCACCAGTGGGGATTGCTTTGTTTTGTTTAGTTGTGCTCCGGCTCTACCATCAAAAATATCATTCAAATGAAAGACAGAAATCCATGGAAGACAAAAGAACTTCCAATTCTGAAATAAGATGGCATCAACCCAAACTAAATAAGTAGGATTATTGCCACAGAAGAGCTGAAAAACTACCATGGGATTTAGATACCAATAATGACACATCTTAAATTGTTTTACATGCTGTCACCCTCCAGAGTGTAAATAAGATTTGATAAGACCTATAAGCTTTCCAAATCTCTGATTTATTTGTCCCTTCAGTCCAACCACCTAACACTGTCTGAAGAGCTCAGATTTCCACTCTGGGAATCCCACATCATGTTTAATTCAATTGACACATGCAGAACCTCCTCTTCTCAGAAAAGCTTAAAGGTTGAATTTCAAAAGAATCTTTTCATATGTTTTACATTTAAATCTATAAAACCAGAAACAACCAAATTCAGGGGCCAATAACATACCAGTTCTAAGACAGGTTTGCTTGTTTCCATTTTTATTTTTTATACTCATGTACTACTCAGGACATGGTACATCATACCATGCAAATGTGAAAGCTGAAGAAGTCCTTCAAACCAATTCTCTTGGCAAAGGGGATAATTACAAAATAAGCCAATTACAGCAGTTGAGGCCAAAGGAAACACCGTTTTATTTATTTGACAGCCCAATCCTGTCACGTATGTAAGTAGCAGAACTCTCAAACAGACCCAGATTAGATCATCTGCAGGAATAAGAGGATGAGCCTACTGTCTGAGGGCAAATACAATAAAGTATGAATGTACTTTTAAAGAAAAAGAAGTGAAAGTGGGAAAAAGCATCCCTGTGTTTAATAATGGAAAGTTCTAACTGTATGCCACAGGATGAAGCACCAGAATTCAAGGCAGGAAGCCTCACCTGCAGCTCCTGTTCTGTCACCACAAGTTACTAAGTTACTTCATCCCTTCAGATCTTAGTTTTTTCCTTCATTCTGGAAATGATGGTTTGACGCAATATATGCAAAATACGTAATGTATGCTTAATTTTTTCTCATTTTCTGCCTCATGAATTAAAACAAAAAAGCAGCTCGATGAATTTTTACCAAATTTGGAATGCTCTGACTTAACATATAAGCTCCATGGACTATTTATGTTGGGGGTCTAATGGCATCTCAAAAGTAAGAGTCTCCACTGCCAAAGGATGGAGAGGAAATAAATTGTGATTTCAAAGTCAAAAGGGCAGATGATCCACATTTCAGGAGTTGATTAATAATGGAGCTGCTCTTACTTGGGTAACTCCAATAGCTAGCTCAAGGCTGAAGAGTGGTCGGGACTTATTAATTTGAAGATTGCTAATTATTTTTCTGGAACAATGACAGTCTAGTTGTAACATAGATTTAGGTTGGCATGGAGAGAGAGGGCAAGAATTATTGCTTTAGGGCTTCCCTGGTGGCGCAGTGGTTGAGAGTCCGCCTGCCGATGCAGGGGATGCGGGTTCGTGCCCCATTCCGGGAGGATCCCACACGCCGCGGAGTGGCTGGGCCTGTGAGCCATGGCCACTGAGCCTGCGCGTCCGGAGCCTGTGCTCCGCAACAGGAGAGGCCACAACAGTGAGAGGCCTGCGTACCGCAAAAAAAACCCACAAAAAACACAAACAACAACAAAAAAGAATTATTGCTTTAATGTGTGTTTGCAAAGCACTTCATGGTGGGCTTCTCAGAGCAGTAGGTATCCCTATTCTTTCCATGGCAACTCTACTTCCAGTTGACCCCCTGAGACCTTCTCTAGGACTTACTTTATCCATCATCTCCATATTGAAGTATTTTCAACCATTCTTTCCTCTCTGGTTCATTTTCTACATTCTAAAAACATGCGGTGCATCTTTTCCTGAGTCTAAAAGACTCGGCACCTTATATGTACCAACATTCTTGAGAGGGTGGGCTGTCTTCACTGTTGTCATTCCGTCCTCCACATTCACTACTCAACCCAGTGCAACAGCACTTTGGATCCTATACCCTGACCAAAGTACCAATGACCCTCCCACAGCCAAGTCAGTGGCTCCCTCTCATATTTTGTCCTGATCGTCTCTGCAGCATTGGATGCTGTCTGACCTATTCTTTCTGGGATACAACACCCACTGCCAGGGTTTTCAACCACCATCTCCACACTGGCCCTGACCTTACTGAGCTCCAATCAGATCTCCCTGCTGACTGGCTGTTTCTTCTCAGATATACCATAGACATTTGAGACTCAAAATCTAGATCCATGAATTTTCACTAAATCTGCTAATCCTCTTCATTCCATTAATCAGTTGGTGACACCACCATTCATTCAGTCATTCAAACCTGGAGTTACCTGGAAGTTACCCTCATTTCCTTTCTTAATCACCTCTTTAACTCAGATTTACACCTAAATACTTTTTACTTTCAGTGCCTGAGTCCATTCCTAATGCCCTCAGTAACTCACAGAAGACACGTAGTACCAGCCTCTGAAACAGACTCCACGCCCACAGTCTCAGCTGCTCCGTTACTCCCATCTGAGTTTCTCAAGGTTCTTTCTTTGGCTCTGTTCTCTCTCTGGGATCTTTTCCTGGACAATTTCATACACTCTCAGAATTGCAGTCATTATGCATTGGTAGCTCCCCTATGATGTTGTTTTTTTTGTTTGTTTGTTTTGTTTTTTTGCGGTACGCGGCCCTCTCACTGTTGTGGCCTCTCCCGTTGCGGAGCACAGGCTCCGGACACGCAGGCTCAGCAGCCATGGCTCACAGGCCCAGCCACTCCGCGGCATGTGGGATCTTCCCGGACCGGGGCACGAACCCGTGTCCCCTGCATCGGCAGGCAGACTCTCAACCACTGCACCACCAGGGAAGCCCCAGCTCCCCTATGATAATCGCTACTCCTAACCTCTGTTCCAAACACTGGTATAAAATTACCAGTTGTCTGGTGGATAGTCAGCATATAATAAACTTAACAAAAACTTAACAAATTTTCTTCCCCCCACATCTCCTCCTCTTTCTTCTGCATTCGGTATTCGGGTTAATTGCAACACTCTACAATGTCTAAACTGAACTCAATTATCTTCCTCTCAACCTGCTCCTCTTATCTTGAAGAGTGCATTCCACTCTTCAGAAAAGCTAGGAATCATCATCCTCAGCTCCTTCTGCTTCATCATCGGCCACAGCCACAGGTCAAGAAACCCCATGGATCCCAAGCCCTGAATGTCTCTTTCAAATACATTCTTACTTTCCTGTTTTGGTTTCCTATTTATTCATTCTTTTCTATTATGACAATAATTTACATTATTTAAGACTCATAATTAGAGAAAAAAATAGTAAGTAATTAGCATTTAGTATATTTCTGGGTTTTTTAAGAGTGTCTTTTAAAATACAGCCATAATAATAATGTATGTGCAACTTATATTCTGCCTATGCCATTAATATTCTCATCATTTTTCTTTGTGATACTATATAGACTTTAAGTTATCTTAAATGGCTGCAATAATTAACCTAGTGCACTTTGTCACATTTATTTCAGAGCCTCCCCCAAACGAACTCTTTGGGGACATCTTTATTCTTATATCCTTGCTGACCCTCCATAGGCACTTGGAAATTTGACAGATGTTCATAAGCAAGTGTCTAGTAAACAGATGGAACTTTCAAAGAATGCTTTCTTCAGCTTACCTAAATTATAACAGGCAATACTTATTCGCGGGGTTTTCTTTTTTGCATTTGTTTCAATGATCTATTGCTTTTTTATTGAAACATAATTGATTTACAATATTGTGTTAGTTTCAGGTGTACAGCAAAGTGATTCAGTTATATATATCTTTTTCAGATTATTTTCCATTATAGGTTATTACAAGATACTGAATATAGTTTCCTGTGTTATACAGTAAATCCTTGTTGCTTATGTATTTTATGTATAGTAGTTTGTATCTGCTAACCTCAGATTCCTAACTTATCCATCCCTCTCTTTCCCCTTTGGTAGCCATAAGTTTGTTTTCCATGTCTATGAGTCTGTTTCTGTTTTGCACATACAGATTCATTTGTATTATTTTTTAGATTCCACATATAATAACATATTTGTCTTTCTCTGACTTACTTCACTTGGTATGATAATCTCTAGGTCCATCCATGTTGCTGCAAATGGCAATGTTTCATTGTTTTTATAGCTGAGTAATATTCCATTGTGTGTGTGTGTGTGTGTACATCTCAAACCAGTCATCTGTTGATGGGCATTTGGGTTATTTCTATGTCTTGACTATTGTAAATAGTACTGCTATGAACATTGGAGTGCACATATCTTTTCGAATTAGAGCTTTCTTTTCCAGATGTATACCCAGAAATGGGATTGCTGGATCATACGGTAGTTCTATTTTTAGTTTTTTAAGAAACTCCATACTGTTTGCCATAGTGACTGTATCAATTTACATTCTTACCAACAGTGTACAAAGGTTCCCTTTTCTCCACACCCTCTCTAGCATTTATTATTTGTAGACTTTTTATGATAGATAACAACCAATATATCGTATCAGATCTTTCATATTTATCATTGGTCACGCAGAAGGCATAGGTATTATTACTAGATCCTCAAATCAAACACGTAATCCTGGTCTCACAGTAGAATCTCCTACAGTGGGAGTCACTTAGTCTTACCTTACCCCAGAACCACAGTAAGGGGTTTAAAATATGGGCTCTGGAATCAGAGACCTAAGTTCAAAACCTAGTTCATTTATTTATTCAGCTTGTGACTTTGATCCAATTTATTTAGCTTTCCTTGGCCTCAGCTTCCTCCTTATAACATGGTGGTAACAACAGTAATTACTACACAGTGTTGTCAGGAGGATCGAGAATCAAGAGACGGCATAAAGTATGTGAAGTTCTTAGTCAAGTGTCTAGTGTATCACAAGCACTGAAGAGTACTGGCCATTATAATCATTTCTCAATCTTGTGGAATAAAGTTTACACTCTGCCACGTGTCCTTATTGCTGTGGAGTTAATAAGACTGAGCCTAGCCCTCGTTTTTCACTTTATTTACTAACACACTCTTGGGTTTTCCTGCCAGTCATATACCTCCATCCTTCATCATTGAGAGACAGCCAACGGCCTGAGCAAACAGAGATTCCAATTCAGTCCATGGCTTATCATATCTTGTGTCACCCATCAGAGAGCGCTGTGGGCACTGTAACCAGTGGCTTCACTTTGATGATGATGCATATACTACCAAACTGACATTGAGATTGGCTCCTGTCTACACAACTCTCCAAAAGCAAAACATTCGTTCAGATCATTTATTTTTTTAACAAGTTACAAGAATTTACTTTGGATTTTACCAAACTGAAAAATGTTTTTAATTGCTATGATTGAATGTATCCATGCTTTTAATCTATGTAAACGGTGCTTTGGTCACTACTTATTTGTCCTAGTTGTAAAGGAAGTTGTGAAATACTATTACTAAATTTTTCTAATGAATGAGTTCCTGGTCAAGAATATCTCTGATATTCCCTGTGTATTTATTTGATTTTTTCTTTTTTCATTATTTACTTAAATTGACATATTAAAACCTACATAAGAAGAACAAGTGAATGAAAACAAATTATAGTTAGAAGTGACAAACCTACTTCTCCCCCGACCCACCTCCCCAGTTGCAAAGACCAGCTACATCTTTAGGAAAATCTAACTTTTACTCTTATGTAAAATATACCAAAACCACTTCCAAATAAGGCACTGTTTTGGTGATTAGTAACTTACTATTAAAATATCACAAATATGACAATTAACAGACTATCTGCTTGATCAACCTGAGAAAATTACTAGAAAGAGTTTTCAGGTTTTCATAAAGAAGCCAAGTTTCCATTTTCTTTCTCTTTATTTTCTTTTAAAGTATTTCTGAAGTTACTTTCTTATAGTAGCTGTATATGGCCCCAAGCGTTAAACAGTCTAATTCAAAAGTCAAGTAAGATTGAAATAGTATCTCCATAAAATATAATTAATAATTGAAAGGCAATATTTCACATTTCACCTTGAAGGTTGTGTGTTTTTCTACCAAGGCAATGCATATTTTTAAAATCCTAAAGTACTCCCCTTTCATGTAGTTAAGATATGACTTTATTGCTCTTACTATTAAATGAGAAAAAAAAAAGTTTTGAGCCATTAAAGGTTGAATGTACCCAATAAAAAAAACAGCAGGAAATTCAACTATTACCAGTGCAATTTGAGTTGTATAGGCAGTTAATGTAAATCATTCACTCCCAACAGTGACCGTTGTCCTTCCTGCAAGGGCTCTCATCTTCCTTCCTTTTACCCACTCTATTTTTTTTATTATAACTGAGTTTCCCACAGAAATGAGAAGCTCAGAACTCAGAATTTCAATGCACGTAAGCCCAGCTTTTGCCCATTTCTCTCTTGCAGATGGCTAGGAGTGAGACGGGTATGTTCAACTTTTTTCTCTAAGGATACACTCCAAAGCACAGAAGTGTGAGATACTTTTGTGAAATCACAGCTACACTTATTCAGTGAATTTGCCCTTTCCAAAGTCATTGAGAGAAAAGTAACTGTATCAAAGTATGAGCTAAAATAAATCCAGTTGTATCATCCCGCGTTTTTTCAAAGTGTTGGAGGAAAAGAGCAACACCAGCAAAGCAGCAAAGCCAGGCAGCTGATGGTTCCACTTGTAAAAAACATTATTATTGATATAAACAGGTCAAGATAATGTTAGGGAAAAAAACTTACCAGATACTTCTTTAAAAGACACAATGTCTCCTATGTTTTATATCATTATATTTCTGTTGTCTGTCATTTACCAAGTTTTTCTCATGTGCTATGCAATGTAGTAAGCACATGAAAACACTACGTCAAGTCCCACAAAAATTATCTGAAATAGATATCATTACACCCATTTTACAGGTTGGAAACTGAGTTGTAAAAACATTAAAAACGTTGCCAAAGATCACTCAGGGTTTGAACTCACACTCTTAACCACCACGGGTAAGTTGATCACATTTCTTCCTACCTTTTCCTGTTCAAAGTAGCTACTATTTATATGGTGCCAACTGTTTGGTCATTATTCATTAAATAATATTACTGTGAGTTATTCTTTCATCACTACATCAAAATAAATGCTGTTCAACTTTTCTTGGGAATTTTTACAATAAATATTTGTTTTGTTTTTCCTGTTTTGTGTTTGTTCCAGTAAACATTTCATGTAGGCTTTTCTGGGGCAAAATTACTTGGTTAGATCACTCAAAAGTTCTTCATTAATTTTTTTCCTCATTTTCTTAACATCTTCTACAAGCGCTCAGAAAATATAAAAGATGTAAACAACATCAACAACAAAAAAAGTTTGCTAGCCTTATCCATGCTTCCCAAGCTTCCCACCTCTACCCAAGATCTTTACATCTGTATCTTAAAAGTTTCTTGAATTTACTTCTTTCTCTCAAATTACATGACCAAGGCTCCTTATGCATGGAGTACTCTAACAATCTCTTAACTAGTCTGCCTAATACTTCTTTACATCCCTCTGGTTAGTACTGAATACCTGTACCAGAGTAATTGTTCTAAAACATTAGTTAACTCGATACAACTCAACAACAGAAAAACAAACAACCTGATTAAAAATGGGCAGTGGAGCTGAATAGATATTTTTCCAAAGAAAACACAGAGACCAACAGGCACATGAAAAGATGTCCAACATCACTAATTAGTAGGGAAATGCAAATCAAAACCACAATAAGATACCACCTACACCTGTTAGAATGGCTATTATCAAAAAGGCAAGAAATAATGTGTTGGCCAGGATGTGGGAATATAAATTAGTGCAGCCACTATGGAAAATAGTACAGAGATTCCTCAAAAAATTAAGAATAGAACTACCATATTATCCAGCTATCCCACTTCTGGGTATTTATCCAAAGAATACAAAAACACTAATACCAAAAGATATATTCATTCCTCTGTTCATTGAGGCATTTATTCACAACAGCAATATATGGAAACAACCTAAGTGCCAGTTCATGGATGAATGGATAAAGAAGAGGTGGAATATAAACACAATGGAATACTACTCAGCCATAAAAAGATGGAATTCTGCCACTTTTGACAACATGGATGGACCTTGAGGTTATCATGCTAAGTGAAGTAAGTCAGATGGAGAAAGACAAATATTGTATGATTTCACTCATATGTGGAATATAAAAAACAAACAAAAAAACCAAAATAAATGAACAAACCAAACAAAAGCAAACATGTAGATACAAAGAACAGAGTAGTGGTTACCAGTGGGGAAGAGGCAGAGGGGAAGGTGAAATGGGTCAAAAAGGATCAACTTTATGATAATGTATGGAAACTAAATTTGGGGGGATAAGCACACTGTAGAGTATGTAGAAGTAGAAATACAATGTTGTATACATGAAACTTATATAACATTATAAAGCAATGTTACCTCAATAAAAAATAAATTAAAAAATCTAATTGCCTTGATCACACACTGTCATTGAATTGATATATTATCAGAAAAAGGAACATAAAATATATATTTAGTATTTAAAGAATAAAATGAAAGACACCCCCAAGGATCTACCAACTGCATTAAGGAGGAGAACAGCACCAGTACCTTAGAAACCCTTGTGTGACCTTCCCAGATTACATTCTGTCCTGCCCGCAAGAAGGGAACATAGTCCTGCATTCTATATTAATCATTCTATGGCTTCTCAATTTAGTTTTGCCACCTAGCATGACATTCTAAAAATATGTATATTTTTAGTGTTGCCTCTTTTACTCCTCAGTGACCTTTTTTCTCAGCACTATGTTTTTGACATGCATCCCTGTTACCACCTTTAGCCATGGTTCATCCATATTCTCTGTTATATAGTATTTCTTTCTATGAATATTTAAAAATTCATCTCCGTGTTATTGGTGATATACATTTGAGATGATTCTAGCATTTTGCTGTCATGAACATCCTGTTATGAACATTTTTGCACAGGCCACTGGTGTACACGTGCTGGAGTTCCTCTACAGTAATGTATGTAGGAGTGGACTGTGCATGATTCTTCTGGTAGATAATTACAAAAGGTTTACACAAATTTACACTCCCATGTGATTTCTCTTTCCTTTACATCAAGGATCAGCAACCTACAGCCCATAAGGCAAAGCAAGCCTGCTGGGTTTTGGAGTTTTTTTTTATTTGTAAATAAAGTTTATTGGAAACAGCCACCAATTGGTTACATATTGTCTACAATTGCTTTTGTGATACAATGGCAAAGTTGAGTCCTTACAAGAGAACTCCTCGCCTGCAAAGTCTGAAATATTTACCTTCCACCCTTTGCAGAAAAAGTTTGCCAACCCGTATTCTATATCCTTGTAAATACTTGGTATTTTCTGACTTTTAAAATCTTTGCCAATTTGGTGCATATGAAATACCTCATTGTGATGAGGTATCACCTCACACTGGTTAGAATGGGCATCATCAGAAAATCTACAAACAACAAATGCTGGAGGGGGTGTGGAGAAAAGGGAACCCTCTTGCACTGTTGGTGGGAATGTCAATTGATACAGCCACTATGGAGAACAGTATGGTAAAATAGAATTACCATATGACCCAGCAATCCCACTACTGGGCATATACCCAGAGAAAACCATAATTCAAAAAGACACATGCACTCAGTGTTCATTGCAGCACTATTTACAATAGCAAGGTCATGGAAGCAACCTAAATGCCCATCGACAGACGAATGGATAAAGAAGATGTGGTACATATATACAATGGAATATTACTCAGCCATAAAAAGGAACGAAATTGGGTCATTTGTTGAGAAGTGGATGGATCTAGAGACTGTCATACAGAGTGAAATAAGTCAGAAAGAGAAAAACAAATATCGTATATTAACGCATTTTTGTGGAAACCAGAAAAGTGGTACAGATGAACTGGTTTGCAGGGCAGAAATTGAGACACAGATGTAGAGAACAAACGTATGGACGCCAAGCAGGAAAAGCCGCGGGGCAGTGGGGATGGTGGTGTGCTGAATTGGGCGATTGGGATTGACATGTATACACTGATGTGTATAAAACTGATGACTAATAAGAACCTGCTGTATAAAAAAAATAAATTAAATTAAATTTTTAAAATTTAAAAAAATTACCAACAAAATACTAGCAAACTGAAAAAAAAAAGAAATACCTCATTATGGTTTAACATGTAAATATACCAAATTGAATTTGATTTAATTACTAATGATGTTTATCATCTTTTCATATGCTTATGAGCTTTTCCTGTTTCCTCATCTGTGAAATGTTTATTCATCTCTTTTGCCAACTTTTCTATTAGTTTTTGTTGAGTTTTCCTTTTGCCTTTTTGAGCCATAGGAGTTCTTTATACATACTAGTTAGTAATAATTTTTTAGTGACATATATTGGAAATATTTTGTCCCAGCCCTTGGCTTATCTTTTACTCTTTTTAATTTATGGTTATCTTTTGCTAGAAAGAAGTACTTAATTTAAAGTAACGTTAAATATCTTAAGAGACACTTCCATACCCAAACACCAGAATTAAAATTTTTGTGTGTGAGATGAGATAGCACTCCAATTTTATTTTCTCCACAGGGATTATCACTGTTCCCAGCATCATTTATTACATTGTTCTTCCTTTTCCTGTTGATTTACAATGCCTGTTCTTCTAAAATTCAAATTCCAAATAGAAAGGGATCTGTCCAGTTTCTTTATTTGTTCCTATTGGTCTAACTGTCTTTTTCTATGACAACACACACTGTCCCAACATCTGGCTGAGCAAGTAACACCACATTGATCATCTCTGCTCTTCCATATACATTTCAGAATTACTTTATTCAAGTCCATGAAAACCAAGTTAGAATTACTTTAAATTTTTAGGTAAAATTTGAGAGAATTCACTTTTTCATAATGTAAGGCCTGAGAACATAGTATATATGTATCTGTTTAGGTCTTATTAATATCATACAACAAAATGTTATAATTTTCTCCACAAAAGGCATGCATATTTTGACAGGTTTTTTTGGTGGCGGTGATTAGCAATTGTTGTTGATTTGGGGGATACCAGAAAAAACGTATTTTTCTGTTTTATTTTAATTACATTTCATGATTGTTGTAGGTACATGGATATAGAATTGAGTTCGTGTTTTTATTTCAGTATCAAATAAACTTGCAAAACTCTCTCATTGATTTCATATTGGTTAGAAGCAATGACAGTAGGCATCTTTGGCTTGTTCTGGGTTATAAAAAGAATGCTTCTTACACTTCACGTTGAGTATGACACTTACTGTACACTTTTGTATAAGACCTTTTTCAGGTTAAGAAAGTTCAATTTTATTCCAAGCTTGCTAAGGCATTTTATCATGAATGAATGCTGAATTCTGTCAAACTTGTTTTTAACTGGTTTTATTAATATAATTACTTTTTCTCCTTTAATCTGTTAATATAGTAAATTATATTAAATAATTTCTACTATTAAACCAACATTGTATTATTGGATAAACAATCTAGCTCATTAATTTTGAGCCTACTTCTGATGAAAGTATTTAAGGAGATAAAACTCATTCCAAAGTTTACTTTAGTTTCTGCCAAAAGTTTTACTATATAATATTTTTGTTACCATTTACTTCTACTTATAATTTTAATTAGGTTTTTTTAAATCTATGAGTTCTTTGAAATTGTGTTTTTAAGTGTTTTATGTGTTTTAAGAGTTTGAAACTTAGATTCAAACTTGTGATCAATTTCTAAGTTCACTGGATTGTGTTTAAGAAATATAAGCTATATGATACCGATCTTTTGACGTTTGTTGAGAGTACTATTATGCTTTAGAATGTAGTCAGTTTTCATAAGGTTCCTGGTATGCTTGAAAAAAAATTTTTTTTTCAGTTATAGAGTACAATGTTCTCTGATAATGTTAAATAGAGCAAACTTGTTAATCATACTTTTCAAATCTTCTATTTCCTTGCTGATGTTTTTGTTTGCTTGATCTATAAGTTACTGAGAGATGTATTATAAGATCCCCTAGTACAATCTGAGACTACATTATTAGGTGCATATAAAAGAGAACTATTATATCTTAGGATTGACTTAAAGTCTTCATCCCTAGGAATGCCTCTTGACTTAAAGTTTACTTTTTATGATAATAAAATAACCATACCAACTTTGTTTTGTTTACCACTGAATGATAAACTTTTTCTGTCCTTTGATTTTAAAATTTTATCCAAAAGTTTTAAGTATATATCCTATGAGAAGAATATAGCTGGAATTTTTTTGTTTTAAAATTCAACCTGGGGCTTCCCTGGTGGCGCAGTGGTTGGGAATCCACCTGCCAGTGTGGGAGATGTGGGTTCAAGCCCTGGTCCAGGAAGATCCCACATGCCACAGAGCAACTAAGCCTGTGCACCACAACTACTGAGCCTGCGCTCTAGAGCCCGTGAGCCACAACTACTGAGCCCATGTGCCACAACTACTGAAGCCTGCATGCCTAGAGCCCATAGAGCCTGTGCTCTGCAACAAGAGAAGCCACTGCAATAAGAAGCCACACACCGCAACAAACAGTAGCCCCCGCTCTCAGCAACTACAGGAAGCCTGCGCACAGCAACAGATACCCGACGCAGCCAAAAATAAATAAATTTATTTAAAAAAAATTCAATCTGACTTTTTTTTTGATTTTTAAAAAAAATTTTTCTTGGAGTATAGTTGATTTACAATGTTGTGTTAGTTTCAGATGTACAGCAAAGTGAATCAGTTATACATATACATATATCCACTCTTTTTTAGATTCTTTCCCCATATAGGTTATTACAGAGTATTGAGTAGAGTTGCCTGTGCTACACAGTCGGTCCTTGTTAGTTATCTATTTCATATATAGAAGTGTGTATATGTCAAGCCAAATCTCCCTATTTATCCCTCTCCCCCTTTTTCCCCCCAGTAACTGTAAGTTTGTTTTCTACATCTGTGACTCTATTTCTGCTTTGTAAATAAGTTCATTTGTACCATTTTTTTTAGATTCTACATAAAAGTGATAGCTTATGATATTTGTCTTTCTCTGCCTAACTTACTTCACTCACTATGACAATCTGTAGGTTCATCCATGTTGCTGCAGGTGGCCTTATTTTGTTCTATTTTATGGCTGAGTAATATTCCATTGTATATATGTACCACATCTTCTTTATCTACTCCTCTGTTGATGGACATTTAGGTTGCTTCCATGTCTTGGCTATTGTAAATAGTGCTGCTATGAACATTGGGATGCATGTATCTTTTCAAATTGCTTTTCTCCAGATATATGCCCAGTAGTGGGATTGCTGGATCATATGGTAGTTTTATATTTAGTTTTCTAAGGAACCTCCATACTGTTCTCCATAATGGTTATACCGGTTTACATTCCCACCAACAGTGTGGGAGGAGTCCCTTTTCTCCACACCCTCTCCAGCATTTATTGTTTGTAGATTTTTTGATGATGGCCATTCTGACCGGTGTGAGGTGATACCTCATTGTAGTTTTGATTTGCATTTCTCTAATGATTAATGATGTTGAGCAGCTTTTCATGTGCTTCTTGGCCATCTGTATGTCTTCTTTGGAGAATGACATTTGTTTTTTAACTGGAGAGTTTAGTTTACTTATATTGATAGTGATTACTAATACATCTGGATTATTTCTATATTCTTCCTATATGCTTTTCACTTTTTGTCCCTTTCCTGTTTCTTTTTTTAATCAAGGAAATGGGAATTATTGAAACTTTAAAAATATGAAAGGGAATTTAAAAAAGTTTTACATAGGCAAGATGTACTCATTGCAGAAAATAAGAAAACACAGATAAGGAACAAGAATTTCTAAAATGCAACCAAACATTCCATATTCATCACCTTCATGTATATCTGTCGATACTTTTATTATTTTCCATATGTTCACTTAGATTGGTTATAATGAGATTTGTACACATATATAGTGTTGAAGTTTTTGAGGAGGAAAATTATACTATTAAATAATATTTAAGGACATCTCCTTAACAGTATAGGATAGACTGGAGGAAAGAGATTAGCATCATAAAATGCAAAACAAAGAGGCTATTGTAGTTTTCTAAGCATAAGATAAAAGCATGGTTAAAGTGCATTTGAGCACTCAGCACCTACTTATCCTTGATAAATGTCACTAAAAGCCAAAAAAGTCACACTAAGTTTTAAAGAAAATCTTCATATCCCACCGTTATTAATGTAAGACATTAAGTCATAATTCAAGCATAATTTAAAGTCACTGAACCTTAGTTCTTTAATGATATCATAAATCTCAGCTGTGTGAAACAGAAATCAGCCCACTTTTGCAACATCTTGACAAGTGATTGGAAGATGAATTAATCAAATGTCTGTTCATCTACATGTCGTCAAATTACATTGGGGAGACAGTTTCACTCAATCAACCAATTGTTTAAATGTTGCAGAAATATAGCGTTCGTTTTAAAATCAGAACTGGCAGCATTTCTTTTGAAAGTTGCCAAGTCTGGGGCTATTAAAGGTTGTCCCGTCCCAAGAACTTTCCACTTGTAGCTGTCAAAGATCTTTTTTCTTAATTAAGCCAAAATAGTTGGATGTCTGAGCTACTTCCTGATTGCAAATTAAGCGTCTTTGGAAACCATTCTATGTCTTTCAGGCCTAGAGGCCAATCCATGGTGCTCTTAAGATTTATGTACTCTCTGGCCGGGAAAGCAGGAGGAGGGGATGCCACAAGGACAGAAGGCACTGTTCAGGGAGGCAAGTATTCCTGGATGGGACCTACCAGAGGAGGAGATGTGTCCACTGGGGTGTGTGTGCTGTCATGAAAGGTTTCCGGAAACTGCCAGGCCAGCCTTGTTCCCACACTATGAGGACATTTGAGAAAGGCAACCAATATCCTTACCCTGCAAAGTTCATGTCTTCGTCCTGAACACCCACACTGATCTGTCCTGTGTTCAACAGCCTCGTTCTTCCGGGTCAGAGTTCTGGGTAGTTCCCTGAAAATGGCCACATACTACCTTTTAGACCTGATACTTAGCATCATTTTCATTTTCCCACTTTAAGTTTCTTCGTTTTCCTTTTATTCATTTCAACACACACACACATTCTTCTGAGTACATAAAATGTGCTAGGTGCTAGGCACTTGGCTAGATCAGGAGATACTGCGATAAATCATCTAGAAATAATTCGTGCATTCTCCGAACTCGTGAATACATGAGCTCGGAACACAGATGGCAAACGCATTATTCACAGTCACTCTTGAGCCTTCAACCATCCTGGATAACCATCACCGCCAGACAACCCCAACCCAGGAGTCTTTATTTTTGAAATGACTCAAATAAATAGTCCTTCTGAAAATGTGGCCAACTAGGACCCAGACAGAGAGACGTCTTGGGCAAAGGCTGCAATCTGCTCTGAGTCACGTCACATCCGATCTGGACATACAGGTGAAGGACAGCACATAAAAGGAATAATTCACTTTCTCTATGCTAAATACAGTTGCCTGTTTTTGGTTGCTGGGTGTTGTTTTCCTTTTCCCATTTTGAGAAACTCTCTTTCTTCAATGAAAATTCGGTGGTGAATCATTGAGACCCCACAAGGAGAGAACTGTGCTCCGTGGAGGACACCTGTGGAGAGGGCCACCGTGGCAGTTCCCGCAGAGTGGGTCTGCTGGGCACATAGCCATCCTCCCCAGGCTGGCTCTGACCCAGGTTACGGTAATGCTAAAGATCTGCTTTAATTCAACCAAAATAAGAGCAGGCAGTCTTAGAGCTTTTAAAGAAAAAAAAAATCTAGTTCTACCTTTGACCCAGGCTATTTTTCTTCAAATATTTAAAGTTCAAAGTCACTGTGTGCTTATACTTTTATTTCAAACCAGAAAGTCACTCACTGTATTTGATCACCCTCTTATTTTAATTTGCACACTTGCTTAATAATAAAGTATGTGCTGGACTTTAGCCTAATATATCATGTGTATAATAATATTGGAACCTTTTTTCTTACTTATTAACTAGGAAATACATAAAATGCTGACCTTGTGGGTAAATGACTTTTGCATCCATTTTTAATCATTATTATCTTGCTAAAAGAGTTGCATGGGTAAGGTTTTAACAGGGCTCCTGGGAGACTTATACCAGTCTTTATGGAACACATTGTTCACAGCTGTGGTGAAATATCCATCACTAAAAATCACAACACTTTTTATTCCACATCAATGACATCATTGGTATAATTTAACCTTAATTCACATGTGGGAAGCAGTTGTCTACCAATGCGAAATTATCCTCAAACTGATTCTAAGGATGAGGGAGAATTGCAACATAAAGCAATCTTATGATTCTATTTGCATTCACCGTTAATGTCATTTTCCAAATATTTTGGATAAGATTCTCAAAGGCCATACTTCTCCCCCTATGACAGCAGATGATAATCTCAAGACACTTCTTAAAGTATTAATAGCAATACAGTTTTCCATAAGACCACTGTACTGCCCAAGATTCCTCAGCCTTTTAATTACCCATGTTCTAAAGGTTTTTTGTCCCATAAAGATTTTCTGCTTAGAAATGTGACAGTGAGGCTGTTAGTGTCTAAAACCTAAACTGGTATCCTCTGAGAATCTTGATGAGGAATCTGAAATTGTACCAGGAAGAATACCAATAACAGGTGGATTTTTATAGGCTATTTGGGTTCTCATTGATATAGAATAAGAAAGAGAGAAACAAATGGAAAAGGCCCATTATAAAGTCTCTGTTGGCTTATCTCTGATATTGACTTGTTTCATGATAACTTGAATGTCACCCTATATCCCTCTGTTGGGCAGCATCAGATCATCCTACAGGATGAAATAAGCCCCAAATTCCTTTTCACTTAATGAGAACTAGCCTTCTCCTTGACTTCCTTCTTCCAATTAGGAGAAAATAAATGTGTTCCAATGGGAGAATATGATCAAGGAGGCAGAGGGGAGGACCACGTAAGGGCACTCATCTGCAAGGAGCACATTCTGCTCCAGGGAAATATTTGCAACCAGAAACGCAAAGCTTCTAACGGTCACTCATTTAGACATTCAGCCAGGTACACACACCTCAGATTATGTGACAGCTTTGGGGATGCAGACCTTCAATGAAGTCTGACTGATTATTAAGCCACGCCAGACTCTGCTCTAACATGGAGTTTCAGTGGTCAACAGAACCAAGCTGAGAGCCAGAGGGCTTGCCTTCTGGTGGAGGATGTAAGCAGTAATATATATATACATATAGAATATATGTACAATGTAATTTCAGAAAGTGATACTACAAACACGAAAAATAGGTCTGGTAAGGACTAGAGATTGCCCGGGGGCAGGGAGGGGAAGGAAGCTATTTTGAAGGCGTAGTAAGAAAAGTTTCTCTGGCAGGTGAAATTTGAGCGGAGACCTTAGTGAGGCAAGAATGAGCTAGAGGGTGAACGAGCTACAGGGAAGCACATTCTAGGTCCAGTGAACAGCAGCAGACACCGTCCTCAAGTGAGAAAAACCTTGGTATGTTCCAGAAATAAAAGGAAGGGGAGCAAGGGTGGTGTTGCCAGAGGGAGAGTGGTTCAATATCAGCGGAGTGGTGGGAGATGAGGTTGGGGAAGAAGCAGATCCTGTGGGGCCTCGTGGACCACGGGGAAAACTTTGGATTTTATTCCAAGTGTGAGAAAAACCACGGGAAGATTTTGAGCAAGAGAGGAGAGGGATCTGGTTTATCTTTTTTTTTTTTTTTTTTCGGTACGCGGGCCTCTCACTGTTGTGGCCTCTCCCGTTGCGGAGCACAGGCTCCGGACACGCAGGCCCAGCGGCCATGGCTCACGGGCCCAGCCGCTCCGCGGCATGTGGGATCTTCCCGGACCGGGGCACGAACCCGTGTCCCCTGCATCGGCAGGCGGACTCTCAACCACTGTGCCACCAGGGAAGCCCCTGGTTTATCTTTAAAAAGAAGATTTGGGCTGCTTGGTGAAGAACTGATTATGGGGACGCAAGAGAGGCATCAGAGACTGGGTAATAGGCTCTTCCATGAATCCAGGGCAGAGAGGATTATGGCTGGAACAGGCGAGTGGGAGTGGAGGTGCTGAGACTAGTGAGAATCAGCACACATTCTGAAAACACAGCTGACAGGACTTGCTGATGAGGGAGGTAGGTTGTAAGCTGTCAGAGAAAGAGAAGAGTTGAGGAGTCCGTGGCTGCGGGACAGGCAGTGCTACCAGCTGAGATGGCTGTTCACGGATCACTGTCTGCCTGTCTAGAGCCTCAAAGGTTCAACGAGCTCCCATCATGGGGAAGAAGCCAGTACACACACACACACACACACACACACACAGAGTCACACATCCTCTGATGAGTGTTGTAATAGAAATATACTCAGGAATTTCCTGATCTCTGGATCTTCCACAACTTTTATTTAAGCACTTCTTTTGTCTTAGACAACTGAATAGTGTGGCCTGTTGGGATATCTGATATTTCAGTCCTGGCTAACTGTACACATTTCTTCGTACAGCAGCATATATTGTTCTCTATCATCTAAGTATCTATTGCTTGGCACCACAAAATGTATTCTCCTCATCCGTGTAAACATATGGGCAAGTATCCCTCTTTTTTTGCAAATTTCCATACTGGTCCCAGGCAACCTCAACCACTCACGATAGAATCATAGTGTCTTTTTCTTTGCTCTTTATGATTTGTCTACATTTGACAGAGCAGGGTGGGAAGAGAGAGGAGTTTCAGGCACTCATGGTAAGGGTTTCATCACCCACGGAAAGAAACCACAAGAAATGCTACGTGGTAATGCAGGAAAATTAGTCCCCAACAATTCCAGAGGAGCACGTTGCAGATTCTCAAACTGTGGAGGGTGTGTTAAAATGCAGATCCTCAGAACCTATCTGTAGAATTTCTGATTCAGTAAGTTGGGAAAAGGGCCAAATAGTCTTTATGTGGGTAAGCCTCCCCTGTAACTGATGCTAGAGTTATACTGACCACCCTTGGAGAAATACTAGTATCTATTAATTGTTTCATTGTATCCTATGCCTTCTAAAGGGTAGACAGAGGAATCATATTCAATATAAAGTTTTAGAGCTAAGGATAATAAAAGATGATAGATAGTTTAAAGATTCTATGAACTAAACCTCCTTCTATTCTTTTAAATATCAGAGTTTCAAGAAGATGATTGCTCTTAATTTCAGATCTAGTCACATATAAAACACATCTGAGTTCCCAAATATGGATTGTCTTAGGCTATTCCAGTTATTTCTAATGGAGTCAAGCAGGCTACATTTGAGTGATTTTATAAAAGCTGATTTTTTAAAAAAATTATGTTTTTGCCTAGGGCAAAACTTTTAGGAAGAGCTTTTGTGACTGCAGTCAGTATGTTCACATTATGCATAATTTTGTTTCTAACATTCTCATCTTGGATCACAAGAAGTCAAGTATAATTACTAACAAGATGGAGAATTCTACCCGCACCTTGAGACATTAACATCTACTCTCACTACCACTATAGGAAAAGATTCAAAGTTACAAGGAAAAAATACAGTACATTTTATTGTTCTCTTCCCAAGCATATGAATTTCAGTGAGTAATCACAAACTTCAGGAAAATAATTATCAACTTCTAATGCTATAGAATCCTTTTGGAACAGATCTGCCAGCATTTAATGTAATTATAATTATCCATGTTTCCATTAACTTCCTAGGTGTACTTTCATTAGGTGAAATAAAGGTTTTGTACAAATTTCTGTTTTTAAGATACTCCTTGGCTTTTAAAAATTTTACCACTACATTAAATAATTTAATGTTCTAGGACAAACTGTTCAGCTAAACTTTATTTTTAATAACATATTTAAGAAATATATGAAAAAATCAATACACTTCTAAATTAATTATTTTTGTGTAGAGTCTCATAAAATCATAGATGACAGCTCCTAATCCATTAAAAATTAATTCCCAACTTTTAACACAGGGTAGCTTGTATCTCTAGCATTTTCTCTTATAATATTAGAAAATATAGATTTTTATCGGAAGTACAGCAAGTTCATTTTCATGATGTCTATTACATTATTCATAATAAAATTATTTGTCATGGTGACGGATGGCTTAATAAGTATAAGTGAAGATAATGAAAGCTACTATCTTATAACTTGAGTTGGGTCTTTGAATGAGAGAAAGACTCTAATTCAAACATCACTGAAGGGACCTGGGCAAAGTCCCCTAAAGAAGGGAAGCCTTTGAGTTGCTCCTGGAGCAATGGATTTGAAGGGTAGCCTTTTTCAAAAAGCTGTTTGGGAAACTAGAATTCAAAACTAGCCAATCTTGGACACTTAAAAAAAAATTTCTCCATATCCTATACAAGAGTTAAAAAAGCATAAAAATTAGCATTAGCTAATAAACCAAAAACTAAAAGAGAACTCTGCTATCACATGCAAAGTGTCTCAACAATTGAAATATAATCTCTAGTATTACTATTTCATTTCTCTGGCCTTCTTGGATCACACATATCCCATTCATGGTTCCCCTAGTTAGGTACAGCCCTAGACAAAATTGTAAAGAAAGCAAAGCCTGTTTCCCTTTCTACATCTTTTTGTCTCTTCTGACTATCAACCACCAATGTTCTTCTGCAAGCCATATTTAGTTTCACAGAACACCGACCCTAAATGCCAACACCACCTTATGCAACATTCCTGGAAGTAGGGGTGTACTGACATTACAGAAGAGAACTTTAGGGAGACAGTCATGCCTGAGCATAGATAGTTAATCTCTAATGGTGAGATTTCAAGCACCACTCTGATACCCAGGCAGGGACACCAACTTTTATAAAGCAGAACCTAAGGTGACTAATTCATACATCTGCATAAGACAAGTATGTTTTCCCAAACGTGGATCAATGAAGACAGGAGGGAAGAAGGACGGAAGGAAAGGTGAGGGAGTGACTGCAATCGATCATCTTCAAGAATTACCAGGCAGGTTTCCTTGCTTCCCTTACCGATCCGAGTCTGCTGACTGGATCCCCCTTCTCTTGAGCACTAAGGAAGACCCTGGAAACCCTTGCTCCTTCTGACACTAGTGGAAAGCAGTGAGCACAGTGGTTAAGAGAGTACACTGTGGAGTCAAACTGCCTGGGTTCAAATCCCAGCTCTACCACAGACAAATTCCTTAACATCTCCATACCTCAATTTCCTTATCTGCTAACACAGGGATGATACCTTACATGGTGGATGCAAGAAATAACTGAGTTAATACATACTGAATATTTAGAGAATAATAAGAATGGCAAGAGCTTGACAAATATTGAATATCCTCATTTGTGGAGGTGCAAGCTTCTGTTACTTCCACTCCATCTTACAAGGCAAATAAACAGAAGGAAGACATTTCTGTTCCTCACAAGAGTGCTAGAGGAACAGTAGTGTGTGGGAGAAAGAATTAAGAAGAACTGCAGAAGAGATTGGTTCAAGATGGCAGAGTAGAAGGACATGCTCTCACTCCCTCTTGCGAGAGCACCGGAATCACAACTAACTGCTGAACAATCATCAAGAGGAAGACACTGGAACTCACCAAAAAAGATACCCCACATCCAAACACAAAGGAGAAGCCACAATGAGATGGTAGGAGGGGCGCAATCACAATAAAAACAAATCCCATAACTGCTAGGTGGGTGACTCACAAACTGGAGAACACATACCACAGAAGTCCACCCACTGGAGTGCAGGTTATGAGCCCCACGCCAGGCTTCTGACCCTGGAGTTCCAGCAACAGGAGGAGGAATTCCTAGAGAATCAGACTTTGAAGGCTAACGGGATTTCGCTACAGGACTTCGACAGGATGGGGGGAAACAGAGACTCCACTCTTGGAGGGCACACACAAACTAGTGTGTGCATCGGGACGGAGGGGAAGGAGTGGTGACCTCACAGAAGACTGAACCAGACCTACCTGCTAGTGTTGGAGGGTCTCCTGCAGAGGCGAGGGGTGGCTGTGTCTCACCGGGAGGACAAGGACACTGGCAGCACAAGTTCTGGGAAGTACTCCGTGGTGTGAGCCCTCCCAGAGTCTGCCATTAGCCCCACCAAAGAGCCCAAGTAGGCTGCAGTGTTGGGTCGCCTAAGGCCAAACAATCAACAGGGATAGAACCCAGCCCTACCCATCAGCAGAAAAGCAGATTAAAGTTTTACTGAGCTCTGCCCACCAGAGCAACAGCCAGCTCTACCCACCACCAGTCCCTCCCATCAGGAAACTTGCACAAGCCCCTTAGTTAGCCTCATCCACCAGAGGGCAGACAGCAGAAGCAAGAAGAACTACAATCCTGTAGCCTGTGGAACAAAAACCCTGCAGCCTGTGGAACAAAAACCACATTCACAGAAAGACAGACAACATGAAAAGGCAGAGGGCTATGTAACAGATGAAAGAACAAGATAAAACCCCAGAAAAACAACTAAATGAAGTGGAGATAGGCAACCTTCCAGAAAAACAGTTCAGAATAATGATAGTGAACGTGATCCAGGACCTTGGAAAATGAATGGAGGCAAAGATCGAGAAGATGCAAGAAATGTTTAACAAAGACCTAGAAGAATTAAAGAACAAACAAACAGAGATGAACAATACAATAACTAAAATGAAAACTACATTAGAAGTAATCAATAGCAGAATAACTGAGGCAGAAGAACAGATAAGTGACCTGGAAGACAGAATGGTGGAATTCACTGCTGCAGAACAGAATAAAGAAAAAAGAATGAAAAGAAATGAAGACAGCCTAAGAGACCTCTGGGACAACATTAAATGCAACAACATTCGCATTATAGGGGTCCCAGAAAGAGAAGAGAGAGAGAAAGGACCCAAGGGAATATTTGAAGAAATTATAGACAAAAACTTCCCTAACATGGAAAAGGAAATAGCCAACCAAGTCCAGGAAGCACAGCAAGTCCCATACAGGATAAACCCACGGAGAAACACGCCGAGACGCACAGTAATCAAATTGGCAAAAATTAAAGACAAAGAAAAATTATTGAAAGCAGCAAGGGAAAAAGGACAAATAACATACAAGGGAATTCCCATAAGGTTAACAGCTGATTTCTCAGCAGAAAGTCTACAAGCCAGAAGGCAGTGGCATGATATACTTAAAGTGATGAAAGGGAAGAAACAATAACCAAGATTACTCTACCCAGCAAGGATCTCATTCAGATTCGATGGAGAAATCAAAACCTTTACAGACAAGCAAAAGCTAAGAGAATTCAGCACCATCAAACCAGCTCTATAACAAATGCTAAAGGAACTTCTCTAAGTAGGAAACACAAGAGAAGAAAAGGACCTACAAAAACAAACCCAAAACAATTAAGAAAATGGTCATAGGAACATACATATTGATAATTACCTTAAACATGAATGGCTTAAATGCTCCAACCAAAAGACACAGGCTTGCTGAATGGATACAAAAACAAGACCCATATAAATGCTGTCTACAAGAGACCCACTTCAGACCTAGGGACACATACAGACTGAAAGTGAGGGGATGGAAAAAGATATTCCATGCAAATGGAAATCAAAAGAAAGCTGGAGTAGCAATACTCATATCAGATAAAATAGACTTTAAAATAAAGAATGGGGCTTCCCTGGTGGCGCAGTGGTTGAGAGTCCTCCTGTCGATGCAGGGGACGTGGGTTTGTGCCCCAGTCCGGGAAGATCCCACATGCTGCAGAGTGGCTAGGCCCGTAAACCATGGCTGCTGAGCCTGCGCGTCTGGAGCCTGTGCTCCGCAACAGGAGAGGCCACAACAATGAGAGGCCCAAATACTGCAAATAAATAAATAAATAAATAAATAAATAATGTTACAAGAGACAAGGAAGGACACTACATAATGATCAAGGGATTAATCCAAGAAGAAGATATAACAATTATAAACATATATGCACCCAACATAGGAGCACCTCAATACATAAGGCAACTGCTAACAGCTATAAAACAGGAAATCAACAGTCACACAATAATAGTGGGGGATTTAACACCTCACTTACACCAATGGACAGATCATCCAGACAGAAAATTAATAAGGAAACAGAAACTTTAATTGACACAACAGACCAGATAGATTTAATTGATATTTACAGGACATTCCATCCAAAAACAGCAGATTACACTTTCTCCTCAAGTGCACACGGAACATTCTCCAGGAGAGATCACATCTTGGGTCACAAATCGAGCCTCAGTAAACTTAAGAAAATTGAAATCATATCAAGCATCTTTTCTGACCACAAAGCTATGAGATTAGAAATGAATTACAGGGGAAAAAATGTAAAAAATACAAACACATGGAGGCTAAACAATATGTTACTAAATAACCAAGAGATCACTGAAGAAATCAAAGAGAAAATCAAAAAATACCTAGAGACAAATGACAATGAAAACACGATGATCCAAAACCTATGGGATGCAGCAAACGCAGTTCTAAGAGGGAAGTTTATAGCTATACAAGCCTACCTCAAGAAACAA
This sequence comes from Grampus griseus, assembly GCF_964374135.1. Classification (NCBI taxonomy): domain Eukaryota; kingdom Metazoa; phylum Chordata; class Mammalia; order Artiodactyla; family Delphinidae; genus Grampus; species Grampus griseus. Next base: position 46,680,992 of record NC_139005.1, on the reverse strand, counting down.
GACAAATCTCAAATAGACAATCTAACCTTACCCCTAAAGGAACTAGAGAAAGAAGAACAAACAAAACCCAAAGTTAGCAGAAGGAAAGAAATCATAAAGATCAGAACAGAAATAAATGAAATAGAAACAAAGAAAACAATAGCAAAGATCAATAAAACTAAAAGCTGGTTCTTTGAGAAGATAAACAAAATTGATAAACCATTAGCCAAACTCATCAAGAAAAAGAGAGGACTCAAATCAATAAAATTAGAAATGAAAAAGGAGAAGTTATAACAGACACTGCAGAAATAAAAAGCATCTTAAGAGACTATTACAAGCAACTGGATGCCAAAAAAAATGGACAACCTGGAAGAAATGGATAAATTCTTAGAAAGGTATAACCTTCCAAGACTGAACCAGGAAGAAACAGAAAATATGAACAGACCAATCACAAGTAATGAAATTGAAGCTATGATTAAAAATCTTCCAACAAACAAAAGTCCAGGACCAGGTCGCTTCAGAGGTGAATTCTATCAAACATTTAGAGAAGAGCTAACACCCATCCTTTTCAAACTCTTTCAAAAAATTTCAGAGGGAGGAACAACCCCAAACTCATTCTATGAGGCGACCATCACCCTGATACCAAAACCAGACAAAGATACTACAAAAAAAGAAAATTATATATCAATATCACTCATGAATATAGATGCAAAAATCCTCAACAAAATACTAGCAAACAGAATCCAACAACATATTAAAAGGATCATATACCGTGATCAAGTAGGATTTATCCCAGGGAAGCAAGGATTCTTCAATATACGCAAATCAATCAATGTGATACACCATATTAACAAACTGAAGGATAAAAACCATATGATCATCTCAATAGATGCAGAAAAAGCTTTTGACAAAATTCAACACCCATTTATGATAAAAACTCTCCAGAAAGTGGGCATAGAGGGAACCTACATCAACATAATAAAGGCCATATATGACAAACCCACAGCAAACATCATTCTCAATGGTGAAAAACTGAAAGCATTTCCTCTAAGATCAGGAACAAGACAGGGATGTCCACTCTCACCACTATCATTCAACATAGTTTTGGAAGTCCTAGCCATGGCAATCAGAGAAGAAAAAGAAATAAAAGGAATACAAATTGGAAAAGAAGAAGTAAAACTGTCACTGTTTGCAGATGACATGATACTATACATAGAGAACCCTAAAAATGCCACCAGAAAACTGCTAGAGCTAATCAATGAATTTGGTAAAGTTGCAGGATACAAAATTAATGCACAGAAATCTCTTGCATCCCTATACACTAATCATGAAAAATCTGAAAGAGAAATTAAGGAAACACTTCCATTTACCATTGCAACAAAAAGAATAAAATACCTAGGAATAAACCTACCTAGGGAGACAAAAGACCTGTATGCGGAAAACTATAAGACACTGATAAAAGAAATTAAAGATGATACCAACAGATGGAGAGACATACCATGTTCTTGGATTGGAAGAATCAATATTGTGAAAATGACTATACTACCCAACGCAATCTACAGATTCAATGCACTCCCTATCAAATTACCAATGGCATTTTTTATGGAACTAGAACAAAAAATCTTAAAATTTGTATGGGGACACAAATTTGAATAGCCAAAGCAGTCTTGAGGGAAAAAAACGGAGCTGGAGGAATCAGACTCCCTGACTTCAGACTATACTACAAAGCTACAGTAATCAAGACAATACAGTACTGACACAAAAACAGAAACATAGATCAATGGAACAAGATAGCAAAGCCAGAGATAAACCCAGGCACCTATGGTCAACTAACTTATGACAAAGGAGGCAAGCATATACAATGGATAAAAGACAGTCTCTTCAATAAGTGGTGCTGGGAAAACTGGACAGCTACATATAAAAGAATGAAATTAGAACACTCCCTAACACCATACACAAAAATAAACTCAAAATAGATTCGAGACCTAAATGTAAGACTGGACACTACAAAACTCTTAGAGGAAAACATAGGAAGAACACTCTTTGACATAAATCACAGCAAGACCTTTTTTGATCCACCTCCTAGAGTAATGGAAATAAAAACAAAAATAAACAAATGGGACCTAATGAAACTTCAAAGTTTTTGCACAGCAAAGGAAACCATAAATAAGACGAAAAGGCAACGCTCAGAATGGGAGAAAATATTTGCAAACGAATCAATGAACAAAGGATTAATCTCCAAAATATATAAACAGCTCATTAAGCTCAATATTAAAGAAACAAACAACCCAATCCAAAAATGGGCAGAAGACCTAAATAGACATTTCTCCAAAGAAGACATAGAGATGGCCAAGAAGCACATGAAAAGCTGCTCAACATCACTAATTATTAGAGAAATGCAAATCAAAACTACAATGAGGTATCACCTCACACCGGTTAGAATGGGCATCATCAGAAAATCTACAAACAACAAATGCTGGAGGGGGTGTGGAGAAAAGGAACCCTCTTGCACTGTTGGTGGGAATGTCAATTGAAACAGCCACTATGGAGAACAATATGGAGGTTCCTTAAAAAACTAAAAATAGAATTACCATATGACCCAGGAATCCTACTACTGGGCATATACCCAGAGAAAACCATAATTCAAAAAGACACATGCAGCCAGTGTTCATTGCAGCACTATTTACAATAGCAAGGTCATGGAAGCAACCTAAATGCCCATCAACAGACGAATGGATAAAAAAGTTGTGGTACATATATACAATGGAATATTACTCAGCCATAAAAATGAATGAAATTGGGTCATTTGTTGAGAAGTGGATGGATCTAGAGACTGTCATACAGAGTGAAGTAAGTCAGAAAGAGAAAAACAAATATCGTATATTAAAGCATATATGTGGAACCTAGAAAAATGGTACCGATGAACTGGTGTAGGGCAGAAGTTGAGACCAGATGTAGAGAAGAAACATGGACACCAAGCGGGGAAAGTGGCAGAGGTGGGATGGTGGGATGAACTGGGAGATTGGGATTGACATATATACAGTAATATGTATAAAATGGATAACTAATAAGAACCTGCTGTATAAGTAAATAAATAAAATTCTAAAATTTTTAAAAAACTGCAATTAGAAGACCTAAATATACATTTCTGCAAAGAAGACATACAGATGGCCAAGAGGCACATGAAAAGATGCTCAACATTGCTAATTATTTGAGAAATGCAAATCAAAACTACAATGAGGTATCACCTCACACCGGTCAGAATGGCCATCATCAAAAAGTCTACAAACAATAAATCCTGGAGAGGGTGTGGAGAAAAGGGAACCCTCATGCACTGCTGGTAGGAATGTAAACTGGTACAACCACTATGGAGAACCATATGGAGGTTCCTTAAAAAACTAAAAATAGAGCTATCATCTGATCCAGCAATCCCACTCCTGGGCATATATTGAGAAAAAAACACAGTTCTAAAGGATACGTGCATCCCAGTGTTCACTGTAGCGCTGTTTACAGTAGCCACGACATGGAAGCAACCTAAATGTCCATTGACAAATGAATGGATAAAGAAGATGTGGTACACATATACAGTGGAATATTACTCAGCCATTAAAAAGAATGAAATAATGCCATTTGCAGCACCATGTATGGACCTAGAGATTATCATACTAAGTGAAGTAAGTCAGACAAAGCCACACTCATATGATATCGCTTATATGGGGAATGTAAAAAAAAAATGATGCAAATGAACTTATTTACAAAAGAGAAACAGGCTCAAAGACTTAGAGAACGAACTTATGGATACTGGGGGCAGGTGGGGGGGTGGGTAGGGGGGAGGGATAGATTGGGAGTTTGGGATTGACATATACACACTGCTATATTTAAAATAACCTACAAGATCCTACTATATAGCACAGGGCACTCTGCTCAATATTATGTAATAACCTAAATGGGAAAAGAATTTGAAAAAGAATAGATACATGTATATGTATAACTGAATCACTTTGCTGTACATCTGAAACTAA